>NC_056737.1:1857120439-1857380557 GCF_019279795.1 Protopterus annectens
CATGTTGTAGGACATATAAGAGTACACCAGCATGTGACCCTTGACCAATGGACCGTACCAAGCTCTACATCAACTGTAGAGAGCACCCATGTACTGACAGTTGCATCATGTGTTATGCAATGCAATGATACTGCTGTCTGTAGCCAGGTCATCTGTATACATACCAGGGGCCCTCAGTGCTTTCCAGTATTAGCAGATGAGTGTTGCTGTACACCAGTACACACCCTCATGTATGGATATGACATACATGTACCTGCCATGGGTATGTACATGCCACACACACACACACACACACACACACACACACACACACACACACACACACACACACACACACACACACAAAACATACAAGTAAATAGCATAGCTGTTGTTGTCCTTTGTGCAAACAGGTGGCTACAGTCATTACACACATGCACATGGAATGTAGGTACATGGCTGCTGAATGTAAGGTGTGATATCAATGTTGACAGAGGTAACATTCCCTCTGTACCAGTCACCCATTACACCTATCATATTATACAACAGTCCATGTGTCATGTATGTCATTACACATGTCCACCAATTGCAATGCCTACAGACATGCCCAAATGACAAGATTGTAGGACCTACACACATTTACATGTAGTGTTGTGCATTCAGATAACATGCATGTGCAGTTGCTGATGTATGCAGGTGACGTGTATCCTAATACATTATGCAGTTGCAGTGCAGCCTCAACATTGCCAACTGTATATGGTGATATGCTGATTGTACAGAACGATGTACCTCAGGTATGGACAGATATATGGAAATAACTAAGTGGTGGGGCATCTTTGCAGATGGATGTTTGCTGAGGACAGCTCACAGGTGTGTCACAAGTAGCCCTACAATAACCTGTGTAATCGGTAGGCAATGGTTTTGTTAACTGAAGGGCATAACACACAACCTAGACAGTAGTCAGGGTGACAGCGAAGGTAAATCACTTGACACCTGTTAACAGTTAAGATGTCCCGTGATCATATATCAGCACTGTTGCCAAAAGAAGTGTCAGTACAGTTTGTAACACGTGCAATACTTCTGTAAGTCTGTCATACATATCATGAGCTAGGCAGGTCTTTGATTCACAGTACTGGCATGTGTGGTTGCGTGCATGTCCATATATGTCATGTATGGTGGGGAATACATCTCAATTGTTACTCACTCTCCTGTACACTAGTGTATACATCTGTACAGACTGCAATGTAGAAAGCAGGACATAGGCAGGGGCGTGTCTCTCACACATGTGAGGTATCTGTATGGGCGTGACATAGGTGTATTCAATACTGAATGCCACAGTGTGTGTGTGTGTGTGTGTGTGTGTGTGTGTGTGTGTGTGTGTGTGTGTGTGTGTGTGTGTGTGTGTGTGTGTGTGTGTATGTACAGCTGTCGGGTCCCTGGAGTGAGGATGTATGTTACCATACTGAACTGATAAGACCCCTCCCCCCATCCAGACAATGCATTCTACTATCCGTGTTAATGTCCCCAATCTTAAGCCATACTGACTACCTGTACATGTGTATTCTCTGTGGTGTGTCATGTAGGTGCACAGTACTGTAATGATGATTTGCACATAGGCAGGGGTCCTCACCTCACCAGTAGCAACTGTGTGCGAGTGTGTGTTACTGTGTCAGTGAATCTGTGAGTGTGTGGGTGTGTTACTGTGTCACTGAATACATGTGTATCAATACCTGAGTGTGTAGGTGCAGTTGTGTGTTGGCATCCTGTCATGGGAACATGCATTACTGATTCCCAATGAGGCATCACACTTCCCACTGGCCTCTACCCTTGTAATCAGCTAGACCGCTCTCTTACCTCACAACTCCATGTAACTGTACCTGTGATGTCACCCTTTATGGATGTCACATCTGTAGCCACAGTAGCTTAATACACAGCTATCATGGATCAGTTCACGTGTTTGGAACGTGGGACATTCTCACTGTTATGTGGCAGCTACATGGTGCATGCTGGTATATTTATACATACCTGTGAGTAGTCCACATTGACATATGGGACACTAACTGCAAACACTGACATCCAATGTCACGTGCAATTAGACATGAAGGAGGACAGCAGAACATCATGACCAACATTCAGTTACTGTTGTTACTCAAGACACATACTGTTAACAGTACGAAATGCATTGTACACCTGTAGTACATGGTATGTCTGCTGCCTGTCAACAGTACTCAACAATTGTAAACTACACTTATCTTCTTAGTCTGTTCACCCTGTGCATCAGACCATATGAGCATGTCCCTGCACCAATGGTGTGGATGTCAGGGATGTGGCACAGGCATCATCATATGCACAGGGTGATAATATTTGCCAGAGGCCTAGGCTGCACCATTTGATGAAATCATGTGTGTGGTTTAGGGCCTTTGATCTAATTGGGCGTGTGTGAATGTTATGCATGTGTGTGTTGCATTGCCCTACATATGTTTCCAGCGTGTGTGTGTATGTATGCACACAGTTCTGCCATGTGTCTGGCCTACACAGGGGTATTATTTACAGCTGCAGATTGTACTGGCCAGGTTTTACAGTTCACAGTGTCCAACCATGGGCATGTGACCTGTGCCTGCCAGGGGTTGCACAGGCACTACCAGGCAGAGGTGCAGATTGGGTACTATCTGATGTCACTTGTCCACTGGAACTGTGTCCCTGTTGGGACCATCCCGGGCCACATGCATGTGGCCTGCTGTGTCATGGTGTGGACAGCACAGCACCAGATGCACTGCTGCTGCTACCACCACTATGGGAGCGGACATGTGAGGTAGCTCATACACATGGACCTGAAACAGGTGATGTAGCAGGCCTACATCTACGTGCCCAATGCCTCACTCCTACCAGATGTTCCAACACAGACAGCTCATGCTCGTGGATTGTCATGCCACAGTCAAGGACTCCAACCATGTCATCCATCTATCCAAAGCTTCAGCAATCTGCTGTTGAGTATTTGCCATTGCCTGGATGTTGTTGTTTAATGAACGGACAGCAGCCCTCTGAAGCCTCTAATCCTCTCTGTTGTGCCATTTAGCACATGCCTGTGCGTCCATTACAGCCTGAAACACGTGTCTAGTGACACCAGCTGCTGTGCTCTGTCTTGCAGGAGCATGTTGGCAAGAGGTCCTCCTATGAGCAGCACTGGCCACATGCCTGTGTGGGGCACCACCAGTCAGTTGGATGACACCATGGCATGCAGGCACACCTTCCATAGCCCCCACACTTTCCTCTTCCAAGTTACCACGCGCCAACTGTCCTTCCTCTATGGCCACTGGTGATGGGATATGTGCAGGCATGGGATTTGTGTGCGCGGATGAGGGGGGTATAGCTGGAATGGCAAACAATGGCACAGTTTAATCTCCTGACAACTCTGTCTGTGCCTCAATCATACGTTCATCATCACTGCTAGAGTCTGTGGGGACACTAACATCATATGTACTGCAGGAGGGCAACACACCTACATCACCTGTGAGGGCAGACAATAACTGTACATTACAATCTATACAATAGACACACACACACACACACACACACACACACAGACACACACACACACACACACACACACACACACACACACACACACACACACACGCGCGCGCGCATGTGATATGACAGAAGGCATGCAACATGCATGTGATATGGCAGACGGCATGCAGCGCAGACAATAATAGTGGTAGTTATCATACATCCCTGCATGTGATATGATAGAAGGCATGCAACATGCATGTGATACGGCAGATGGCATGCAGCGCAGACAATAATAGTGGTAGTTATCATACATCCCTGGGTTGCACACAACAGCATGCATGTGTCATAGCAGACAACATGCAAATTATGCAATTATAGTAGTAGTTAGCATACATCCCTGTGTTACACCATGTAGAACAGCACAGGTTAACTGTACACCTGCCTGATGTGTGGCATATAACCTTGACAATCACATGTAGTATGACATGTAATCTGCGGATGTGTGCAATGACATGCATACATGTTTAACACAATACAGTGGAGTAATGGTGTCCCAATGCAGTGTTGTCTGTCCACTCCACAGATATACTGCACATTTAGCTGATACAAAATGGCCATTGCAGGGAATCATGAGGCATCTCTATTGCTATACAGTGTGAGGTACAGAGTTCATAGCCATGACTGTGTTCAGATACAATACATATATACTGTGGAATGTGACCCACGTCACTGAGGTGTATACACACACTAAACCATGATGTGGAAGTTATGACACAGGTCACTGAAGGGTATACGCATAACACCCCTGCACATCTGCAACCATATTGCTGCTGCCTGGCAACTATGGCCAGACATGGCGAACAAGTCTGTACACCATGTCTCACATGACATCTGTGTACCACACACACACACACACACACACACACACACATGAGGAGCAAGTATGACATTGATATCTGACACCAGCAAGGGGAATGGACTGTATCTGTGGGCTGATGTGGATAGTGTACAGGTCACTGCTGTCATGTTGTGACACCCTCAAGATGTTCAACACATCTTATGTGGTGGATTGATGTTAAGCCTACACAAGATGTGCACAGGCCTGTAGAATGTCTAGTGTTCCACATCTACAATATAACCATTACACAAAGGCCATATTTGGACCATTTGTAGCCATTGTACGACAGGGTGTACACTCAAGCACATCACATCTACTGTGTATGTTGCTCCATGTCTCTGGCCATCCTCCATGGCCAGGTGTGTACATGTGTTGGCCAAATTATTGTGACGGGCTTCTATTTCACATGTCTGTGTTGTCCCATATGGCATACACCCATAGATGTCATATGCTCCACTGATGACAGGGTTATGCAGGCAAAGGGTAGTATGTGGGATATGTTTTCAGGTTAGGTAGGCAGTGTTGCAGCCAGGCCACTAGATGTCATGGACATGTCAAGATAGCACAACACATTGTGTGACATTCATAGCATGGCTATGATCCACTCCAGTGAATCCTGTGGGCTGGCCATACTCCAGCCCACTGTGTAGTACTGTTTGTATTTCCCACATGTGTAGTTCTGATCTGTAGTACATGTCCCTACAGTGAACAGCACCTCCACCATTGTATGCACAGCTGTCCACACATCTGGCAATGACAGTTTGTGAGGATTTATGTTGGTGAGATGATTCACATAGTTTGCAAGTGTTGCACATGGGTAGGCATTGTGATGCATTGCAGGTCCGACCTGTATATTGTGACAGGACCATACATTATGTGTACATGTTGTAAATGGCCACATGGCAGATAGATCTGTGCATTATGATTCCTGATAAATAATAACAGTCTCACCTGCAATGGGCTGCTGTCACAGCGGAATGCCAGAGGTACCTAAATAGGAGTAACACAGCAGTATGAGCATTATCCACGCCTGTATGATAGCTACAGGGTGCAATGTGCATGTTAACACATACACCAGTACATTAGACTACACTATGGTGTATGCACGTGTGCATACACAGAGTAGCATACTATAGTATACGGCATGTGTGTATACATGCCCTGCATATGATGTTACATTACATATTATACAGTGACACATGCAACTATATGGAACATAGTTGTTATAGGTGCAGTACTGACTTACCAGACAACTCCAGGCTTAGTGGTTGAGAGACACCCACCTCCACAATATCGGCTAAGGCTTGTGGATGTGGTTTTGCAGGTGTCCCCAGGTTGGCCAGTAGCGCCTCGGTACATGTGAGTGGGGGCTGGGTTGGTGGTCCACCACCTGCTGCACCTCGTTCCCCGGTAATTGCAGTTGCACGCTGTTTCGCCTGTCTAATGAGGTCTGTACAGTGTCTGTGCACCTGTTGGCATGTGCCTTTGTGGCCACCCACATTATTAACTGTCCTGCGAAGTTCCATCCACAGGGCATCCCGCTGCTGTGCATCCTGTGGCACATGGCTGAACAGGATATCATGATTGTCAAGTAGGTATGGGATGAGGACATCATCCTCCAAGCGGGTAAAAGGGGGTAGCCTTGTATGCAGCATACCTGGAAGACATAATGATGGAGACAGGTCACAGTGACTCACAGAGACATACAGAGCTACAGCTGAACATACATGTGTATCACATTTATTATGTTTAAATAGTCGTATTTGCAAACCTACATGACACTGACGTGTTTGTGTCACACACATGTGAAACTCAATGGTGAGTGGATATTATCACCATATATGTGTGTGTGTCACCTGATTGCATTGCTCATACTCCATGTGGATGCTGTCTTGATGTGGGCATGTCTGTTTGCCTGTACTGGTGTTCCGACCTATCAGCAAATGGCTGGATGTTTCCACATTAATGCAGTCGACCTTGATGCTGTGTATATGTCACATATAAAGACTTAGACTGCCTTAACAGACATGACCTGTGACCCTGCAGACTTGCTCACATAAGATTTTACATGTATGTGTTCTGCCATATACATCTACATGGCACTGTACAGCAATTCAACATCCTGCCATGTATCAACTGTGTTGCACATGTGATACACATGGGACACTGGCTAGCCAGATGGTATTTGCAGGGATGGATATCAGCTATAGCATGTACAGTCAAAGTCAACTAGTAGGCTATATGCGATGGGCCATGTATGAATCTAGGATGAAAGGTTACCTGGCAGTAGCCGACAGGTGGGTCTCTGGGGCCAGATGGAGCAGTGCCACATTACTGGTCCACAGGGATAATGATACATTTAACATGCGGTCATCACACCATGTCTGAGAGAGGAGTGATGTGCAGCTTTGACAGACAGGAATGCATAGTATGACAGGACCATGTAAAATGTATGGGACAAGGATCTCTCCAGCATGTGGAAGGTGGATGTCCATGAAGTATGTGTTTGAGATCACGATGTGTATGTGTAGCATGTCCAACATCACTGGGTTGGACATGGATTTATTCAGGGTATGAATCATGCTACATAGTGGAGATGGGGAATGGGAAGGCTGGTATAGGCCAATACCCCTTAAAGGAAAAATGTGATCTGATATGGGTCACTTGAGTGTTGTGTATGGCTAGACAATGATCTCTATATTCATGGATGGCACCCTGTCATTATTACGGTTGCCACATATGACTACCTGACAGGTGTGGTGATGTAGCTATCACAGGAAAGACAACTGCCCAGCTGTATCCCTTACACACGTGTCCATTATGTTGACCGTTGCCTAGGTGGTAGTTCATGGGTACAGGGTTATTAACATAGGGGTGACAATGCAATATGTAGCTGTCAGATTGTGGCCATATGTCACACACACCTCACCCACAAAGCCCCTTCTGTATGTTGCCCACAACACTCTTGAGTCGGCTATTGCTCCTAGGTCATATTCATTTGCATACTTCAATAGGTAGATGCCTTCTGTTTGTCTGTGAGGTATGGACTACAATAAGGGGGAATACAATTAATTAATTCTGACTTACTGTAGCTGCCACTGGTGTGATGAGCATGTATTATTCAGACACCTTCTGTAGTGCTGGTTCTGCCAGCAGTCCCATTGCAAAACTCTCTTGTGACATAGGAATGTACATCTAGTATACCAAGTGTAGGTGGTAGACAGTATGGGTGATGATGTCCTATGACCTGGCAAGGTTATGATTTGCAGTGTGAAATCAACCTTACTGTCATCTACATCTATACTGCTGACATCAAGTATTTGATCAAGGTTCATGACCTTCCAGACCAGACTCAGCAGGGTAGTAGTGCAGTACTTCCCATTATCAGTGGTGTCTCCCCCTTTGTGGGTTGTGATACCTGTTGGTGTGCACCATTCAGTGTGTACACAGCCTGACATGGAGCTATGTTTTACATGATGTGTACGTAGAGAGCATCTTGTTTTGCCATATGTGTATGATACGACCTGTGATGTGGACAGGTCCCATGCAGCCTGAGTGCAGCTTGTACCTGCATAGTTGTGGGTGCAGGGGCCCTTTGGTGTACATGGATATATGACTGTGTACCTGTTTGGGGGGGCAGTGTGTTTATGTTATCCAAGACCCTATCTGGATTGCTTATTCATGCTCAGCACTTGTTCAGAACTTGTAAGTACTACGTAGGCTACTAATTACTACAGCACTCAGTCTTCCTCATTACCTAGAGGTAAACAGGATTTGTACATACTTTTCTCACTTGCATAGAGTAAAATAGCTCTTGTACTCACTTTCCTAACTTATCTAGGGGAAAGTAGTTCTATATTCAGGCATGTCCAAGTGTCAACTGCCAGTGTTCTCTCCTGTCTACCTGATGAATCTGGACATCTTGAGGCAATGTACACATTGCCTCATGTACACAGGCAAGCCTCTCCGCCTACCACCCAACACTACAACCTGTGAGAGATGCACTTATTTAGCCAAACTGGAGGTAAAGCTCTCTCCAACCAAGCCTGACCCTGACAGTCATGTGGAGAAGGAAAACATTTGCACCACACCACACTCATCACATAGTCTCACTGAATCTACTTCACCATTAACTGAGAAAACTACTCGTGTACCAACTAATTAGCTCAGTGTTTTCTGGAATTCATAAACACCAATGCCCTGGATTAACATATCCACACACCCACAAGGGTCAACAATATCCTAGACCTAGGCATTACCAACATGAGTGACTGGTGCTCCATACCTGAAGTCAACTCCTCGTTGATCAGATCCAACCATGAGCTGAACACCATTGATATCCACATCCCGCCCCCACCTCCCATTAAGGGAACCACAGTATAATATGTCTACAAAGCCAACTTCATGCTTCTTGAGACGGATGTGGTGAACGTCATGACACCCATGCAGATGGACAATACTGTTACAACTGCTGAATCCTACACAAATGCACTCTGTACCTCACCAAGAGGATCAAGGGTCTCCAACATATGTCTTATTCTGCCAGACTAAAGAAACTCCAGCTCTATTCAGTAGCATACCGCCTGCTCAGAGGTGATCTGTGCCTGACGTACAAGGCCATGTCCAATCAGGAACTGATGGACATGCTCCACCTCAAAAAATCCAAATCCATCAGAACCACGAGAGCTAAAGACTTAAACCTCGGTACAAGTATGAATAGGACATGCTGGAGGGACAGATTCATAACCCAGAGGCTTCCCATGCTCTGGAACAGAATCCCAGTTCATGTTAGGCAGAGCCCCTCACTAACTCTCTTCAAGAAAAATCTTGATGTGTGGATGGGAGATCGTAAGTTTACCCCAGGGGTCACCTCTGTGTCACTACTAGACAGGGGCACAGTAAACTAATTCTATTATATAAGGGGACCTTCACTGTGTCACTACTAGGCAGAGGCACAGTATTCTAAATCTATTCTGTACATTTTTGTACCATTTCATGGGGTGGCAAAAGCCACATCACTATGGCTAGGCTTACAAATTCCCCAGGGCAGATAGCCTAGTACTAAACTATGAAACTATGAAACTATAAGCACTTACACGAGTGCATGGATTGTGCTATCCCGAACAGAACCACGACGCTATACTCCTAATTAAGGAAACCAATCTGGTGGTCCCCTGCCATAAACAAACTGTACTACAGGAGGAAGACACTGTTGCAAAAGAGAGTACAAACCCATGCATGGAGGACTTCCCTGGTCAGCCTCAGTAAGAAGGTGAGATCCCTTATAAGATCCTCCAAAGGTAGCTACGAAAACAAAACTGCCACTAATTCCAACAACAACCACAAAGCATTCTTTAGCTATGTCAAATATCTCGATGTCAAGACCCAGATCTGCTCTGAGTTACAGCACAAAGGCACGAACATTACAGAACCAACTGATATTGCCAACATCCTGGCTGATAGGTTCAGTGCTACATTTCCTCCCTTCCTCTCAAAGCTGCACACTCTAAATCCATTATCACAGCATACATGGGACTGGACAACATCCCAGGCTGTGTTTTACATGAACTTCAGAACATACTAGCTCCCCACCTATGCACCATGTTCAATAATAGCCTCACATTGGGCTTAGTGCCCCCTGAATGGCACACAGCAACAGTTATCCCACTCCACAAAGGTGGCACCACAATGGACCACGGGACCTATTGCCTTATAGACCTGACTAGCCTGGTCTGCAAGGCTATGGAGCACATCATGGATCATAGTCACAGAGACATTGGGTACCTCCAAACCTTTGACCCCTCCCAGTTTGGCTTTGTTAAGGGCAGACCATGCCTCCTAAACCTGGTGGACTTCTTAGAGACAGTTACCAAGGCATTAGATGAGGATAAGGAGGTCCTCACAGCCTACCTTGATCTCTCTAAGGCTTTCAACACCATTACTCATTCTGGTATTATCAACATACCCATCCGCCTGAACATTAACATCTATGTCATGTGATGGTTTGCAAAGTGACTCACGGACAGAACCCACACAGTGGGAGTTGCATACCCTAGGTCCAACTGTATACCAGTTACAAGTGGCATCCCCCAGGGCTCAGTCCTAGGACCCCTCATGTTCGGTATATAATTATCTGACGTACAGGCAAGCACAGGAAGGCTTTGGCTGAAAAGGTTTGCAGACGACTGCAAACCAGGGGACATAATTGTTTCCCCAGCTGTTACAGACAACCTCTGGAAGGGTCGCACTGAGACGGATACCTGGTGTCAATATCATGGCCTCAAACTGAATGCCAAAAAGTGCATAGTCATCTCCTTTGGATATAACTAATTACCCCTGGACTACCACATAGGTACTAGGCCCTACATACAGAAAAGATAATAAGTGATCTGGGAACCCCAGTAGATAGCAATCTTTCCTTCGTTACCCATAATGACAAGGTGGTTAGAATATCCTTCTACATGGCCCCCTAATCTCTAATAGGTTTGCATCCAGATCAAAGGAGGCCATTGTGCCTCTCTACTCATGACTTATTAGACCCATTAAAGGATACAACACCCCATTTGGGACATACCTTACAAGATAACTGCAACAGCTTGGAAGACCACAACAGTACCACACCAAGAGGATTACTGACCTCAAACAGATGACCTATGCAGCCCAACCTAAGAAACTCCAGCTGTACTCGGTTGTATACTGCATACTCACAGGTGATCTCTGCTTGACATACAAGGCCCATGTCCAACCCAGTATTGCTGGATATGCTCCACCTAAACAGAGGCCCCTGAGAGCCACATGCTCTAGGGATATACACCTAACCACAACGATGAGTAGGACGTGCTGGACGGATAGATTCCTGACCCGGACAATCCACATGCTTTGGAACATGATTCCAATGTACATCAGGCAGGGCCCCTCACTAGCACTCTTCAAGGAAAACCTTGAAGTGTGGATGGGAGACAGACATGTACCCTGGGGATCACTGCAGTGGCTCTGCTGGACAAAGGCACAGGGAACTAATGGCTCTGCCATTCAGAGGCACAGGGAACTGACCTATGGGGGTGGCGAAAGCCAACACACTCTAGCTTTGCTTATAAATACCCTTGATAAGACAGCCTAGTACCTACCTTTGCACTTATTACATGTCTTATGTGCATGGATAGTTAACTAGCTCTTCCATTTTACTTTGCTATCATGCTGATAAACTGTCAGGTGACTAAAAGTCATATGTATCCTGTTACTGTGTATTGTAAATGCCAAAAGACATAACTAATGTTTGCCTAACATAACAGTAATGCTATGTAACTTCAAATACATATCTGCCTACAATACTGTACATTAAACAGTTATTGGCACAATATCCCACAATGAAAATCATAATTGCACAGTGGGCCAACCTTCGACATGTTATTCTCAGTAATACACCCATACATATGGCTACTGTTACAATATATCAACATATACTATCCCCTGTTATAGCACATACTTGTTGGACCATCCCTGCCACTGACAGTGGCTGGTGAGGAATATTTGTGTTCAAAGAACTTATATAGCATCCCTTGTGGTGTATGCGGTGTTTACCTTGTGACCTACAGCAGTACACACAAATGCTACAAGCATTACTATGCTCAACAGTACATCACTACAAGATAACTGTTTCCACTATATGGATTGCATGCACTTTAAATATTACAGAACAAGTACTAAATACACAGACATACTGACTATTCTACATACCTTATTAATAACCCGAGGTGTCGTTAACTGTTGATTCAATCCTTTTCAGTTTGTGTTTCAATCTTCTTTGTAATGTTCTGCTAGTATATACGGATGGTTTCAATGTGTGATAAGCCATCCGTTTTTAGTTAAATATCAGTAACATGTGGTATCCTGACCACCAACTGGTGTTCCAAAGTAGTTAATTAGATGCACATCAGCTGTGTAGCTACTCCATTATCTGATACCATGGCAACAGTGGTGTTTAACTGAGTACTCCTTTTAGGCGTTGTCTGTTGCCTTACTTTCGAGGAAGACTGCCTGGATGTGTTGTTTGTGATGTATTTTAACAGCTATATGGAGACAGACAAAGATATATTAGCTTCATGACTCCTGTGGATTGTGTGTAATGGCTAGACGATTTTGCTCTACATCTGAGTACAGCTGTTATATTTCAGAACATTGCTCCTTATGCAGGGTTTGTTTGTACCTGATACTTATGCAAAAATCCTGCAAGGATGTTTGGGCAGCTCAAGGCTGTATGGCTATGCACGAACTGTTGTGCGGTTTCAGTGCGCTCACTAGACATCCTTGATTTGGTGTGCATGTGTATCATACTGTAACGGCAGTTAATCAGTAATTGGTAACACTTCCTGGTGTACACACAACCCTCTGAAACGAGATTAGTGCAAACAAACCCTGTAACATCAGCAGCTGTTCCATTGTATAGCAGCAACTATTTCACATAGGGCCATGTTAGTGTGTCTCTGACAAGGTATGTTAAGGCTTCTGCAGATGACGTACAGTGAGCGAATGATTTGTGATGCTATTACAGTTTGTATTGTAATTTGTTTGGGTGTGGGGGTGATGTTGGTGGGTGTGCATAGCAGATGCAGGTGTGTAGGAACTGCTTTTATACATAATCGATATGTGCGTGAGGGTTCCTTCCCTGTTTGAACACCTATCCTTTAATGGACTAATACTATAGTAATTGCAGGCTGATTCATTAAGGCACTGTTAAGTGGTTCCTGTATAGCATGCAGGTGATGTTAGCCCTTGAATCCTTTCGGCAATACATCAGAATGTAATAAAGTGTTGCTACATAAAAGCTGTGTATTTCTGTCATAGGTATTTGCAGTAATTGTAGTTGTGTTGGTGACTGACCCTCTTCGGCTAGGGTTGCCACCTTTTCATATGGTCATAATGGGACATTTTCGGGACACACATCAGATTCTACCGGCTGACACAATCCCATGGTCAGTACAAGGGATAGAACTTTCCTTTCTTACCTAAATATAAGCTTATTCTTGTAGCAGTTTAGTTGCTTATCCTGTTTCTTGTAACATGTAGGTATTTTAGATACAGAAATAACTATTGTATGCAACTATTACATTACATATGAGACATAATTATGTCCTACAATCCCAGGACATTTGCCATGTTTAATATATTTGGTCAGGACACAACCATCCAAAGGACTGTCCCTCGCAAAGTGGGACAGGTGGTAACACTATCAATGGCTCAAGTCCATAGCACATATTTGTAATAGTGTATAGGCATATACTCTCCATATCCTTTGTTCATAACGATTGGTCGTGGCGGAATGTGTGATTGCTATAGTCCATATTATACTCATATATGAACACTTCAACTGCTATATATGGGATGCACACAATACCAGGCCCAGACTCCCATACCCCACATTACTGACAGCGACAGTAACTCGCGAAAGTAACATGAACATGGAACACACACACACACACACACACACACACACACACACACACACACACACACACACACACACACACACTACTACTACCCACCACATCCAAACAAACCACCCTACACTACGTATGAGCAGGTGGGCAAGCCCCCTTTACACCCCCCATGTAGGTGTCTGCACCCCCCACAACCCCCACTTTAATATTCTGCCTCCTAGATTGTGCAAACAGAAGCACAAAGCTAACCCACACCCACACATTACAGTCCCCCAAGAACACACTCCACACTCAGAACACACACTTACACACACTACAGCCCTCAGAAACACACTTACTCACAGTAACCTACCTGAACCACAACACCAGAAGCACTGACTAACTGTCCCTTAACATCGTGATTTTAAATCTCTCGCATCTGGTGTTTCGGTACTGTGTTCTTTCGGACCTTAAGCCTCGGGATTACGCGTGTCAGTATGTCAAGCAGTCAGTATGTGGTAGGTATCCCATTTATATGTACCTCCATGGTTATGTAGATGTTGTTAACCTATCTATATATCTACATATATATGTATATCCCCATATATTGACATATATCTGTCTCCCTCTCTTTCTCTCTCTCTCTCTCTCTATATATATATATATATATATATATATATATATATATATATATATATATATATATATATATATATATATATATATATATATATATATATATATATATATATATATATATATATATATATATATATATATATATATATATATATATATATATATATATATATATATATATATATATATATATATATATATATATATATATATATATGTATAAAACATACACTTTTCATTGGGTACATGCCGGTTTGTCCTATTTCCACACATTCCTACCTTTTGTGTTTTATCCTGTCAGCAGTATACAAACTGCCATTGGTACATCTCAGGTAGCTTAGTGGTATGTTATTGTGAAGATTGTGTACATGGTTGTGTGTTCTAATCCTGGCAGTGGTATTTTACCTCTCAGTGCAGGCACTGGTAGTGCAAGGGTGATTAACGCACATTTCAGCGGATGTGTGTTCCACATGTTTATTATTCTGTGGAAAACTACCTATATATGCAAGCTGTGTTTAAGGTATACTATGTAACATGTAAACATCTGAGAAGATTCATGTCAGGGATACTCAACATTATTTGGAACTACATTCCTGATTACATTATACAAAACCCCAAAATAAACTCAAAACGACTTCGGACCAAACCGAAGGCAACTTAAAACAAATACAGGATACTCGGTGACCAAACAAAACCGGAAGTAACCACACAGCCAGATAGATGATTTAGCGCTTTCTTCCACCTTTTATTTTTAATGTGAACTTCCTCAGAAAAACCAGGAGGTCTCCCAAACTCCTGGTTTTATACTGACAAACAGGATGTGATGTAAAATTGCTCATACAATTTCTAATGAATATTCTGTTCAGATGTCAAAATGAACTAACATAATATATAAAAAATTAATTAAAACATACATTTCTATATACAAAAATGTATACCATCTGTGTCTAAATATTATTTTACAAAATATAAAAATACTCAACACACTTTCTTATATACATATCTATTAATAATTGATTCCCAAAACTAACTAAAACAATTATTTATAGAAATGCCATAAAATACTGCTATAAAAAATGTATATGTATGTCACTTTGTGTGTGTGTCTGTGTACGTGTCTCTCCACACTCACCCCCACCCATATATTGATACACCCATACACACACTTGTATGTATATATATATATATATATATATATATATATATATATATATATATATATATATATACACCCTACCATATGTGTGTGTATGTATGATGATCATCCTCCAGTACTAAACTAAATTACCATTGTACCGTCTCCACACTAGCTTAATCTTGAAAAATGATGAAAAATGATGTTACTCTAATTACCTCTGTGACAAGAAGCATTTGATGTTAATTGCTTCGTTCAAACCAGGGGGTTCATCTGCTCCTAAATACAACTGCCATAGTGTCTCTTTCTGTTCTAATTTATTGTTTAAATCACCCAACAGCAAGCCTTTCTCAACAAAGTCTAGGACAAAGAACTCAAACTTCTTGAAATCCAAGCATACCTGAGAATGTCTCGCCAAAGAATTATTCTTATCTTTATTTTTAATAGCTAAAGTGTGTTCATAAATCCTGCGTTTTAACATTCTTTTAGTTTTACCTACGTAATAACTGTCACATGTTAAACAGGTTGCAATATATACCACATAATCACTGTGACAGTTATAATACTTCTGCGCCCAAAATGTTTTATTTAAATGCTTGAGCGTCACAAAAGAGATATTGCTAATATACCGACACTGTCTGCAATCTTGACACGCAAAAGTTTCTTTCTTCTTACTAATTTCCCTTGTAGGTACCTTTTTTGTCCTGTTATCATGTTCTAAAATGTTTTTTATGTTGGTAACATTTTTATATGTGAAGTTCGGTTTTAGACCTACACATGTCATGAGTTCTCTATTCCCAAGAATTATTCTCCAGTTTTTTTCTATTATTTCCCTAATGAGCCACATTTCATTAGATATTGGAAGAGGAAAGGCAGTATAAAATTCATTTACCTCTTTGCTTTTTTCTATAGTGCCTATTGAAATTTCTTCCATATTAACTGACTTATTGATGGTCAAAATTGGTCTGGCTATACCATCTCGAAGCCTTCTTACTTCATTTTCTAGCCTCTTTACCCAATGTTTTTTATACCCTCTTTCCAAAAACAAATTTCTTAACAACAATGATTTATCATGATAGATCTTATCTTCTGATGTTAATCTACTAAGCCTAATCATTTGGCCTTTAATGACATTTTTCTTCATGTGAATTGGATGGAGGCTATCTTTGTGTAGGTATTGATTGGTGAAACAGGGTTTTCTGTATATTTTACTGTGTAAAATGTTTTGTGTTGAATCCATATATAGGCAGATGTCCAAATAATTTATTGACCTACCGTACCCACTGTGTTTAAATATCAAAAAACTTGTTGTCCTGTTCAAGTCGTTCACCATACTTTCAAACTCAGTTTTGTCCCCCTCCCATACAAAAACCAAATCATCTATGTACCTACCATAGAACCTTGCTTTGCCAAAATCAGGGTGCTTTTTGAGGTATTCCTGTTCCCAATTTCACATAACAATATTGGCAAATGCTGGGGCTACCCTAGCCCCCATTGCCACTCCAGATATTTGCTTATAAATGTTATTGTCAAACTTGAAAAAGTTGTTATCTAATACTATTTCCATTAGAGCACAAATAGTATTAATTTTTGAATTTCCCAAATCTGTATTTTGTGTGAGGAAATTCCTCAAATAATCTATTCCCAACTCTTGGTCTATGGAGGTGTATAAACTCTTGACATCAAGAGTTGCGAAATTTATTTCATCCAGCTTGAACTCTACTTGTCCCAGACTCTCCAATAGGTGCCAAGAATCCCTTATGAAATACTCAGCTTTTTGTGCTATTGGATTCAAAATATTATCCAACCAAATCGAGATGTTCTCAGTTTTTGAATGTTTGGCTGACACTATGGGCCTAAAGGTTAGGTCTTCGTTGTTGTGATGTAACTTCGGAATACCAAAGAAATGACCTAACCTAGGTTGTTCTGTCATCAAAAAATCATAGTCTAAGTTATCTATTTCTTCCTGACACATCATGTCAAACAGATATGTATCTACTCTCCTATAACTATTCAAGATAAATTCTGTACTGACCTTTGTATAATTGTTAGTGTCATTAAGCAATGATGTAATAGATTCATCATAGTCATTTTTATTCATGACTACTATCTTTCCCCCTTGTCTGCCTTCATGACTCTAATGTCAGAAGTGTGAGATAGATGAAACAAGGCTTCACGTTCCAATTCTGTTAAATTATCGTGAGTCTCCCTATTATCCATTTCCCTAAATTCTTTTTCACAGGTTTTTTGAAATACCTGAAATGTATTTACTAAAGACGGATTGAATGTACTAGGTTTCCTTAGTGTCCTGTTTTGCTCTAAAGTATTTGTAGCCACATCATTTAAAATATATTTCAAATTCAGTTTACGCATAAACAGTCTGAAATCAACCAACAGATTACCCATCCTGATGTTATTGGAAGGAATGAAATTAAAACCTTTTCTCAAAACATTTACACAAGCCTCTGACAACACACAGTCACTAAAATTCACAATATTGATGCAAAAATCATTGTCCCCTGATGGTGAAATCACCACCTCTTTCTGCTCTTCCCTTTGGGCTTCCCTTTGTACTGAGTGGAATTGAACCACTTGGTAGTCCTCTTGGGTTGTGCTCCTTGTTGGTGAAAAGGAACACCCCTTTTATTGGTATTAGAATTGACAACTTCAGCAAAACTAGTTGAAGCAAAAGCTTCGATGTTTTCAGACACCTCACCATTAACTGTTGGTTGCCTGTCATTGTTTGCTATTTGTTCTTGCCCACCAATAGGTGGATTAGTTGTAATCAAAGGAACTGGTGAAGACACCTGATTGCTGTTTGAAAAATGTTTAACTGACTCTTTACCAACAGTATTTGTAGAAGTCATACCATCTTTGTTTAAATTACTATTACCATTCTTTCCATCATTGTAAGAACAAATGTATGCCTCATTTGCTTCGTAAGAAGCTATATCTCTTCGCATTTTGTTCTGTTTTCTTAAGATGACAGTTGCCCGAAGCCTGTTTGTTTTGGCTTCAATACTATTGTATAAAGGTACCAGTTGTGAAAAACAACTGTAATGTTTGATTTCCCCATCCAGAATTTTAATTTTCTCTGTTAGCTGCCTTAATTCAGCTTCGTAATGCGTTACCAAAATACGCATCATGGCAATACCAGTGTCGTTATACAATTTAGTTAATGCAACACACAGCTCGTCCCCAGGACTCACACAATTTGGAAATTTAGCAGTTCTGAGTCCCTGGGGTACTAAACTTCATGAAACGCATTCATTTAAATATTGAATCTCCAGGCGTAACGTTGCATGCCTGGAAACCATTCTTTCTAAGTCATATATCAACTTCTTACAGTTTTGCATTATGTTATTACTTACTGGTTGAATTGCCGTTGAAATCTGAACTTCCGAAAATGGATTGCCTTGTTCTTTAGTGATGAACCCCCAAACATTGCCCGTATATTCCGACTGATTTGGGTCATCCGTTTTGTCTCCATTCACAATTATTGGAATGTTCGTGTTCTTATTCTTATTAGATGATACTCCCAAACTTGATTCACTGCCTCCAATGGTGTTCATTATATCCGTAACATGCTCGTTTTCATTAGGAGTTGATCTTCCTTTTAAACAATTTAAAACGATCTCCGTGATGGTTTTGATTAAGTCCTGCTCGGGCCCTTTGAGCTGTTTCCGCTCTTCAGCTCCAACTGCTCCATCCGTGCCCGGCATCGGATAAATGGATACGTCAAGTAACGTATCCTGGGAGGTAACTTCTGCGGCCATCCTCACCAGTTTAACTCAGCCACTGATAAAACCCCAAAATAAACTCAAAACGACTTCGGACCAAACCGAAAGCAACTTAAAACAAATACAGGATACTCGGTGACCAAACAAAACCGGAAGTAACCACACAGCCAGATAGATGATTTAGCGCTTTCTTCCACCTTTTATTTTTAATGTGAACTTCCTCAGAAAAACCAGGAGGTCTCCCAAACTCCTGGTTTTATACTGACAAACAGGATGTGATGTAAAATTGCTCATACAATTTCTAATGAATATTCTGTTCAGATGTCAAAATGAACTAACATAATATATAAAAAATTGATTAAAACATACATTTCTATATACAAAAATGTATACCATCTGTGTCTAAATATTATTTTACAAATTATAAAAATACTCAACACACTGTACTCAGTGGTAATTTAGTTTAGTACTGGAGGACGATCATCATACATACACACACATATGGTAGGGTGTATATATATATATATATATATATATATATATATATATATATATATACATATAAGTGTGTGTATGGGTGTATCAATATATGGGTGGGGGTGAGTGTGGAGAGACACGTACACAGACACACACACAAAGTGACATACATATACATTTTTTATAGCAGTATTTTATGGCATTTCTATAAATAATTGTTTTAGTTAGTTTTGGGAATCAATTATTAATAGATATGTATATAAGAAAGTGTGTTGAGTATTTTTATAATTTGTAAAATAATATTTAGACACAGATGGTATACATTTTTGTATATAGAAATGTATGTTTTAATTAATTTTTTATATATTATGTTAGTTCATTTTGACATCTGAACAGAATATTCATTAGAAATTGTATGAGCAATTTTACATCACATCCTGTTTGTCAGTATAAAACCAGGAGTTTGGGAGACCTCCTGTTTTTTCTGAGGAAGTTCACATTAAAAATAAAAGGTGGAAGAAAGAGCTAAATCATCTATCTGGCTGTGTGGTTACTTCCGGTTTTGTTTGGTCACCGAGTATCCTGTATTAATTATACAAAATCCCTCACTAACACTCCAGGAAATCCTTGAAGAGTGGGAAACAGTGGATACACCCCAGGGATCCTGCAATTGGATCTGCTCCACAAAGGGAAAGTTAGTTAATCGATGGGTTGGCGACAGCAGACACTTTTTGCCTATGCTTATGAGTGGCCTCAGCAGTTGGGCATGTACCTACCTATGTATCTATAAACCTCTACATACAGTATGGACACATGTTGATAGCTTAATTTACTATTCAGGTACTGCTTTACCTTGTGCCAATCACGGTTGTGTGTACAATAATTGAGGGCTACCTATGTAGGATGCACATAGTAGACCACCTATACATGACAATTTACAGGTGGTCGTATGTGTGTGCCATCCATGTTTGCTGTGCGTGCAGGTGGAGAAGGGTGTCAGTCAATGCATGCCTATACACTCAGTGTGTGTGCTATACTTTCCCTCTTTGCCAAGGCATGGGCATACTTGGCACGCCTCCGACTGCCTACTGGGGCTAGCACAGGGTGTTCGTGGTCTGAGTCCCTCTGTGCCTGTGGGTCCCTTGGCAATGGTGGTGGGCTGTGAGGGCCTTCACCATTCTGTCCCTGCTGCAGCTGTTTCTTCAGGATCATATTGCATAGCGTGGCACATACTATGAAGATGTGGGCACACGTACCTGGAGAGTACTGCAAGGTTCCACCAGATATGTCCAAGCAACGGAACCATGATTTCAGCATCCCAAACACACACTCTATGATGATTCTGGTTTCTGCATGTGCCTCATTATGGTGTTCTTGCGTGGCTGTGTGTGCATTTCTGATGGGAGTCATCATCCATGGTTCCAATGCACATCCAGCATCCCCCACCAGGTGGCCATATGGGATGACCCCCTGGCAAATACCTGATACAGCTGTGAGGCATGCCAGATGTGAGAGTCGTGATAGCTTCCAGGGCTGCCAGCACACACATCCATGATAATGCCCTGGACATTGCACATGACCTGGCAGTTGATGGAGGAGTATCCCTTGTGGTTTATGTACCACCTACTCTGCTAACCGGGTGGTGACTTGATGTGTATGTGCGTGCAGTCTATTGCACCCAGTACCTTTGGGTAGTCTGCCACACGGTGAAAAAGACACATATTGCTGGCCAACTCCTCCTGCATTTGGGGGAAGTATATGTGCTCATTGGCATGTGGTAACATGGCATCCAGGAACTGGTGGAGTACTCTGGATGCTGATGCCTTTGAGATCCCCATGATATCCCCAGTTGGCCTTTCGAAGGTACTTGTGGCTAGTATTCTCAAGCTTACACATACTTTCGTGTCCACTGGGATGGGTTCCCCTCTGTTACTTCTGGCTCTGAGGCATGGCCAGCACAGCTCAACAAGTTGCTGTATGATGTCCCTGTCCACCCTGTAATGCTCTACTATCTCCAGATCATGTAGCCCCTGGTAGGTTACCCTGGGTCTGATCACTCTTCTCCTCCTCCGGTGCCTGAGATGGTTGTCAGAATCATCCTCCACACCACCATCAGTCTCCAACTCATGCTGGTGAATCAAAGCTATGGCAGCCCCTAACATGTACATATTAAAAGTTCCCCGTCTGTATACACCAATGGTGCAGAGTGTCTGGGAATACACAAGTGTGTGTGTGGGGCTTTCACACCTTATACTATTGTGCAATGGATGATGCTGGTGTAATTGGGTGTGTTTGTGCAATTCCAGCTGTGGGGTATCTTAATTATTGGTTTTACAGCAGGTACTGTTATTGTGGGGCCTTTGCTGTTGATTTACGCTTGGCTGCCGTGATTCATCTATTGCCCTTTACTTCAATTTTCAACCCGATCCCCCTCCTATTGTCAGGCATGCATCCAGCTGCAAGCTTTCTTGTTTTGTACTTTCACAACCCAGGATTTTGTTGGGAAATGTATTATGTAGCTGATCTACTACTAGTTTGCTTTGTTTTGCTGTGACAGTTCTCTTTTCTTTGCTGTACGGCACCTCCCCTTTTCTGGTCTGCAGGTAGCTGCTAGTAGCCTTATTAGCTGTTGTCAATGGCCCACTGTGAGTTCCTAGGTGATAATTACTCATTTGTACTCCAATTACTATGCTGCAGCATTTCCTTATTGTCTTCCCGTATCTATCCTTTTTCAGCTGTGATGCGTGCCACACACAGCCGTTTACTGGGTTTCGAGAGCGTTTTCATCCACATTCACATGCACTTTCAGTTACCTTGTGTGCTCTCAGCTAAGCAAAGCTATGGCTACTTCCACACCTCTATCCTGTGGCTTTGCTTAGCAACAGGCAACCCAGATTAGCAATGTTCCAATGTGCTTACAGCTACAGTGGCGCACCCCTCTCTTGATGTCATGTTTATCTCCAGGCCACTCCTCGGTGTTGTACCGCTATGCTGTGTGGTACATCCTTACTCCGGCGGGGTGTTTGCGATTCAGTATTACTTGACTCATTTGCATGGCATTGACTACTAATTCATAGTTACTGCAAAGAACACTGTCACAGACCCTTAGCAACCCTTGCGCCATGGTTGTGGTGTAGCATGCGTGCCATTGACTATTATTGGGAATTCATGAATTGTGTTACATTGCAGTTTTATGACATCTAAATATATTTTCCTTGTGATCCCGTTTGTGCACAGATGCACTGCAGTTTTACTTTGCGTTAGTGTGGCCATGACATTAAATCTTATTTTTTATGTGTTGTGCATATTTTTTTATGCCATTGGCTATATATTTAGCCATTGGCATATATTAACATTATAATACATAAGTTTGGTCTGCTTTCATGGCTCTGATTTTATGTTTGACAAAATGTAAACCTTTTTTTTTTTTTTGGTTTACATTTCTTCATGCTTACGCTATGCCTGCACCACTTCATGAAGCGCTATATACCTTCATTTCCATGCTACACTGCTGCGCATGGGGTAATTAGCATACATGCACCAGGAGCTGTGCAGCTCTGGCATATGCTGGTAGTGCACGTGGAAACAGCTCGTACCTGAATTGCTCGGTGTCCATATTTGGCGTGAGATCGCTGATACTACTCTGGCGCCTAGCGCAAGCTTCATGAATCATGGTCTTTTAACAGTATAATCCATTCAGAAAGATCTTCCACCTAATATAATTACAATATGTCAGTTACAACTTGCTCTGTGTATAAAACTTATAAGTTGTGAATCATTTTGAGGACATTACTTGTTTCAGCCATAATGGATTAGCTTTGTCATCTTCCAGTAATAGCAGACTTTCTGAACAAAGAATGAATATTCAACAGGAGACTGCTTTGTCTGTGTTTCATGAGGTAAATAAGACAGATAAAATTGTGATTAATTGTATGGCATTTTAAAACCTTTAAAGCATATTTGACTAATGGCATTTCCCCTCTGGGCCTTAGACTATATATTGAACTCAGAGTGGGTCACAATGATAAGACTGTTTTGGCTAAGTGAATATGAAAAATACTATTTCTAAATTATTTTGGGACTTTTGAATATTTTATCAGAGACAATGTCATATCTTGAATGAATCAACTGAGAAACGTGTTTCCATTCAGTCTTTTTTAACCATCCAGAGTATAAAAACCTCGAAGGTAAATTCATGCAGGTGTGATGATATGAGGTAATGCCAACTATGCCAGGAGGATTAGCGCAGTGGATGTATAACATATGCCAGCATGGTTAGCTGTAGTTGTGTAAAGAAGTATATGTCATTTGTATATCAAACTTGTTTGTACAGGTGCTTGTATTAAAAATGTATTTGTAAAGCTGCTTGTTTTAAAAATGTACCAACAGTGGGTCTTGCTGGACAGAAGAGAAATACACCTGTATGCCAGACTGTATTGTAACTGTTGAAATTACTATATTGTGGTAGAATACTGGAAGAACAGAGGTTAATCTCAGTCCAGCTAACTTTGAAAAATAGTCTGAAATTAAATTACCTGTTTTAAGCCATAAAGATTGTATTTCACAGTTCTGATGGCAGTCAGAGGCAAAATGCCTGCAAGAAGCCTGTCTTAGTAACTCTGTAGGAAGTGTGGAAGTGTTAAAATTGTTTTACAGCTTCCAGACACTGTAACACATCTTAGCAAAGATGTATGTGTGTGTATTGTGATGCATATATGCAAGATCCTGGCTCATGTTTCTATTAAAGGGGGTAGTGTAGGAACCAGTCAGGTGACCAGATGTGATGTTATTCTATAGCAAACACTGAAATTATATTTATATATTAGTGAGAGATGTCACTCAGCTGTCAGCAGTCTGTGAAACCTGACAAAGAAGGACTATTCCCCCATCTTGTCTTGTTTTAGTAAGTGAACTAAGGGATAGTAATTCTTTAGATCATTCAGGAAAATATAGTGAGATTAAATATTGTTTTTCTGTATCAGTGTGAACCTTTCCATCTGGGCTATTTTTAATATTTCCTGTGACTGAAATTCTTGTGTTTATTGTAAATAGATATGTAGTATATTCATGTTCTTTTATTATTTATTATTTAATATATTTAAACTTGTCATTGTGGCTGGTATTTTAGAGAATATATTAACCTGTGAAAGTACTTATATTTATTTGGTGACAATGTGGCTCATCATTAACGTTGGTATTAGTATTAATTTCAGTAAGTATAATTAGGTACCCTTGTAAAAGCCTTAGATTAGCTGGCTTTGTGGGTGTTCTGATGGCAGTGTATCTACCTTATAACCTGGGCAAAGGTGGTAGAGCTAGTGAATCTGTGCCAGCCTTTCCCAGGTGTGTGTGCATGTGTGTGTGTGTGTGTGTGTGTGTGTGTGTGTGTGTGTGTGTGAAAATCAAATCTCAAAGAATGTGCATGTCAGCTACTTGGAACAGGGACACTGAAAGCTCTGATTCCACAGAATGGGTGGTGGAGGACTTGGCTTAGAATACCACCCTCTCTATGGTGACAAGATTTAACTCTATAGCTGTGTCAGTGGGGATTCTTATTTGAGACCTGGAGAGACAGAGAGAGATGGAAATCCACCCCCAGGACTAGAGTGTGCTGTCACTGTGCTCTTAAGGGAAATTGTGCTTGGTGCAGAGAGCTGCATCCGGAAATACTGTGTGTATCCATTTTGATGCGAATGTCTCTCACAGGTGTCAGTGGTGAGTACTGAAGATCCTTGATTACTGGCCCAGAGGAGGGACATCACAGCAGGAAATGAGAGTGTTAGAGACTGAATTAAAATTATATAAGGCATGTTAATTTAAAATGGATATTGTTGATTTTGAGAAGAGCTTGGCTTGTTCATTGTGAAAGAAAAAGGCTTAGATTTGTTAATGCACCTGATAAAACAAATAAACTAACTAAATGTAAATGCAAAAGATGGGTTCCATTTTGAAAAAATGCTGCATTTTTGCCTGATATTGCTACATTTCAGATTATTCTGATCTTTCTTCAGCTACAGCTACTGATAGTGAATTTGTATATATTCTCCCCTCATCTAAGTTTAATAATACTTCAGTAGGGCTCATAGAAACCATAAGTCTTGCCAAGGAAATTTTAGAGATTTTCAGATGAGCATGCCAAAATGGATATTTGTAAGAATGACAGTATTACTGATAATGTTTTGAACTTGTCAAAGAATGTTTTAAGCACAGATGAAATTAATGTTTTAAATAAAGTCAGACATTCTACTAAATGTTTTATGTGTCTTTAAACTGTATCTTATATAAAACTAGGCAAAAAATAGCAGAAAGGAACAGAGCCTGGATAACTTGGAGGTCCAACAAAAACCCTAGTACACAACAATCCTACCAACAGATTAGAAATCTAACCAAGAAACTAGTTATGCAAGACAAGAGAAACTACTTTATTACTGAGCAAAACCAACACAAGAATAATCCTAAGAAATTCTGGGCATGTTTAAACAAGTTACTACACCCCGGTAAAACCATTACCCCACCCCCAACATCAGGATTAACAAAGGATAACATAGCTGAATCCTTCAATATATTCTTTACTGAAACAGTACTTGCCCTAACACAAAAACATCTCACTGCTAGTGCAACAGGTGATCATCCTACTTCTAACCACAGACCCAATTTTAAGCTACAACCCACCCCCAACCTCTTACATAAGAAAACTGCTCTCCCAGTTAAAACCTACAACACTAGGAGGAGATTCCCTCCCCAATGAATTTTTAAAATGGCAGCAGCAGAAATAGCTGTACCAGTCTCTATACTAATCAACAGATCAATCTCTGAAGCCACAGTACTCCTGATTTGGAAAACTGCCTACATTATACCTATTCACAAAGGGGGGCAGTTCCTATGACATATCAAACTACAGACCAATTGCAATCCTATCTCCACTGGCTAAAATATTAGAAAAATGTATCCACCATCAGCTAATGTCCCACCTTATTAATCAAGAACTCATATCTTAAACACAACACAGTTTTCGCCCAGATCATAGCACAACCACAGCTCTATTAACATTCACAGATACCATAAACCATAACAGGAACAATGGTAAACTTACTTCAGCCCTTTTCTTAGACCTATCAAAAGCCTTGATATGGTTAACCATGACAAACTAGTCTATAACCTCACAAACCTAGGCTTAGACAACCAATCAGTCTCCTGGTTCAAAAACTATCTCAGCAATAAGCAACAAGCAGTACAGAGGAACAAGAACTTGTCTCCACTCCTTCCAGTCACACTCAGGGTACCCCAGTGATCTATACTGGGCCCCTTGCTGTTCTCAATCTTCACAAATAATCTCCACTCAGCTGCAAATAGTACTAGCCTTATCCAGTATGCAGACAATTCCACTATAATATGTAGTGCCCCTACCCTGCCAGAACTACACAATAAAACCCAAGATAATTTCCACTCAGTTGAAAACTGGCTTACTGAGAATGGCCTCATTCTTAACCCCAAAAAGACCAAGCTCCTGCTATTTCACCCCTCACAAAATACCACTATTAACTCCGATTTCAATATCCACTCTAAAAACGGTACCCTTATTTCACCCGAATCCCATACAAAACTACTAGGCATTACCATCGATAAGAAGTTAAAATTTGACATACACATTAATTTGGCTATTAAAAACACACACAAAAAGCTAGGTAGTCTCTACAAACACAAATCCTTTCTGACCCATAATGCTAGATCCACCATTGCTCATACCCACCTTCTCTCAACATTACTTTATGCATCCCCAATACTAACCAATCTATCCAAAACTGAAACCAGCAGAATGACAACCTGCAACAACATCTTCTTCAGAACCCATCACTGTCACAACCTAAAACAATTGGACTGGCTTATACTGCCAAATTTGCTAATCTATAATCAACTCATCATCACTCACAAGCTGCTCTCCCAACCAAATAAAACACCTTCTTTAAGTAACCTAATTGAGCAGTACACCTGTCCTAGACAACTTTGATCCACAGACAAGCTACTTTTAACAGTTACTAGATCCCACAACCATGCAGGTGAGTCCCTCTACTCATCTTATATGTCCAAAATCTGGAACTCCCTTCCTTCATCCATAACCCTGGAATCTTCCCTATCCACATTTAAAAAAGTCTATCAAAAGTCATCTAAACAACAAATGGCTATGTCCCTGCTCCACACGTGACTAACCTCAGTCCCACTCTAATACTACTGTAACTATTGCCTTGTACACATTGCCTCTTGATAGGTCTGCATAGCCTTAGTACACCACAACAAAGGTATGATGTGAATTTTGATAGAGTACTTTATTATTGTTTGTACAACTATTGATCATTGCTGATGTCACTGGCATAGACTTAATATGTGTGCTCAACTAAATACTCTCACTGTATATAATTGAAATACATTATGAACTTTGTCTGTATGTCTGCACATATGTATCTTTGGAGCTTTTCTCCTCGGGCCTCCACTGAAAATGGGCATGTATCCAGTTGGACTATCCCAGTTGACAAATGTAAAATAAATAAAAATAAAATGTTTGTTTTTATTAAATCTTAAATATTGGTATTATGCTTACTAAAATACTTAGTGAACAATATGGTTTTAAGATTCAGTTTCAACCATTCTTCCATTCAGGTATTAGATTATTTGAGAAAGGTGTTCTGAAATACCTTCAAAATCATAATCATGAGATCTTTAGGAAATCTAGTGGTAACTTTTCTAATGTAGAAGCACAGCCTCTCCAAGGTCTTAGTAGGAATTCTGATTTTATTATTTCAGCAAGCAAAGGAGGTGCCATACTGATTTTTGATTCAGAATAGTACAACAGGGAGGTTCTTAGAAAATGAACTTGGATACTATGCTTGATTTTCAGAAAAGATTGGAAAACATTTTTGGGATAATAAGTAGACAATGTTGTTATTAGTATCAAACTGATGAATGAACTAATGGTGCCCACATGTAGAATACAAAAAAATACATCCTACCCAAAGTATACAAATTTAATACTGCACCTCCAGGATATCTGGTTGTCACTGGTCAGGGTTATATGACTAACATTCTATCTTTGTATTTTGTATTTAGAGGGTGTATTAAACCTATTGCTGGATTGGAGGACACTACCAAGTATTGGAAAATACTGACTGACATTTAAATTAGTTTTCTACTTACATGGTAACTATGGAGGCATACTCTCTGTATAGCAGTATACCCCATTATGGAAGTATTAAAGTGGTATTTTATTGTTTGAAAAGGGGCAGATTATATAAAACTATTAATGATTCAGCTGTGCAACATTTACATTTGACTTTTAACATTAGTGTCTTTTATTATAAGGGTGAATGCTATCTGCAATTAAGGGTTACAGTCACGTGTGATAAATTTTCACCCATTTACATTGACTTTTTATGGGATAAATGGAATATGAGGAGAATCCCAATTTGTATTCCACATATCTATAAAGAGATAAATGAAAGACTTTTAGATGACTATTGGGCACTGTGAACTAGAGGCCTTTCTCGTTTGCAGAATTGCATGCATTTTTAATTACAATTAATGGAATATCCAGTTAACAGGGAAACAGTTTTACAATACTGAATTTCTTTATTATTGATGTCAGTTTAATAAAGTTGCTAAATGCTTTATTATTAACCACATTTTATGGGAAAACATTTACCATAAACTCTTTCTAATGGCAAATAGCTGACATCCCAAGTATGCAATTATGAATTTACCCACATTTGATTCAAATAAATTTGTAGTAAAGATGAAGAATCTGTACAAGAGGCCAGTAAATTATATTCCAGACTTTATCAAACGATCTATACACATATTTGGCTGATATTCATGATAGGAAAGATCTTCTAAAATATAATCAGAATCAGCACACTTCAATGGTTTCATATATGGTCAGGTCTACTGTTGCATACCTGTTGCATATGGTAGCAACATATTTAAGATTAAACAAATGATTAATACATTTTGGTGCATCTTTCAAAATTTTCTTTATTTTCTTTTGAAATATCAATATCTCCAGTATGCAGATTCAGTTATGGAAAGGTGTACAGTAGACTCCCTGTTATGCTGTCTCTCTGGGACCGGACCTTAGGCTGGATAAATGAATGTCTGGTTAATCAGAAAATGCATACAAAATAGCATTTATAGGTTATAAATCAGTTAGAATAACAGAATTTGTGTTAGTATGCATTTTCCTAATGAATATAAAGTCTAAAACTCAAATGTCTGTCATTATTTAGCCCAGAAGAGGCAGAAGTATTGTTCGTCTCTGTTGTCTTTTGCTATGACTGTGGCAGAAATTTGATGGCCGGTTAAACAGGAGGCCGGTTAAAGAGAGGCTGGAGAGAGTCTACTGTACCACTGACCAATCCACTAAGTTAAAGAGAAAAACACTAGTAGCTACATAGACATTCTGACAACCTTTTGGCGGCCAAAATGGTAATTGTTCACACTGCAGTGCTGTTTGCAGTACAAATCTTTTTGCGTCTGTTAATACTACTAAATACTGGTATTTTGACATTTGATAATGGAGTATTAATGGACTATATACATGCTTGTATGCAGCTGCAGTGCATCCTATGTGGGTCAGACTTCCAGACCCTGGAAATAATGTGTATCACTTCATATTAGTGATATCAGTTGCAACATGGATAGCGCTTTAAGAAAACATAAGAAAAAAAAAATCAAGGGGCATTGTTTACTTTTATTGATACTACATTTGGTAATGAATACAGTTTTTATGTTCGTAGGTGAATATTAAGCTAACTTCCCTGAAGGGCCATTTTAAGTCTAGTCAATAACTTGAAGTCAGAATCAAACCCTGTGACTTGTATCTATGAGGTGAAGACTGTAAAGACTGTAACCATTTTGCCAAACCCACTGCCCTGTCCACTTTTGCATTAATTTTATTTCTTCACCAGGTTTTCTGTTTTTTTTCCCCATCTACTATTTATTGCTTGGTCACTGAGTTAATCTTTGTGATAAATATATGAATTAGTTGGTGTTTATTATTTTCACCATTGCAGGTAATATAATATAGGGACTTTTCATTGGAATTTTATTAATGGATTTGTTAATAACATCAAGTGGAGAATTGCTTGCATGACCTTCATTCTCAGTGATATTATTTATATGAAAGGTACAGTGACCTCATATTATTCCATTTCACTTTCTGCTTTCAGAAGGTCATCTAATGTAATTCATTCTCATATTAGCTATGAGCATTTGTTTCTTACTGTTATGCCATTCAGTTGACTCACAATTCATGCGTTTTGCATGGAATATTGAGAAATGTGTTTTCCATTTTTTTCTTGTTATTTTTCTATATTGCAGCTGTAGGGTGAATTATTTTTATTTTGTTGTCTTCGTTAGATGTCCAGTATGATTTAAACACTCTTTTGTCCCAGTCCCCTTCAAGAAACACATCACATCAAATAATATTTGATGACCTTTATTAAATTTCCATAAACATAAATGTTAACCAATATTCATTCATTCATTTCAACCAAACATGATACAGGTGAAATAACGTCCATGTAGCATTATCATAGGACAGGACAGCAGAAACCTGCTCATCCTGATCAGTAAGCAGTGTCCATACCTCCATTCACTTACGAAGCAGTGTACCCACTCACTTCCATTACCATTTATTGCATTATACCATCAACCAAATAAGCAGGTTCCTCCGCTTGCTTATGTACCTATCAAGCAGCATAACTGCTCACTTTCATTACCATGTATTGTATTATACCATCAACCAAATAAGCAGCTTCATCCACTTATGTACTTATCAAGTAGCGTAACTGCTCACTTTCCTTTTCCAGCTTAATGAATTGACCATCCAACACCAGAGGGTGGAACAAAAGAGGGGAAAACCTGCCCCTCTTCTCTGCCCTATCCAAACTAAACATAACCACATCGCCACTAACAAAAAGGAGAAGGGAAGCCGGGTAGCAAGTTCACACCAAAATTTGACTCCTGCTCCAGCTACACTTGCCTAACATCTTTTAAGCCCCTCCCTACCCCTACCTCACTTCCTCCCAAACCTCATCCATTCCTATTTAACCCTATCCTCCCCCTATCCTCCCAATTCCTGCTACTCTATTTATCTACCCCCCCCCCCTTGAAGATGTCTCTGGACAAATTGGTCTGTTCCAAACCTCATTTGTCCCGGTCCCCTTCAAGACAAACATCACACTGAATGACATTTGACGACCTTTATTAAATTTCCATAAACATAAATGTTAACCGATATTCGTTCATTTCAATCCAACATGATACAGGTGAAATAACATCCATGTAGCATTATCATAGGACAGGACAGCAGAAACCTGCTCATCCTGATCAGTAAGCAGCGTCCATACCTCCACTCACTTACGAAGCAGCGTACCCGCTCACTTCCATTACCATTTATTGCATTATACCATCAACCAAATAAGCAGGTTCCTCCGCTTGCTTATGTACCTATCAAGCAGCATAGCTGCTCACTTTCATTACCGTTTATTGCATTATACCATCAACCAAATAAGCAGCTTCCTCCACTTACTTATGTACTTATCAAGCAGCGTAACCGCTCACTTTCCTTTCCCAACTTATTGAATTGACCATCCAACACCAGTGGGGGAACAGAAGAGGGCAAACCTGCCCCTCTTCTCCACCCACCAGTCTGATCAGGCTGTTCCCCCTCTCTCCACCAAACTTCCAGCATCTAGCCACCATTAGGGAATAAGGCCAAACATCATTTTGTGTACAGTAATCACCAGGATATTACCAGCACCTGGCAATTACCTAATGATTACCAGGGCATGACCTGCCACTGGACCAGGAAAACTCAACCCCCACCACCAAAACTAAATAAAAGCAATTGCATACCACCCTTCCCATAGCAACCCCCTTTTAGTTGCCCAGTGACACGTAGAAACAAGCCGAAAACTTTCAAATAACATTTAACAGCCACTTTGCTAACACCAACTACCCCTTATAAACAGTAAGTCACCTAAACCCCACGATAGCTTTAGTAATCTGACCCCTATTATCTCTATCAGTACCCTTGAATGCCACCAGCAATATACCAAACTTGAAAATGCACTATGCCACCTGGTCGAAACAAGATTAGTGACATGCCAACTCCGTCCAGAATGCAGAAAATAAACTATACCCTTTCTCTTCTTCAAGTACGATAAATCAAAGCCACACTTCCCATGCAAGGACACCCCATCTAGCTCACCACCTGAACCCACTCAGTTCAACCCACTAATCCCCTACCCCTGAAGGCTGCAACCCTACCTGAGCCAATCCAAGCAAAATCCCAGCTACCAGTACTACAGTGTAAATTAATTCCTGATGCTCCCCACCCAAAACAAGCAAAACAAGCCATTACGTTGTAACTGCTGGGAAGAAAATATAACAATTCCATATGTGGCTGACTTGCTGGAAGACCATGACCTCTTTTTACACCACTCCATCAACCGACATCAACCTCAACCCCCTCTCCTGCCTGTCAAAACCACCTTCCTTCAACCTACCAAGTAATGCCCAGTCAGCCCATCTCCATTTGCAACCTCCGAGGGATCTGTAAAAGAGAAAACTGTAAATACTTCATTCACACAATCACAATTCTTAATGACAGTATGCACCTCCACTGGCATAGCTCCTTCATCAACTGCTTAAAATGCATTTACTACCACATACAAAACACCACTGAAACTTAAGATGTGTTAACAAAACTACCCGTAAGAGTTCCTCCACACCTCACAGCTTCACGATACAACTAATACCCATGTGAAATAAACAAATTATTGCATTAAAAGCCTAGTCTATAAATAATAATATATCACTCTTTTCCCAACCAAGTAGTTCCCAACAACATTGTTAACCATAATTAAAGCAAAGAAAAAACATCCATAGTCATGCTATTATAGCTTATTACCAAACCTGAAGTGTAAATTCCACCCCACAGCTCTACCTATATTCCTTTTGGACACAGGCAACAATCACCCATGTCCCTCTTAAATAAGAACAACATGCAATGCACTCTGGATTAAGGAATCTTATTTACCAGAAGCTGTCTAGTTCATCAAAACCTTAGAGCCATTAACCTAGTAACTACCCCCACTCCTGAAATTGTTGCCTCTCCTCCCACCAGTAAGAACCTAAAACTATCACTAAGAAAATATCAAACCCTGCTATAACTTGCCCTCAACATACCTTGTCCTCCCTTGGCCTTACACTACCCATCTGCACCAACCTTGAAATGCCTTAATTAGTAAAAAACAAACACTTGTTAACATATCATCTACCAGACATCAACCCAGCCTCCCCCAGCAGAATACCTTACCTCCAACTATAGGTGCATAATAACCATAAATGAAATGAATATAGATAAACTGACTTTTAAGGGCCCTAGCACCAGTGACCCAGTGACTTCCTATGCCTTTAATTACTGCACATCCACCCCACCTGCTGAAAACCCCCAGACTCCCCATAACAGATTAGCAACCCTGCTTTACCCAGCAGTCAGCATGCTCCTTTACTTGTCTATATACTACCCAAACTGCACCAGGTTTGACATATCTTGCTAAAAAGCAAATAAAATAAAATTCCCTGTGACCCCTTTTTACCCATCTCCAACAAACGGAACATCCAGCCCCTCAACATCAAATACCTTTAACTATTTCCTGCAGGACAGCGACTGTTTACATTACACTCCCCAATCAGGCATATTTATGCACCATTCCATCCATGACAACAGCCACTGGTACCTGCACCATCACACCCCTAGTCCTACCTTACCTTAACCCAAACATACCTCCTTGCACCACTCCAGCACCAAAATCCCAAAATCCACAATCCCATTATACACTAGTACAACCATCAAAATCCACATAAAGCATCCATTACCTTTCAAGGGCATTTAATCAGGGTGCTGACCACTGGTCACTCAGCACAAGCCCATCTCTGGCCTTCCTGTGCACCACCCAAGCAGCAGTGGCATCCATTGAACTGGCTCCAACACCTCTGACTCTCCTTCCCTCCGGTCACCAATCACACCCACTTGATTTTGCACCTCTGCAATCTTAGAGATGGACTTCTGTTACTCCTCTTGCACTCCTTATGTGTGAACTCATTGCACACCCCTCTATTGACTGGGAGATCCCCTACAATAATCTGGTTCCATTATCTGCAGCCTCAGTGCGTAGCCTGCGGCAGCTGAAAAAACAATCATAGCACCATCATCTGCAAATAGAAAACACACAAATCCTTAGAAATGCATTAGTAAATGTTCCTTTTAAACTAATTGTTCCATATTATAAAAGCAACACTCCTCACCTTGAAAACTGAAGGTGAAGCAATCAGGGCAATGGAAATATAACCATCCCAACTAAACACAACCCCTCACCCCTAGAAACTACCTACCCCTCCTACTTATAACAAAGCAACATTGCCTGCCTTTAAAACTCTCACATACGATGGAAGAAAAGCTATAAGTTGTTCCACCTAAAGTAGCAAATAAGTACATCCATCTCACCACTTCTGTGCAGTGGCCAAGTCCAATAACTGCAAATACCAGTAAGCCAAGTGCTACCTCCCAGCAGAACATACATGAACCAACCCCCCACAGAGGGATGAAGGTCCCATCCAGAGACAAAATATTGCTCTTCCAATCTTGGCAAGCAAATAAGAGACCCACTAAAGCAGAGTAAAATATGGCTGTTACTACTAAATCCATACAGCAATGGACTGCTCACCCAGGTCACCCATGACTGCAATAACTGTCAGTCATGAGGCCACACCCCACGTGACTCTCCATCCAAACGAAAAAGGTATCCCACTGCAGGAAGACAAGAAGTTAATATGCACTAGCCCACAGATCATGCCCATCAATGTCTTTAACAGTACCCAGACAACGGACCCAAACTAGGGCATATTTGTTCTAAAACCTATCCAGTTGACCATAACTCTCACCAATCAGGGACAACATTTCAACAGAATCAGGGACAGATCCATAAAATTCAGGAACCCTTAAAGTATTATTGCTATTAACTTGAGACATTGCCAGAATCAGAATATATGAACCAGTAGGGAAGTCTATACAAGTCTTAATTATTGACATTATTTGTTAGGTGTAATTCACCCCCTTTCCTACAAAGTCAGTAGTTTCACCCCCTTTTCTCAAACTTCAGTAGTAAAACATAAGAATGAGCCAATAAAACAGGGACAAAGTGTCAGGGCTGGCTTCAGCTCCCCCATGACCCTGCATGAAAGAATGATTCCTTAAAACCATTTATATCAGGCAACAGATGAATAAAAGCAGTTAAAATTTAGAGTACCCTCCTGCAATGAAACTCAGCTGTTATTGTAAAGGTACAACAATTGTTTCATACAAGTACCCCAGACAAATGAAAGAACACTGCAAACCATACATCTGTATTTTCTGCCATTACTGTGGTGGCCAACAAAATCCCCATTCTCCCTCTATGTCACTCCTTCACTGTCTCTCTCTCATTAATTTATTTTTACTTTATCAATTAATTATTTACTATTTCAAACAGGCAAGCACAGTTTGCCCAAGCTTGCCAACTATTCCCCCCATCCCTTGTAACAGTCAATACCGCAGGAAGCATGCTCAATCTCAAAAACCTGTGCAATCATTCTCCTCAACTCAGCTAGGTAACAGAATGGCCATTCCACTTCCCTCTCAAAATCACAACAAAGAGAACACCAACACGATCAAGCAAACAATACCCTATCCACAGGACACACCTCTTAACATGTCAATGCAAAACTCTAGACAGCTGCACAAAGAAATATGCCAAAGGCCTTACAAACTACAAGAAAGGCATGAAAATAGGGACAACTCTATATATTTCACTGTTACTGAAGTTATGAAGACTGGTAGAGAAGGGTGACGGCTGCCAGCCTAGCCAGATAGAATTTTATAGATAATGCTATCATTTGTAAATATAAATGTAAAATTCAGGCTTGTTTTTTAAATGAAAGAAAACACTGTAAAATGAGAACTTCAAGATTGCAGCAACATTGCCATCTGCTGTAAGGAAAACTAAGCCAAGCATTTCAAATGTTCTTTGAAATTAAAATTATGTCTTGCATGTCCTTTGAAGTTAGAATTTGGAGTTGATGAGTCTGGAATAAGCATCCTGCCTATTGCTTTAAGGCTAAAGTTAATGACCATAATTTACATGTGGAATGTCCCTTATTGCTCTAAGTGTAAAATAATGTAAATGCAGTTGCTGTGTGGCCTGGGAACTCCAGACTAAGTGTCAAAATTATGTAATGTGTATACTGGGAAAACCTAAGTGTCAAAATGATGTAATATGGGAGGGCCCAGCAGAAATGTTTGTGTGATTTTTAAAAACTATTTCTTAGAGAGAGACTGTAAGCATTTTGATCTTGGATACCCAACTTATCAGCACTCTGCCTGTGTCTTAAGTAAGTTATCTTAGAAGTATGTTTTCTTGTAGAAATAGCTAAGAGTATAAAGATTAGACCAAGTGTTTTTCTGTTATGTCAGAACTATACTATGGAATTATTTTAAGTTTATGTGTGATCTCTGAACTCTTGAATAGCACTGTGGTGTAGTAGTATTGTCTTGTGTTTTTAGTATTTATTATTAAATATATTTAAAACATCTTAACTGTGGCTGGTTTATGTAGAGATAATTAAGCTCTAGAGTACATTGCATGCTTATAAGTGATCCTGTAATAAGCCCTTCCAAATCATTAAGATTGCTTATGTTGCACTAATATTGCACAGTAATAATTGGACACCCTTTTAAGGGCCTTTGCATAGCTGATAATTATTAGCTGGTGGTGGCAGTTATTACTACTAGATAGTCTTGGTAAAGGGGCACAGCTGGAGAATCTGTGTCAGCCTTTCCCAGGAGTGTCTGTAAAGTTGTGTAAATACTTATCTCAAAGTATGTGTGTGTGTGTGTGTGTGTGTGTGTGTGTGTGTGTGTGTGTGTGTGTGTGTGTGTGTGTGTGTGTCAGCTACTTGGGCAGGGACATGAAGCACTGGTTGGACAGAGAGGGTACTGGAGGTTAGCTTGCCAGCTAGGCTGAGATCTGGAACCTATAGCTGTGCCAGTGGGGAGTCTTAGTGGGGACCTGTAGAGTAAGGGAGCAACCAGCACCAGACTGACTGTGATCTCTGTTTGCACTTAAGTGAAATTGTACTTTACTGTGTGTATTTGTTATCCTTTGCTCTCATATGAGACTCTCTGGTGTTATTGGTGAGGACTGAGGCTGCTTGATTGCTGGGCCAGGGCACAGGCATCACAGAAGTTCAGTAGCATAACATTTTAACATTAACCTTGATGTTTGGCAGGGTAAGAAGGCTGCATTTCACATGTGACAGTTATGAACTGCAGTCTGCAGTGATCCACCACTACTTTGCCCAAAGACTACAACCTATGAACACTGACTGAGACATAAAGCAAATCTGAGCATCCTGCAAAAGTCTGAACAGCTGAAAAGCATGATCATTAACAAGTTAAAGCCATGCAGATATCTGTACTCCAGCTACATGCAGGCTGAAATCCAAATATACCAAGTAATAGCAAGCAGCCAGGACAAGGAATCCCTACCTATACCAACACACAACAACAGCGAGCTTAAGTTGGCTGTTAGACAACCATTGGTTAATCCGATGAAACCATGCAACAAATTCTGGACTGCCAAAACAAAAGTCCTGCTTTATTTCTGTTATTTTTTTACTTTTTTGTGCAGCCACAATTCACCAGAAGGTACCTCCAGAAAGATCTGAACTGCCAACATGTGACACCCATCAGCCCGCCACACATGCACATGCTGCACCCACTAACAACATAATTCCAAGCCCGTGAAAAGCCCCCTGCAGCTTAAGTGGAAACACATTAGCACAGGAATGCACTCCACATGTCACTGGATCAAAGAGCCACCGTGGTCCCACTCTCCAGCCAACCAACAAAACCTCACTGCAGCCTTCCCCTTTTTCTTTTCTTTCCCTTTTTTTCTTTTTCAAGCTCCCTCCTGAACAAAGCCTGCAAACCACCACCTCAACTGTCTGAAGCACAAACCACCACTGGTTGGGGCCTAAACCAGGGTGTGATGCATGTCCAGTCCAGAAACGTGACCATGCCCAAGAAAACCTGTTAGACTGTCTCCTCAAATCAGAGCCGAAAAAACTCTCCATTTTTTTCCCCGATGCTGCACCTCAGATGTGTGGCCGATTCTACACTGCAGATGTGTGGCAGAACCTCTTCCCCCCACAGGACTCACAGCCCACAAAATAGCCATCACTGCTCCCTCCAGCCCACAAATCACCACCAAAATCCATCGAGACAAAGAAAAAAGGGAGGAGTATAACTACCACATGGACCAAAGATCCTGACAGTTCCATACCAAATGCAAAGCACCCATCCCTTTTTTTCTCTGTGAATCCCTCTCCCACAGTCCACAACCACAAAAGGCTCCCTTCCTACACTGCAAATCCCATACCAAAAACCGTCCAACAGCAGAGCAGGGAAGGAATGGACTCCAGCAAGATACAACACCTGCTAACTGACAATCAACCTGCCGACCATGTAACCCATAGAACACTGCCACTGGTCAAATGTGACCCCACTGAAATGCAACCCCACCATCAACAAAAGTAAAGAGCTCAAGCATGAACCAACAACTACCCCTGCATGTTGCACTGTCCACACCTCCACTCAAAAAAAAAAAAGGGTGGCTGGCAAAACAGTGCCTTCTCCACATATGTCAGCACAACCAAGGCCTACCTGTCCAACAGAATACCCACAGGTCATCACAGATGTAAGCCTGCCATAGCAAGTTCACACCAAAATGTGACTCCTACTCCAGCTACACTTGCCTAACATCCTTTAAGCCCCTCCCTAACCCTACATCACTTCCTTCCAAACCTCATCCATTCCTATTTAACCCTATCCTCCCTCTATCCTCCCAATTCCTGCTACTCTATTTATCTAAGCCCCCCCCCCCCCGAAGATGTCCCTGGACAAATTGGTCTGTTCCAAACCTCATTTACAAAGAAAATTAGTTTATCTTATATTTCCTTGGTGATTCATAACGTATGTGTTCTATATAGGGAGCAAGTGATGGAAAAATATTTTTTATATATTGTAACTGATATATTGTAAGATCATATTAGGTGGAAGATTTTTCTGAATGGGTTATATGGTTAAAAGACAAGATGATTAGTTTTTCATGTTAAGTTTTCTATTCATTACATTGCAGTTATTGCACTATATCACTACTCATGTGACTGTCTGTATATATAATTGGGTAGGAGTTAACATTGTTTAGATAACACTGAGGAAGCTATTTCAACAAAACAGTTCTGTCTGATATTTTTTGCAGCCATAATAAAGCTTGTATATTAATGCATTTGGATGTTGATGGTGATGTTTTGTTTTGCTTAATTCATTTCCTCTAGTACAGCTCTTTTGAGTGAGTATCTTTAACTGCCAGTGGGTATGGCTTGATACTTTAAAAATGAAGTTATCACCTTGCAGTTCTAACAAAAACTCATTGACAGAGGTCAAATATCAGTACAATTGTGCTTATCATCATGTATGCTTCAAGATAAAATATTTTGATACCTTGTACATAGCATGGTTTTGGAATTATTAATGCAAATATGAGCAAGCAATATTTGACGCCTAGAGGCACAGTAGGAGGTAATTGCAGAAACACATGGAGGAACACTTGGTTGTAATTATTTAACTCTTGACTGTTGCACCTCTTGTGTTCAATATTTATGGGCAGCAGCAGGAGCTGTCTACATGGTGCCCTATAGGGGGACTAGTTGGATAAACCAACTGCTTTGGGCATATACTGTGGTGTGTAGTATCCTCATGATAGGAGAACATGGATCACAGACTGCAAGCTGTGCCAGGGCATGCCACTCAGTGGTGTAAAATATGTCTCTAGGTTTTTAGGCTGGGTTGACTAATGCCACCAAATGGGCAAAGATATTTGCTAGTGATAAGTGGGTTGAGGACCTGGACTACCCTAACATATACCAGGGACCCATGCTAACAGTGAGAGGAGTGTATGTGCCCTACTGGCCAGTGTGTTCCGACCATAAAGCCCAACAACCCTGGGTCAGTACGCTACTGGCTGGCCAGTGTCCAGCTGCCCAGGTCAACTTACCTGGGATAGTTCTGTTGAGCAAAAGCTGGATACAAAATCAATCACCCTGCCAAACATGAAGGAAGACTTGCTACACTCAGTGTAGGTTCACTGACAGGATGCAGCTTTGAAGTGGATGACATGATGATAAGGAGGAGGCTGGACATCCTATGTATCTAGGAGACACGATAGTATGGCAGTGTAGCAAAGCCAGTTGGCTACTACTTAGGAAGCAGACAGGCTAATTGTGGTGAGGGAGAAGCTTCATAAAACAGTGAGGGATGTCATCAAAATTAGTGACAGACTCATTTCGATCATACTCCAGCCTAATGATAGGTCAGTATTCATAATCTTAGCCTATTCCCCACAGCAGGGTTGTGACAGTGAGGAAAAGAGAGCATTCAGACAGCAGTTGCAGGACCTACTAGATAAAGCAGGACAACAGGAATTGGTGTTAATAATGGGCGATTTGAATGCACATATCAGAACAGCCAGAACAGGACATGACGACTGCCTGGGTCCACATGGTTGGAGCAATAGGAATAATGAAGAAGCCTTTCTAGATGTCAATCTGGCAAATGGCTTGATAGTTGTCAACACATAGTTTAGAACGAGAGACAGTCACAAGATCACATACACGAGTAGCCAACATGCAACTCAAGTAGACTTCCTCCTGGTAAGGAAAGGGCACTGGTGTAGAATCAGCAATTGTAAAGTCATCCCTAGTGAAACAGTTGGCCCATGCCATAAACCACTGGTTGCTATAATTAGCTGCAAACAGTGGTCAGAGAACACTCTAAGGTCAACAGAGACCAGGCTGAAGACCTGAAAGTTGACTTGAGAGAAAGCACAGAAGTTCAAGGATTCAATCAGGACTCTAGCACCTCAAGAAGAAGAGGAAATTGGTGGAGGTGAGGAAGAATGGCAGCATCTCAAAACAGCATGTGTGAGGACTATAGAACCGAAATGTGGCTGAGACAGGTATGGATATAATGTATATAAGGAAAGCTAGTGATGGAATGCAGAAGTGCAGGAAATCATGTAAAGAAAGATAGAGTGCAGGAAAAAGTGAGAAATAGAGAAGATGGACCAGGCTAAGGAAGAATACTGGTTGGCTAACATAAAGGCTAACAGAGCAATTGCAATGAAGAAGGTATCTGAGGCACTCTACCAGCTCCTGGAAAGTGAGTCAGCTGATGCACAAAGAGACTCTATCAAGTTGCAAGGCAAACACAGAAAGATAAAGAAGATAGTCAGACAACATTTATAATGGATGCCAGCAACAACCTGCTCACCAGTCCACAGGACATTAAAGGCAGATGGAATGAGTACTACCAACAGCTTCTGAATGAAGAAAAGCACACAGAAGCTGAACTGCCCCAGACACAACCTAGGAGGAGAGAAGAGGAGGAGCCCACCATAGAAGAAGCAAGAACAGCACTAAGGAAAATGAAGTCAGGGAAAGCAGCAGGGCTTATATGAAGTCACAGTTATGATAAAGATGTTAGGTGAGATGGGGGAGAAATACTTATGAGGGTACTCATAGCAGTGTGGAGAGAAAGGTGTATCCAAGATGACTAGAAACGAAGCATACTAGTCCCAGTGTTCAGGAACAGAGGGAACATTCATAAATGTGGGCAGTACAGAGATATCAAACTCCTGTCATATTGCATGGAAGTTCTGGAGAAAGTGATTCATAAACAAGTATTTAGAGTAGTAGAATGTAAGATGAGAAATAGGCAGTTTGGATTCAGATTAGGATGTATAAAAGTGACCCGATGTTTGCAGTTAGTTTGCTGATAGTTGAGAAGAAGTTAAAGATGAGGAAAGACTGCAAATGGGCATTCCTAGACTTGGAAAAAGCATATTTCAAGATCCCACGAAGCTAGATTTGGGCAGTCCTGTGGTGGTTCAGACTCCCAGAAACATTGTTAGAATTAGTGAAAGCTATTTACAAGGGCCCAATGACTCAAGTATGAGCAATGTTTTCTCTCACAGAGTGGTTGCCCGTGGGAGTAGGTGTTCATCAGGGTTCATCTCTGAGTCCACTATTGTTCATACTGGTGATGGACTACAATAGCAAACATGTCAGAGGGGACAGATCAGCAACGTTGCTGTATGCAGATGATGTGGCATTACAAGCAGACTCTGAGCAAGAACTGCAGCAAAGGATAGGGGAATGTAATGCAAAAGTGAAGGCACAGGGGATTAAACTGGGTACAGATAAGACCGTTATAATGGCAGCAAATTGTGGAGTTCAGAAGAATGTGAGAATTGAGATAGAAGGGAAATAGTGGAACAGGTTAACAGCTTCAAGTACCTGGGACAGGTGGTTAAGGAGAAGGGAAGTCTGAATAAGAAGGTCAAAGCTAGAATGAAAGGGTCTGCAGCCAACTGGTGCAGAGTGTCGGCCATAGTATACAGCAGAAGAATGACAAAGAAGCTGAAAAGTAAGGTGTGTACAAAGCAGTAGTGTGACCAGTACAATGTGTGGTATGGAAACCTTGGCAATAAAGGCAGAGCAGTTGAGGAAGCTAGAAGTGATGGAGCTGAAGGTCCTGATACAGGTGGTAGGCTGCACACTGTGGGACAGATGAAGAAATGAGGATATAAGAGTAGAAGCCAAAGTAGCTCCCATTGCAAAAAAAGGTTAAAGAGAACAAATTGTGGTAGTTCAGGCACATGTGCAGAAAAACAGAGGACAATCTGGTGAAGAAGATTTATGACTGACAGGAAGAAGGCAAGAAGAAACAAGTGCATCCAGCAATGAAGTGGATTGACAGTGAGAAGACCTGCAACAGTCAGGCTTGAGTTTTGAAGAAGACAGGAGTGTGTTATTGAATAGAGAGACACTGTGACAGTTGACATGACATAATGACCCATGTAGAAAATGGGAAAAAGAGGACTGATGATGATGATAAGATACACTCACACACACACACACACATACACACACACACACACACACACACACACACACACACACACACACACACACACACACACACACACACACACACACACACACACACACACACACACAGACAAACATATACACCTTATGTAATGGCACACCAACAGACATGGGAGAAACAAACATATAAGATGTACAGAATTAGTGCATTAAATTGCTGCCAGTATTGATGGAACACAGCAACCCCAGAGCAGTATCTGCTAAACATCCTGCAAGAAAGACCAATAGGCTGGTTCAGTTAGCAGAACAGTGGCAGTAGCAACAGAGAATAAGTCAGTGATATCAAAACTGAGCCTGATACACAAGAATGAACTACATGCAGGTTCAAAGTTTCACAAACTGTGTGGTCCTGTCCTCTGCATCACAGATTGTTTCTGCAATTATTTGTTGCATTACTTAGTTGCTAGATCTCTGAAACACAGTACTTGAGACACAGACACACACACACACACACACACACACACACACACACACACACACACATAGAAGCATTTGTTTGTGTGTGTGTGTGTGTGTGTGTGTGTGTGTGTGTGTGTGTGTGTGTGTGTGTGTGTGTGTGTGTACTTACCTGCATGTCTATGTGCATGTTGAATGTGAAAGATTTTTTTTTTCTGACATTACATAATGTTGGTTACATTGCATTGGGATGATGTATGTTTCCCTGTCAGAAGTGTGAGACTTGTAATTATAACCTACTCATCTATGAAGAACAAGCTTGCAGCAAAATACACTGACTCTTAAAACTCATTGCAATACCAGTAAAGCATTTTGTAGGGATCCTTTCCTGCTGCCCCCCAAACACAAGAAGGCTGCATCCAGAGTTGCCACTTTTTAAAATGTCCAGCCCCAAAGTGAGACATAGCTTTCTGAAATGTGGGATTGTGCAGAACAAGCATCCCTTAAAATGCAAAGGAATTGTTTTCAGTATATTATCAAGATAAGGGCTATTTTTATAGACTTCTACCTGTTTTTATTACTTCATGTCATACTAATATTTTGAGATAGTTACACTTTTCTAAAGCATTCATGAGAAACTTAGAAAAGATTTATTTTCTTGAAATAATCACTATATCTATCATTTGTACATTTTTCCCAGAGGACACAACTTTTTAATTAGAATGGTCCCACAGAAAGAGAGGCAGTTAGTAACTCAAGTATAATATTAATGAGAGGATAATGTATACAATATTTGCCTGGATTTGATGGACTGTTTTTTTATTAGTTCTTTGTCTCACTATGTGAATTATCAGATGTGATTATCAGACTGGGAATATTGTTTAGTAATGTTTTGCTGCATTATTATCCTTGTAGTAAAAACCAAAGGCATCAGTTTATGGTACTGGGCTGCAGGGCTGCAGCCTCTCCATTTTTATTTGATAGATGTATTTTAAGATCTTCTTAATTATATTCATAAAAAATAAATTGCTTATTTTACTCAGAACTCACATTGCACGTATTTCGTATTGTAGTAGCACTGAGATTTAATTCTCTTAACATAAAATAAAAATAACACAATCAAGACTAATATGCTTTTAAATGCAACCTACACTTTAGGCTTGACCCTTCAGAGATAAAAAAGGCAATTATATTGTGTGGCATTTTCTCCTGCTTGTGATGACCCACCACTGGGCCAGTAATCAAGGAGCCTCAGTCCTCCCCACTGCCAACAGTGGGGGATGTACACTGGGAAGATAACAAGTGCACACACAGTATTTCCAGATGTATCTCTCTGCATCAAGTGCAATTTCCCTTAAAAGCACACAGAGACCACAGTCAGTCTGGGGCTGGTTTCTTCCTCTTTCTCCAGATCCCCAATAAGACTCCCCACTGGCACAGCTATAGAGTTGAGATCTCAGCTGAGTGACCAAGCCACCTTCTCTGTCTAACCAGTGTTTTGTGTCCCAGCCCATGTAGCTGGCACACACACTTTTGAGGTTTGATTTGCACACACACACACACACACACACACACACACACACACACACACACACACACACACACACATGCATGTGCACACCTGGGAGAGGCTGACAGAGGTTTACTAGCTATGCCCCTTTCTTCCCAGATTATAAGTTATTTACCAGTGCCATAGGTCAATTCCTTATTAGCTACTTTATGGCCCTTAACAAAGGGTGTCCAATCTTACTGTGTAATATTAATATTAATACAAATGGTAGTTTGACCAAGAGCAAGGCTATTAGGAGTGGTCCACACAGTGTCAACAAATAAATATGTAAGCACTCTCAAACTTAAATATATCTACATAGATCTGCCACAATGAAATGTTTAAATATATGTAATAATAAATAATAAAAGAACAAGACAATACTAAATATATATTCACAGTGATATCAGAGTTCAAAACCACATAAAATATTTAAAACAACATTACAGGACAGTCTTAAATAAATAAATAAATAAATAACAGAAAATATCTAAACTAAGCTTCACTATATTGCTGAGTAAATCTAAGTGAATTATACTGCTCCCTAGAAACTTACTTCCTTAGAGCAAGGCAGGTGTGGTGAATGGATCTTCTAGTTGTTGTCAGGTACAAGACAGAATGCAGAATGCTCTGTCTCTCTTTAAGAGACTTCTCAAATTAATATCCCAAATATTACTGCTGGAATAGCTTGCAGAATTACATTATTTCTTGTCATCGGACTCTAGTCCCCAGGTGAAACCCTCCACTGCTGGAAGCTAGCAGTATTTAGCACCTATCTGTGAAAATACATAGACCTCAGATCTTTGGCAGATTCTGGAAGTCATAAAACAATTCTCCATATTTCAAGACTAGTAATTATTTCATCCTAAAGACAATACAGAAAGCTCCTTAGTACGGACATGTGTCTTTAGCTCACTGAAAGCTGAAAGATGCCATCTTTTATTGCATAGCCATAACGTAATTTAATTTCAGCTATTTTTTTTAACCTCCTGTATTCCAGTTTTCACTGTTAAAATATATACATTTAAGCAGTTACAATAGTGCATGTACATTTCTGTTCTTTTCTTGTAGGGCACACTGTGGTTACATTTCAAACAGCACTTTGCAATAATCTTTTCAACACACATACTTCTGTACCAACAGTTTGATATACACATGACATGCAGTTCTAATGCAGTTGTAACAGAAGCATCTTCTATAAATCATGTTGATATTCACAAATGACATATACTTATTTACAAAATTCCAGATAGCTGTGCTGGCAGTATCTCCTTTTGTCACAATGCTGTTTTGGGCAAAACAGATATGTTTCTACTATGGGGACTAGTTGGACTGCAACTCAAAGTTGTGAGCAACCATTTCTTCATTGGCCAGTTATATTAAATGGTGCAGACTGAGATATATTTCAGATATTAAACAATAAACAGTTTTGGCACCCTTGTTCACTGAACTGGACAGGTACACCAATGTAAGAATTTGAATTAAGGAGAGCATTTTTTTTGTTTGTTTCAAGTCTGCTTATCACTGACAAGATACTCTGTCTGGGTATGTATGCATTTTATTTTTATTAAATGCTACCTTACAATAAAAGTGTGTTGTCAGAGTCCCAGTTACCTTAGAAGCACAAGGTATGATGAAGATGTCATAAGCAATGACAGGTTGCTATGTTTTATACCTTCAGACTACATATATTATCCTTAAAAGACTAACATGATTTTATTATGAGTCCACTTCACTGACATTGGTTTAGTGTCAGAGCTCAGGGAAGGGACCAAATGAGCTCTTTGGTGTGCCACTAATGGCTCAGGGACTGTAAATGAATGTATCCCTTTTCCTATTTAATTATAAGGTGGTGCATGCTAATAGACTGACTTCACACCATAGGAATGAATAACACATATTTCACCTGAACTGTATTTGAGAGAGAGAGAGATGGTGGGTGAAAGTCACTCTTGCCAAGAGATTAGTAGTACAGTTTACTGTATGTATTAGAATGTATATTAGTAACAGCTATATGTGTAGCTAGATCCTTTTAGTTTTATTTATGGTATTTGGCTGAACGTGACTTGATTTCATTCTAATCAGGTGTAATTTTTCCTTTTCTGACATTTTGACAGGAGACTTGCTAGCAACCTGCAGTGTTACTTTCTCATTTAGAAACCACTGCTTGTTACAGATTAGGTTGTATGCAGTTAGTTTATAATTTTTGTTGTCTCTCTGCCTGCCAGGAGAGATGGAATTAGTGCCGCAATGTGTGAATTCAATTCATTTACTTTGACTCACCATTCTTTTAAGTATTATTTTCTTATATGATAGATTGTTGCTTTCCAAAACTACAGGAACAGGCTTATCCTGCTTTGTGCCAGATTCTCATTTAGATATATGCTGGGATTCTAAGATATATAGTAAATAACTCAGTACTAATTAGTGTGTTTAGTGGCCACATGTAGGGTGTGGTGAAATCTAGGACAGTGCAGGTGCACATATTTTTACCTGTAAGTTGTCTTGTACAGTGAGTTGTTAAACGGCTAGCAATATAGACAGTGTTGGCTTATGAATCCAAGCCGCAGGCATCATAATCATGCTACTTGGAAGTCAGTGTCCAGATGGAAGCCACTCCAGTAGTGCAGAGGAATAAATCCCAAAATACAGCCCAACTGACACAGTTTCAATTAGCATGTCAAGTGACTGATGTAGCCACAGGGTGGGACAGGCATTTACCATCCTGGGAGGATGTGCGGTGACACAGGCACCTCCCTCAATGATGTCTGGTGGAGACCAAGGACATTTTATTGTGAAAGGTATGGTTCCCAAGAAGAGGTGGTGGGCTGGGTCGACTTGGCTGAGCTGTTTTGGAGGTGGGGCAATATGCCACAACACCCCCATTGCACACCCACCCCAATGGATGTAACCATAGTCACCAAAACAGGTTATAGTAAAATCCATCCACCTGTCTTGATAATTGACACTGCAACCCTGCAGGATATCCTTAGGATCCAAGCTAGCAGGAAAGTAGTATTACTCTGAGGAAGACTGCAGCATTTAGAAGATGCAGCAATGGATGGAGGGGTCATTGGTGGTGCTGTTCAGTTGAAGGTAGGGGACACAAAAATGCTGAAATTAAATATTTTGAGCATTAGTGATACGTAATAAAATACTGCATCATTATTAGTAACTTAAGCAACACTAGTTTATCTCTGATTTTTTCAGCATGATGTTATGTTCTCCTCTGATTTCTAAGCTATATCATATATACATTATTACCTGGGCTGCATGTAGTAAGCTGTAAAATCAGATTATAGGCATCATATTTGATGTTCACAGCTATTTAATGTTTTTAATTAATTCATTTTACTGGAGTGATATTGTTGCATTGCAAACCATGATAGTTTTCTGGTAATATTAGGACTTCAGTGCCATGTATTCCTGACAGACATACGACTATAACCGCACTGTAGTGTGCCAATATAATATCTTGTATGCATACAGAATTTTATTTTGATTTAATGTGTGCGTGCGTGTGTGTGTGTGTGTGTGTGTGTGTGTGTGTGTGTGTGTGTGTGTGTGTGTGTAAATATAGCTATGCTTAATTAATCAGAAGTTGGAACATGCTGAATGTTGGATACCTTTCAAAAATTAAAATACTTTATACTAACAGCTAAGCAATTTTGATGGCTAGTAAAACTATATTCAGAACTATTACCTAATTTTTTATGCATTCATACTGTATAACATGTAATCATAAGCACGCTGAATTTATGATATAAACTTTCCACTGTTTTATATGTCTTTAAGTTTATCCCTGCAATATAATGCAACCTCAGCCATTGATAAATGTACTACAATGTCACACCTAATCATTGTGCTGTATATTTCATTTGCATACCCCTAGACAGTGGTTCAAATAGATTTTTTTGGTCAGTTCACTACCTGAGTCAAAAATTAAAAAAATACATACATACATGCATACAGTTTACTATCAAAATGTGGAACAGCACTTAAGCGAAATTTGTATGGTCGAATGCATGTTTTCCAGTTTCCGTAATGCTTATTTAGAAATGTTCAAATCCTCATTAGCGAATGGTTGTCTGCATTCATTAAAGTGGGATCAACATTCTGATAACAGATTGCACTACAGTGGGGATAGGGAAATTTACCATTTTCCTGATTGTAGTGTGATCTCGGAGTTGGAGTATATAATATGCAGAGGGTGTGTGGTGCAGGGGGGCTTGCCTCCCTCTAAAAACATTACTGGTAGCATGGAATTTTTGACATTTGAACTTCTTGTGTTCGAATGTTGATTCCGTGATTACCATTTCCGACATTCTGGTAATTCTGTATTACCAAATTCGGATAACAAATTCGACCAAAAAGTGGAACTTTTTTTGATTTCTCACATTTTGATAGTAAACCCATGCATGCATATATGCATATATAAATGTATACATACCTACATGCATTCATACATAACTCCATCTGAATATCTCATCCTAGGGTCTAGTCCTGTTATTATCATGGAAGTTATTATATTAAAATGTTTTCTTTTGTAAACTGAAAAGAAAGGGAGGGTTTTCTCTCTTTGTAGTACTGTCCTGTGTGTGTCTGTCTGTAAGTATGACTATGCATGTATGTATATGTGCATCTGTAATTATGACTATGCATGCATGTATATGTGTGTCTGTGTGCTTTAGTGAATGTATTAAATAATATATCCAAAGCCCGTTCCAATCAATCTGTTTCTTTGAAGTCATTAGCCATCACTGGTATAGACAGAAAGATTAAAGATCAATTTTAGGTAAATTAGTGTAAATGAATGGCCAACTGGGTTTATAAAAAATTCGGTTTTCTCCAGGTGGGTCAAAATGTATCATCATTAAAATCTGCATCATTGTAAGGTTTCATATTGGTCTTAAGCTGATTGAGTTCAGAACTGCAAAATCGGTGACCCACTTATTTCTTTTCAACAGGTACAGTGACCTAAAATACTAACCATGTACAGAGGTCAACAGCATTAATCAAAGCACAGGAATGATACAAACTAAATTGGGAATAAGAGGCAGCTCAAGAAAACTGATGGGGTTTTTAACACATAGCAAGAAAAAAGTTTTTTTATGCATGTATTAAATTATAAACTCTCTTATGCATCTCACACGTCATGTATTTTCTAGATGTGACTCAAATAAATAGATTTCCTTCCTGCTGTAAAATTTCTACTGCCATTTTAATCAAGGAGTATGATTCACAAATCCAAATTTCTTTGAGTATGTAATATGTAATAGCTTCTATTTTATTTTTCTATTTATTTACTTATTTTTTTACATTTTTGTTGGCTGGGAAATACATATTTTCAGTGATGTCCAGTAAGATGAGCTCCAGCAACAGTGAAGTACATAACAAAAACTTTTGAGACAATATGAGACAGAATTCAGTCTGAATCAGAGCAACATGATTTGAGAATATTATACACTGTTTATACAAAATGAATACTAACTGAAATAGTATTGCTGGAATTATTTGAAAACACATATAAAATTTACATATGTGTGTGAGATGATAACAGCTGGCCAAAGAACTAATCCATAACTAAGCAGTTTACCACAGTTTAAAGCATTTCTTTTTTATGTGAAACCTGAGAACAGTAGCACTTTGTGCATGGTAGAAACTGCAGGCTACATTTGTAGCACGCAGTTTGCTACAGTTTAAATGGAAAAAACTCTTTCTTTAAAAAAAAAAAAAAAAAAAAAAAAAAAATCACTGGAAAAACGGTCAGAGCAGGGTGCAGGGATGGGACCTGATTGGTTCCTGCTCATTCAAATAGTAGGGTGCAGGGTTGCATGGATTGAGTACTGTATGCAGGAAAAAATCTTGCCACAGCTTTGTAGATGTCCTTATTTTTCTGCTCTTTACTTGAAGTGCTGAGGGGTGGGGCAGTAATTCATCAGAGTGGCACAGGGCACTGGTTGAGCCTGCTATGCCTCTGTGCAGTAGAGATATACATGGGTGTAATAGACTTTAGCATGACTTTTGGAGGTAGTATAGAAGCTTAAGAAGTCAATGAAGGACTTATAATGAATTATTAGCACTGTGAAGGCTGCCAGCCCAGATAGCCAGTATTTTGTAAATAATTCTATGTCATGGGTTTCTTGTTAAGACTTTTAGCATGGAGCAGTACTACCTTCAGATATCACTTTGTAGGTTTAGTTAAGTTGAGAGGTTTATCAGTTTGGCATTGCCTAAAAAGGCACCATGGGGTAGAACAGATGTTTGCAAATATCTGACAGCCTAGAGTGGACAAGTGCAGACCATCCCTAGCAAACCTCATAGTCTGTCAGACATGATCTCCCAGACCATCAAATGTTGTACCAATTTGGATTGACAGCAGAAGCTAAGCCAATTGTTAAAATCAACCATTTTCTGTTGGTAATGTGGTTTTCATCCTTGGAGAAGATAGCATGCTGGTCAATGATAGGCTCAAACCTGCCTGAGACACATAATCAGTGTGGTAAATCATGTCTTGCTTCATATAGTCAAGGGAGGTATGTCTGAGGTCATTCACATCCAAGTGGACTATGACAGAGTCATTCTGGTACCTCTGGTACAGTGACCTAAGTTCCTGTGTGACTTTACAGATCCCAGCTCTGGAAAGGCAGCTAGACAAGACTCTCCCCTTACTCAGTCTGGTGAGGGGAGTATCAGTGTGCCTCACTATAGAATCACCAGTGACCAAGATTTTTTTCTGTGCACTGGTTCGCCTTAAAGGATTAGCAGTACAGGCATTGGGTACAGTGTTATTATGTGTAGCTATGGATAGTGTTTTAACAGAGTGATTTACATGATGGCTGAGGAACCTTCTTTTGATTGTATCTTGAGAGGTCTTAAGAGTTTGAGAAAGGTTACCTGCAAGTGCCTTAACATAAGTATTTTTATGTGTAGGGCCTTTACCCTGTGTAGTAGATATGGTGCAAGTGTCACTGACAACATGTATATAATTAGTTTGGGTTGTCTGAGAGAATTTTGTCTCTAGCATTAAAGTGCATTTGCACCTCTTGCATACTTCATCTGTTTTATCTTTATCTGTTTTATTAAGCATAAGTGGGTTGTCATTGTACATAGGACAATTGCTATAATGCTTCAGATTATCCATCTCAACCAGACTGGCCTCACAGAGAGTTGGGAAGTGCATATCCATTGCTATTGATCTACTAGGGAGGAGTGAGATAAATTTAAATATTGAATAGATCAATAGGTTGAGGAGCTTGATAAATAACACTCAGCTATGTGCAAGGTTTATGCTGTAGAAATTTTAAAAAAATCTGTCTAGACAGCAAATGTATTTAAGGGAAACTTACACTGAGAGAGATTGGCATCTACACAGATTATAAGGGGGAATTACATTGCAAGATATCAGCGACTATACAGATCACTGGCATGTGCCACTCCACAGAGATAAATACTGTAAAAAATGTTAAAAGTGCATATATTCAACACAGAAACATTCATTGGGAAAGCAAATGTCAAAACAGTTGGTATGGTAATACAAGTCTTAGCTTGCTAGTAGGTTATGAGGCAAATGCTGTGCAACTGTGTGCTTAGAGAGCAGAGGAGATTTGACAAAAAGCTGCAAACAAGGCTCTGTGGCCAATCAAAAAAAGAAAGCACACTCTTCTTTCTCTTCCACAATCCTGGGTCAGAAAATAACTCAGTTCCCCTCTACTCTCACTAAAGTGGAACCAAGGCAGTTCTAACTGAAGTTCTAATTTAACATTGTAAAAAGGGTCAATAGTGCAGATATTTTGGGGGGGGGTGTGTGGCCAAGATGGTGAGCAGTTAACAGCACTGTTTTTAGCTCTGCTTCATTTTATCATCCCTTACAGGATTTTTACTAAAAATCTCAAATAGAATGTATCAAAACTTGATGGATTTATTTTTGAACATCTGCTGAAAGATTTACTAAAAGAAAAAAAAAAATAAGTTTAAAACTCTTCTAATTGCTTTTTCCTGTCAAGAAGACTGGAAATAACTAATTGCCTCAGAATGAGCCACTCTAAGCCCGGTGTACAGGACAGTACTATGAAAAAAGACACACAGTTTATATTAAGTAACATCAGTGCTGTAAAGATAATATATTAGAAAGCAAATGGACAATTTCAAAAAGGAATGTAAGAAACAAGTTGAAGTGCTGAGTGAATCTCTTAAACAACAATCATGATGAATCTTGAGTATAGACGAGGCAATGTTTGATTTTCATGGAAAATTAACAAAAAATGAGAATGACATTGAATTTCTTCTGAAACAAAACAGTTTATTCTGGAATAAAATAGAAGACTTAGAGAATCGATCTAGAAGGATTTACAGGATTCCTGAAAAAGAGTGGGAGATGGTATGATACCTGGCTGTCTAAAACTTTCAAACTGCCTGAAGCTTTTCCTTTGGCACTGGAAGGGCACACAGATCACTTTCCATCTCATCTTTACAAAAGAAAAAAATATATATCTTTACCGAGGTCAGTAATCATAAGATTTTTCTAAAGTCGGTAAAGCTACATGGACTAATTATCCAGTTGAAATTAAAGGAAATACTATATGATTTGATAGTGACTATTCTACATTAGTGATGTCCAAGAGAAACGTGTGCCACTTGTTAAAAGTGTAAAGAAAAACAATACTAAAGTGCAAATCTTAGTTCCAACAAAAATAAGAATTCATCTTCGAGAAGGAAAGAAGATTTTTAACACCCTGGATGATGCAATGGACTTTATACAGAAAAATAAAATCCTAGAAAAAAACAAAAAATGGACTGACATTTATCAACTTCTTTAAAGAGAAATGTAACAAGAGATGGTTGATTAATAAAAGACAAAAATACAAAAATAGTAAAAAACTGAAAGACAAATGATAATCAACATATTTCATGGTTATGAACCATTTTAATTTAAATAAGTGAGTGTTTGAATACTTATGAACAACTGCTGCATATTATTTTTTATAAGGTAAATCATTTAAATATTCATTTATTTCCCTACTTCAAATGGTTACTAGATCCATTTTAAAATGTTAGAGTTTGATTCTTTTAGCTTTATATGATATTAAAACCATTTATTTTCACTTGGAGTTTAAAAGGTTAAACTATTCATCTTATTAAAAGTGAATCATTATTATAATGAAACTTATGTTAGGTGGCAAACCTTCTGATATCTCGGTATAGTTGAGTAATGTACTATTAAATATAATACAAGATGCAGCAAATGAAACTAAAGAGGCATATGAAGTTACATTCTGGGCTCTTAAAATGGTCCAGTAGTGTGCCACTGATAGTATGCCTGATATGCAATAGCACCCAGGAAAGACATGCTATATTATAAACAAAGGATAAAAAATATAGATTTTTTATATACATATATATTGGTATGAAATCAAATATTTAGAGTAACTCTCACAATTTTACTAGTTAAACCTGGATCACACATAACTGTCATTCTTTTAATGCAAGTTTATATGCTATATCTCCTTTAAAAAAATGACAGTCTGCTTTTTTATTAAACATCCAGAGAAGAAAAAATTCCAACAGACTGGTAAAGACCATTCTAACAACAACGTACTTGAAATTAATTCAAAAAGAAAGAACGATCACCATGGCTGAAATAAAACTGAAACTTTTAATAAAAAAGAAAGCGACCAAAAATACAAGGTAGATGCTTTCACAGTCCTCAGACTGCTTCTTCAGACCTAATAAACAATTCTACACCTGAACAAATTTAACAATCAAAGCACACAATCAGTTTATTTGAAGTAGAATTACCTGAAAAAAGAGAGAAAGCACTGTATATGCTGAAGAAGACTAATGTTGGAGTGGGCATGCCTTCCACACTAGTTTAAGATAAACTCTCTCATTAATACCTGGGTGTTTGTCTGCATTTAGATAAATAATCCACTTCTGTTCCCTCACTTCAGTAAAATTCTTAAAATCACCACTTCTTATGTTAGGACTAAGTAACTCTAGAGCTTACACAGATTGTAAGTGATAAACCACTATTAAGTCTGAGAAATAGCATGTCACTTAAGTGACAACTTTGTTATAAGAATACTAAGAAAGATTATGCACCATTATCCCAGCATTCAGGTCCCTTTATCTGCAGGAGATATAAGGCTTGCAAGTTTGTCTACACAGGATGCACTTTTACACATCCTACACAAAGTTTTGTAATAGAGACATCTTTTTATGCTGATTGTACAATGCAGAATCTTATATTTTGCTTTTTGTGTAGCGTGTTTTGTATTATATGTAGGTAAAATGAACAGGATTTTTAAAGACAGAATTTTAGACCATATGAATGATATTAAGAATAAGAAATTAGGTCATGCATTAGCCCAACATGTTTCAGATATGGGACAGAGACATACATTTGAGTCATGGCTCTAGAGTTACTTAGTTGCAGACATTCACATAAACTCACCAAACTAGGCATCAACCCCTATATCACTAGGTGGGTTGCAAATTGGCTCACAGATAGAACTCACAGTCTGAAAGTAATGGACTCCAAGTCAAACTGCTGACCAGACACAAGTGGAGTCCCACAGGGATTGGTCCTGGGTCCTTTCCTGTTTGGCATCTCCTTCTCAGAAGTCCAGGAGTCTGGCTGACCAAGTTTGCAGGTGACTGCAAGCTGGGAGGCATTATTAACTCCCCAAGTGATGTAGACATCTTACAGAAAGACGTCACTGAGTCCAATGACTGGTATCAAAATCATGCCTTAAGCTTAATGCCAAAAAGTGCATTGTCATCCCCTTTGTGAAAAACTCATTTCCCACTAATTAGCACATCAATAGGAGCCCACTGAACACTGAAGGCATAATAAGCGATCTGGGGACACAGGTTGACAGCAGCCTCTCCTTCGACCACCATATTACCACTGTGGTCAGAAAGTCCTTCTATGTGGCACATCTCATTACCAAGGGTTTGCATCCAGAAAGAAAGAGGTTACAAACTCTCTCTACTTTTCCCTCATTAGGCCAATCATCGAGCATAATGCCCCATTTGGTATGTACCTCACTAGACACATGCAATATCTGGAAAGGCCACAAATGTACCTCACGAAGAGGATCCTAGGCATTAAACACATGTCCTGCATGGACAGACTCAAAAAACTCCAGCTATTCTGTCTCATATCATCTACTAAGAGGTGATCTCTGCTTGACTTACTAAGCCTTGTCTGACCCAGCTCTGTTAGAAATGCTACATCTAAAGAAATCCCAATCCCTCTGCACCACACTCTCCAGAGACCTCAACCTCATTCCTACAATCAACAGAGCATGCTGGAGGGACAGGTTCATAACCCGGAGACTGCCTATGCTCTGGAATAGACTTACCATACATGTCAAGCAAAGCACCTCACTGGCCCTCTTCAAGAGAAACCTTGATGGGGGATGTGAAATAGAAAATTCACCCTGGGGATCACTCCAGTGGCTCTACTTGGTAGAGGCACTGGGAACTAATGTCAGGCAGCACAATGCCAGGGCATTTCTATGGGCTAGGATTGTAAAGGCTCCAGGACCATTAGCCTAGTTCACACCTATGAACCAATGAATTTTTCTTCACTTTAACAGAAATAAAAGATCAGACAAAAAAGTTACCTATGAAAAAAATCGTGGAACTGGCCGTTTACAGTTTTAAGCTTTCGCTGTCGACATTTCAGTGTTCAACAAGCTAAACTTTTGCTATAGTAATACAGACCCTGTCTACAAGTATGTGGCATATATATATGTGTGTGTGTGTGTGTGTGTGTGTGTGTGTGTGTGTGTGTGTGTGTGTGTGTGTGTGTGTGTGTGTGTGTGTCTACTTCACATGAATGGATGACATGAGTTTTCAGTATTTTGAAAATTAGGCATTTTGGTCTCAGTCAAATGAAATTCTGTCAAATGAGTTTTCAGTCATGTGAAGTAGATCCATATATCTATATCTATATCTATCTATATATATATATATATATATATATATATATATATATATATATATATATATATATATCTAGGTCTACTACTGGAGATCGAAATGACTATTTCAAAATCCAGTTGTAGATGCCCACTAACACGAAAGTGCACTTTACCGAAAGTGCACTTTCGCGAACACCACTTGAGCGAATGGTTATGGACCTTAGGGTTAGGGCTTGGGTTAAGGATAGTGAATAGCTAGTAGGGCTATCCACTTTCCTTAACCCAAGCCCTAACCCTAAGGTCCATGACTACCACACCAAGTGGAGGAAATTGTATGTCCTCCATGGTGCAGTAGTCACAGACCTATGTCCTCCACTATAGTGCGGTAGTCACGGACCTTAGGGTTAGGGCTTGGGTTAAGGATAGTGGATAGCTCTAATAGCTATCCACTATCCTTAACCCAAGCCCTAACCCTAAGGTCCGTGACTACCGCATCACAGTGGAGAACATTGTCAGTTTGTTCTGGTGGTGTTCGCAAAAGTGCACTTTCGGTGAAGTACACTTTTGCGTTAGTGGGCATCTACAACTGGATTTTGAAATAGTGTAATTTCAATCTTCGGTAGTAGACCCATATATATATATATATATATATATATATATATATATATATATATATATTTTTTTTTTTTTTTGTAGGTCTATTTTGATTCACTAAAAACACATTTCACTGAATTTCAAAACTCTCACACCAAATCACTGAAAACTCATTTCACTGAATCACATTTCTCTGAATGTAAGTACTGTTGGGAAAATAAAACATATATGCCATTTTCCCCAATGTAGTGTGATCCTGGAGTTAGTATATATAGTTAGGGGGGAAACATAGCCCCCATCTTCTATTTGGTTTTATATTGTTAGCTTTCAGTGAAATGAGATTCATAAATATAAAAGCTAAGTAGGTGGGGGGCTGTGCCTCCCCACACCCCCTAACTATATATACTAACTCCAGGATCGGGCATATACATTTTATTTGCCCAACAGTACTTACATTTAATGAAATGTGATTCACTGAAATGAGTTTTCAGTGATTTGAGCTTTCCGTGATTTTTTGAGGGTGAATTGAAATTCAGTGAAATGAATTTTCAGTGAATCAAAGTAGACCCACATATATATATTTATATATATATATATATATATATATATATATATATATATATATATATGTACCCACATATATATATATATATATATATATATATATATATATATATGTAATAATAAGATATATATATATATATATATATATATATATATATATATATATATATATAGCTATATAAAGTACAACAATACATAGAATCTCCACATATATCTACATAACACAGTTACATAACTTACACACACATTTGTAGAGACATCCCTGTTACACACATTTATATAGATATTGGTTGCGATGTACGAATATCCCCACATACCCCAGAATGCTGGGGTTATCTGCACTTACACATCACAACAGTCATCTGATGGAACCAGACCAAGACTGCAACAGTACATAATCCACTTACCCACAGACCCCTGTGCCTGCAGAGTGTCACCCTGTAGACAGACACAGGTATGCAGGTGGTGTAATGTGCAATGGGTACAATGCATGCCTTGGACAGGCCATATTGTCCCTGGCTACATGTCCACCTATCAATCTGCAAACAGCCACATATGGCCAGACTGGTAAGTGTACACACACAGCAGGTGCATTATCAGGTAGCCCACCCCTAAGACACTAGATACGATAACAGTACTAAGCAGTAATACTTTGCAGGACACACATGCTAACACAAGGCCACTTTGCATACTCTACAAGTATTGTGCCTGCATCAGCATATACAACAGACATAACCTGTGGCATGTGTGATAAGTACTGTGAGCTGTAGTGTGTAATACTATGTAGGTAGGGGTTCTAATCTCACATCATCCAACTGTGTGCATGTGTGTGTGTGTGTGTGTGTTTGTGCGTATCAGTATATCCCCTCACAGCACTATGGACATGCCCACATGGGCTATCTCCATGCAATGGTATGAATTTTATGGCCCTGTTACTGGCTGCTGACCTCTAAATTCCATCCTCTACAAGACCTGCTGATGTCATCCACCTTAAGAGCACTGGCTGATAATATATTATTAGATAAGCTCCGTGGTGCGTGCGATAAGTACTGCAAACTGTAGTGCGTAACAGTATATAGGTAGGGGTTCTAAGGCCTGCTCATGTCATCTACCTTAAAACCACTGCCTCACACTCTGATATCAGATAAAGTGCATGGTGCATGCAATAAGTACTCCAAGCTGTACTGTAACAGTAGATAGGTAGGGGTTCTAATTTCCCATCATACAGCTTTTGTGTATGTGTACATATATCTCCTTGTGGCACTACAGACATACCCATCTGGCTTATCTCTGTGCAATGGTTATGCATTTAAGGCCCTGTGACTAGCTGCTGGCTTCAACATTGGCCTCCTTTACAAGGCTTGCTGATGTCATCCACCTTAAGACCGCTGCTTGACACTCTGATATCAGATAAACTCTGTGGCACATGCAATAACTATTGTAATCTATAGTGTATATTACTAGATAGGTAGAGATTCTAATTTGACAACATCCAACTTGTGTGTGCAAAAAATATATCCCCTTGCAGCACTAGAGACATGCCCATCTCTGTGCAATGGGTATGCATTTTAAGGTGCTGTGACTAGCCGCTGGCACTAAATTGCTCTCATCTACATAAGCATAATTAATGTCCACCACCATCTTGATTTGTACATGGTGAATACCCAGGTGACACTTATCAAGGGTAGCAGACCTTGCCACAAGGTATGAAAGTATGATGACACTGACTGTCTCCATTGTCTCCGACATACTGTTCTACACTTATTCACCTAGGGGAGCTATGCACATATACTGGCATACCTTGTTGATGTCATATTTCTGGCTTGCTGCCTTGCCATCCTGTACCACTGTATTGCCACCATGTGTCCATAGTTTAACCTATCAGACTTATGGGACTAAAACTTAAACAGGTCTGTGAGACAGGTGTCATTCTGTAACACTGATCTGAAAACACACAGTCGCTGTAGCCCAAAGGTCTTCTCCAGAAGCAAATAAAGTGAAAATGTAGATACAAACTGGAAGTCGACCACCACAATAAATGGATAAAATATGTTTAATGCGAACAGATAAGCGCTTTCATGTGTACCAAGACACGCTTCTTCAGATCCTTACAACAGACATCTTTAAAGTTCAAGTATATATACACATTTCTAAATTAATCAATTAACTTAATTAATCTAATTTTAAGCATATGATTAAAATCATTCAATTAAACAGACCAAGCACTGGCAGATACTGTTGCTCATGTTGCAAAGTAGACAAAATAAACAATTGCAGAATGAAAAAGATTAAGCAGTGCATAATGAACAGGTTTTCTTAGTTAAAACAGCGACAGCTGATCATAAAATTATGTATCCTAAAAACTTTTATTCAAGCAGTCCTAATGACTATAGTAAATATATATATTCTAAAAAACTCTGTATCAAATATATCATATGAGTATATGATAGATGTGCAAAACCGTTGAGATGGAATGAAAACTAAAATATCAACTATTGTCAGGCAATGGCATAGGATTGCTGCACTTTTCTTTAAAACTCCTTATGAACTATCAGTAAAGGCAAAAACCTAGCTTATATGTGAGTCTAAAATTGTATAAATATAAGAGTCCAAAATTGTATAAATATAAATATAAATATAAATACGAATGTAAATATAACAATATGAAATTTCTATACATGTAGATATATATATGTATAGATAAACAATAAAAAATATATATAAAAATGTATACGTATTAATAAAACCATGTATGTGGCTTGCTTAATGATGAGCAACAGTGACAAATGAACACAGTGAACGGGAATGAAACCAAATATAATCAAACACCTGGAAGTGAATTGACTGCGTGTGCTAAATAAATCTCATAAACAAAAACAAGTTTCAAAAAGATTGAAATATGTAAACATTGGAATGAAAGTCATGAAATAATAATACTTAGTATCTATAGAAATACATAGCCATATATTTTCCAAATGTATATGTAAAAACTGACAATCTATCAAAAATGTAACAGGCTAAAACATCCTGACAGGATATATAAAGCAAATTGATCTTTCTTATGCTGACATTGTATGTATGTCAGGAAAAACTGCTGATCCAAGTCTGTATATAGAATAAGAAATATATTAATGAAGAAGTGTAATCAAACAAATATATCTGTATACACAACCACTAAAATCAGACATAGTTAAGAGAATTACTTTGCACTACGTCCTTTTAAAGGAGCCCTTACACTGACATATTGATTGAGACCTGGCTCATAATGTGCTTTGAGTTTGAAAATCCAAGAGAGTTCCACTAACTCTAAATCATTAAAATTATTAAAATTCTGTAACACTTCTGTCAGTCTACCATCAGGTAACAAAGATATGCAAAGTTTGATATGTATTCCTGACACATGCCAGCATACAGTAACTGTTGCGGCCTACAACTGTCATGGCATAACTCTACTGCACTACACAAACACATGTAAAGTAATATAGTCACCCTGTGCATCACACATATTTGCAGATCCCTACATTGATGACATGGATGGCAGGGATGTGGCACATGTATCATCACATGCACAGGGTGTGGTATGGGGGTGCCAGAGGCCTAGGCTGTGCCAAACAGTTGACAGCATATGTGTGAGTCAGGAAGGGGTGCTGGTTCGCTGGACCATGAAGAGGTGCCTTGCATGTCTGTTGTTGACCTGCATGTGACATGATGTTGGAGAATATGCATGTAAAGAGTCAAGCCCAGTGCTAGGCCTACACATGTGTATGGTGGACAGCTGTGGACTGTACATGGTAGAGTGGACAATTCATCATCTCTGGCCATGAATATGGAAACTGGCTTCACCAGGAGTAACACTCACACCAGCATGCCCAAGGTCAGATGCAGTGCTAGTACCTGATGGTGACTGCTGTCTGCTGGGCCCATGTCCCCCACAGGACTGCCCAGGACCACATGCCCATGGCCTGCCACATCATGATGTGGACAGCACAGTTCCCTCTGTAGTGCTGGAGGTACTGCTACTACTAGAGCATGAGTATGCACAGCACATGGACTCTCAGCAGATAGTGTTGCTGGTCTACGTCCATATGTCCAAAGCCCATCTCCAACCAGATGTTCCAGCGCAGACAATGTACAGTCAATGACAGACACTGTCTCAGCCCACCATCTGTCCACTACATCAGTGAATCGATCCAGGGTGTCATCATTGCGGTGGAAGTAGTCACAGATATTAGACTGTGCTGCATCCATAACCCTAAGCATCCATCTGTTGTGTTCAGAACATGCCTGTGCCTCCATGATGGCCCGGAACATTCAGCAAGTGACCTGTGATGTGACACCTGCTAGAGGTGGTGAATGAGCAGCAGTATTTCATCGAGTACCCTTGTCAATCTGCCTGTATGGACCCTCTCCAGATCTCTGGTAATGGCCAGTGTCTAAACTCACTGACACCATAGTTATCACACTGTCCTGTGCAATGTTGTCACCCTCTGACTGTCCAATATCTGTGGCTTCTGGGGACTGGGTTTGTGAGGGTATATTAACTGCGTGTGGGGAGAATGTGGGCAAAAGAGGAATGTCAACCTCTGGGACAGATTCAGCCCCTGACAATCCCACCTGTGCCTCACTATGGCCACCATCATCATCAGAGTCTAATGAGACACTGACATCAGGTTGTGAGGGGACAGATGCCAACCCCCCCTGTTCACCTGTGAGAAGCAAGACAAAAGCAGTATATTACTACCTGCATATTGTTATGTAACTGTGTTATGTATGGTAATCCACACAGACTCATACAGATGAGGATCCACAACTGCATTCCATGTGCCACATCTTCTCATCTCTGCTCCCATGCACAACAGACAAACTCTCAACAACATACATAGGCAAGTCAGGCCCTTTATAACATGCACTTCAGCTATATCTGGTGAATGTTGCCAGTACAATACACCTGTGAGATATGCAGTATGACAGTGTATATGATAGAACTACACATAACAGCCGGTGGACCTATCTTGAGAATGATATGCCAGTTGTAGTATCACTGCCTTGGGAATGTACCATCTCCCTGTTGTGTTTGAACAGGCATCTTGGACTAATTGCCTTATGTATAGCAGGCTGCATAGTCACTCATAACTATAAGTGAAAGCATGTTAATGTTTGTACAAATTCACACCTGTGATTACCCAGTCTAAACACTGTAGTTAACTGTTCCAGACTGGAACATACAAATAGCCTACTCTGGCTAAGCACACCAGTTGTACATACGGCAAAATGACAGCCCTTAACATGCTTAGGGTATATATGATCTATAAAACAACAATATCACACTTATCATGTTCAGCACCATGGGCTTCAGCCACACCTGAGGTGATGTTGAGGGATTGTCAGTATCACCAAATGCTACAGTGCTTAGAGGTAATATGTGCATATATCCACATGTACAGTAGCTACCGTGATAATGGCTATAAGGCTGACATTCTGGGGATGTGTGCATAACTGTGCATAAAACCCAACCCCCTCCCCCAGTGCAGATAGACCTGACACCCATGTGCTGGTATGTACAGCCTGCCACAATGACTGATACATTATTACACTGGTGAACACAGTATACTTACCTGGATACTCCTCTTCTGTGGACACTGTGGCACTCACCTCCAGGATGTACGGTGTGATGGATGCCTGGGAGCTGTTGGTTGATCCTAGGTTTGCCAGGAATTCCTCTGTGGCCGAGAGTTGTTGTTCCATCTCAGACCCGCCACTGGTGGCAGCACAATCCCTGGCAACAGCAGCTGGAAGATAACAAAAGGGGAACACATTACAGGACTAGATACATGGACATCCACTATGAACAGAACCTGCATTCCCATAATGGCCTGCAGTATCCACTGCTCCCTCACACATCATACCCCACAGTCTGGAAATATAACTTATGTGTGGATATCACCAAGATAGTCACAATACTGGGTTATTTCCCTGTGTGCAGAAACAGATTCTGCTGTATGTCCCTACACCCATCATTTTAGTCTACTGCGGTGTGTCCCCTAAGGGCAAATTCCCACTAATATGCCATACGACTACTGCCAGACAAATAGCAGTGTGCTATTACAACAACTATATAGCCACAGTCAAGCAACACCATTGTGTCAAAATAACAGAAAGCAATGCAAACCTGCTGTAGTATATGTCCCCTGTAGACATCATACCACTCAACTATATGGATGTTTGTAGAATGTCAAGATGCTTGCCTCATACATGAGGTCCTAGTCACACAAGCCTGTGGATGTCTGACAAATGGTTGGCTAATCATTGATGGTTGATGTCAGAATATACATTCAGACTTTCACATGTCATACCTCTCAGAAACATTTATGCTACAGTAACATGTTAGTCTACTCATGTTCTTACATTGTACAGGCAATATATATACTGTGTCAATGAGTTTGCCCCTTTGGCCCACCCTTAATTATGGCTTGTCCTGATTTCTTGCTGTAGGAGGTTGACAGGTATGTTAGGCATAGCTCTCAACAAAACTGGGACACTTCAGCAACACAGGGATGTAGCCAGATTACAACAGGGGCATCCAGGGACAATTTTAAAATATTAAAACTATTTATATGACATATTCACAGAATGAGAGGAGTTGACATACATTATATCCTTTGATGTTACAGGAGTGTACAGCCTTAACTGTTGTCACTGTGTACCACATGTAATCCACTAGCTTTCCTACAACAGCCAACAGTTGTGTGAGGGATTGATAGGGACAGAGCTGAGATGTGCTGGAAAGCAGGGACAGGTGTGAGTCATGCCTCATGTAGGTCAGCAAAGTATCAATGACATCTCAATACCATAGATCTATGGCAAGCCTGCAGCTGTACTGTCTATTCCCCATACCTCTATTCTCACATTTGCATCCTGTTAAATGGAGGCATCTATTACATACCTGGTGAAATGCACTATTCCTTTATTGAATCTTTCTTCTGGAGAATCTTGTAATATACACTGTCTATGTGCCTGAAATCTCAAACAGACCTGTCCCCAGCACCAGTTTCTTGCCTTTTTAAGGTAATGCTGTTTAGTAGGTAATTTCCTCTGCACCAATCAGTGGCTCAGAATTGCTTAATGCAGCAAAGACAGCTGAATTGCAGTATAAGTAGGCAATGACATGCCACCACAGTGCAATATATAAGGCCTTTGTGTAGGCCTTGTCCCCTTTCAAACTGTTTGAGATGGACATTACTGAGGTGTGGAGACTACAGCATCACAGAGGTTAGGTACAACTACTGTCCATTGTAGAGATTTGTGGAGTATGTGCTCACTTTTGCCTCATATGTTTGGTTAGTGCCCCATATTACTGTGGTCATCAGGCAGTTCACTGGCAAACATTGTGGGTTGATGTCAGTAAGGGAAGAGAGACATGTGACTATCATACTTCATAGCCATCAGAATATGCATGCTAATGCAGTAGCTGTTATTCTGTCAACCTACTATCTTTGTAGGGGCAAACTGTTGAACATGTTCCTATCTCTGGCCCTTTGCCCCCCCCCCCCCGTAAGTATGGCTGTGTCCGAATCCCTTGCTCTAGTAGATTGGGAGGTATGGTAGGTCTGTAGCAGCTACCATTACATACAGTTGTGTATGCTATTGCAGCCTACAACACATGGGGGGGGGGTTTGTTAACACTTTGTTAGACAGCAAGCTTTATGTATAACTATGGCAGCTGTGTCAGGCCTGTCATTATGGCAGAGCCTTGGTAAGGGTATTCTATACAGTCCAATTGGTGCATGCGCATAAGGTACATCTGTTATGCAACAGTGTGCATAACAGAGTGGTAGGCCACATATAGTTAGGTGATATGGATATATGCATTGTGTCTCCACCTGCAGGTCCTTATCTTGCAAAACTGTGTAGCAGTTAATTAAGTAGTAAACTGTAGGGATTAAGACTGCATGACACAGTCATCACTTGCTATCTGCACAATAATGTAACTGAAGTGTGTCACAACACTGGAATCAAACCCAGGACTGTGTGTGGTAAAATGTACTGCATGCAAAACATTTAACAGACTGAACTACTGAGACACTGAAAAAGTATGTGCATTTGCAAGATATATGTGCACATATATAGGCTGTGAGAGACATTCCTTCATCCATGAGTATGTGTGTGGCTTTATATGGTTGTATTTCTGCACCAGGATCCCAATTATACATGTACTTTGTCATAGCTGCCTTGTAGGTGTCTTTCCACAAGTTGCTGATAAAAATCTACATATACCAGCTATCACAGGCCTCACATGCACCCATTGGTATGCCTTTGGCTGTCCACTGGTGTATTATTGCACCAGGGTCCAAGGGTCCTATTTTTCCCATTCATTTTATATATCATTTACATGCTTAATGACAGTAGGTAGCAGTCAGTATGCATTGCTGGAAAAAGGTTTTTAACCTCAGACCTTTGTAGTATGGTGGGTTAATGCACTGTGCTATAATTAAGAAGGGCCCAGGTTCGAAACATGGTAAAGGTGTTTATTTTCTATATGTGAGTAACACTGTCATGGACACATATACACAGAGCTCATTTAAGCTGAGCTAAGTGAAGCGCTGCGCACTGCTCCATGCAAATCCATGCAAACCCGCACTAAAAAAAATAAATAAAAGAAAAAGGGTGTGATAGGACAGTGGTGAAATGAGGGTAAGCAGGGGGAAAAACATAGTGAACAGCAGGTAAGGATGTGCTGCAAGAGTGTAGGAAAGAACCATAGCTATCCATTTCTTGTACAGCAACAGCTGTGCATTTTGACAGATTTTGTAGATAAATTTGGACTCTCAAACCCCAGAGAAAGGGGCGAGGACAACACAAATGTGTTGTCAAGCCAATTGGACCACTTTAGTTGTGTCCAGTGAACATGTGTGTGAAATGAAGAGCTATGTATGGGGCAATATTTTTTTGGGGGGTCTTTATCAGAACATCAAATGATTAAAATCATGAATGCTCTAAAGAGTGAAAATCCCAGCCCTCGAAGTGCTTTTTTTGAGATCGGAGTACAGTGAAGATCAAAATATTTGCCCTTTCCTCACTGTAGTGTGATCTCAGAGTTGGAATATATATTTAGCGGGGAGTGTGGGGTGCTGTGCCCCCCACAATAACGAGTTCGAGGTCTGGCATTTTTGCTCTTTAGAGCATTTGCAATTTTAATTTGATGTTCTGATAAAGACCTTTTTTTTTGTAGGACAGGTGCTCATTCTTTTTTTTTTTTTTTTTTTTTTTTAGGAGAGATTGGAATGTTGGAAAAGGGACATAGGTACATGTGAAGATGTCAGTTGGGTAGGAGGGGATGCAAAAGCAGACAGGGGTAGTGTGTGACACATGTGGAGGCGTAAACACCTTGGATGGAGAGGGTGTTGGGGAATCAGAGACTCATGTGCCTCCAGACGGTAGCAGGGTGACTTGAGGTCTCCACCCATGGGCAGTCAACACTGATCCTTCACTGCCTGAAGGTGGCTGTGCTGAAGGCTGGACACCAGTGCCAGCCTGCCCCACCAGGTTGGCCAGTGTGCTCTCAATCTGGCACATGTGATTTTCATAGCTCAGATGAACGATTCTGAACACCATGGCTGGTAGTTGCTGCTGGGTGACTACCACACCCCCACCATTGCTCCCAGGGGTTTTCTGGGCCCCATCCCCTGAGGCAGTTCCACTCAATGCTGTAGGTGGTGCAGGGGCAGTGGAGTAGGTACCACCGGGCTGGGTCCCAGATCTCCCAGTACCCAGTGCCACAGCCAGTTGAGGTAGGGTAGGCAGATCAGCGGGAACCTGCCTACCCTGATGTGCTGTAGTGATGGAGGTATAGCAATAAGTGTAGGTTAGTTATAAACAAAACTTATTGTTAGTAATAACAGCATGCCAGAACAGTAAAAATAACCCAAGTACATAATAATGCATATTTATGAGAAACACAACAGTAATAATAGAACTGTCAGTATAATAAGAGCATGCCAGTAACAGTTACGGCATGAGACCAACACAATAGGTAATTCAACATCTTCTGTCAGCTGTTCCCATTAGGGGTTACCACAGCGGATCATCTGTTTCCATTTCTTCCTGTCCTCTGCATCTTGATCTGTCACACCAACCATCTGCATGTCCTCTCTCACCAGATCCATAAACCTTATCTTTGGTCTTCCTCTTTTCCTGTTACCTGGTAGCTTCATCCTTAGCATCTTTTTCCCAATATACTCAGCATCCCTCCTCAGCACATGTCCAAACCAATGTAATCTTGCCTCTCTGGCTTTGTCTCCAAACCTTCCAACCTCGGCTGACCCTTTAATATACTTATTCCTAATCCTGTCCACCCTTGTCACACCCAGTGCAAATCTTAACATCTTTAACTCTGCCACATCCAGCTCAAACTCCTGCCTTTTTGTCAATGCCACTGTCTCCAACCCTTATAACATAGCTGGTCTCACTACCCTCTTGTAGACCTTCCCTTTCACTCTTACTGGTACTTGTCTGTCACAAATCCCTCCTGACACTTTTCTCCACCCACTCAAAACTGCCTGTACTCTCTTCTTCACCTCTCTTCCACACTCACCGTTACTCTGAACTATTGATCCCAAGTATTTAAACTAATCCACCTACGCCACCTCTACTCCTTGCATCCTCACCATTCCTCTATCCTCTGTCTCATTCACACACATATATTCTGCCTTAGTTCTGCTGACCTTCATTCCTCTTCTCTCTAGAGCATATCTCCATCTCTCCAGGGTCTCCTCCACCTGTTCCCTATTCTCACTACAGATCACAATGTCATCCGCAAACATCATAGTCCACGGGGACTCCTGTCTGATCTCGTCTGTCAACCTGTCCATCACCATTGCAAATAAGAAAGGGCTCAGAGCTGATCTTTGATGTAACCCCACCTTCACCTTAACTGTATCTGTCAATTGCACCGCAGACCTCACCGCTGTCATACTACCCTCGTACATGTCCTGTACCACTCTTGCATACTTCTCTGATACTCTCAACTTCCTCATACAATACCACAACTCCTCTCTAGGCACCCTATCATATGCTTTCTCTAAGTCTACAAAATCACAATGCAACTCCTTCTGACCTTCTCTGTACTTCTCCATGAACACTCTCAGAGCAAACATCACATCTGTAGTGCTCTTTCCCGGCATGAAACCATACTGCTGATCACTAATCATCACGTCCCTTCTTAACCTAGCTTCCACTAATCTTTCCCATAACTTCATGCTGTGACTGATCAGTTTAATCCCTCTGTAGTTACTACAGCTCTGCACATCACCCTTATTCTTAAAAATCGATACCAAAACACTTTTTCTCCATTCTTTAGGCATCCTCTCACTTTCCAAGATTTCATCCAGTGCTTTTCTTTGTGCCATCCCAAGCCCTGATAAATGTGGAGGGTTGCATCAGGAAGGGCATCCAGCGTAAAACTTTGCCAAAAAAAATTAATGCGGACACCAGTAAATATTTAGATACCAGATTGGTCGAGGCCTGGTTAACAACAACCACCACCAGCACTGTTAGTCAACAGGGTGCTGGCAGAAATTAGGCTACTGTTGGCTGAAGGACGAGAAGAGGCGGAAAGCATGGCCAAAGGCAGGAAGAGAGGAGAAAGGCTAGGACTGTGGTAGTGAGGGTCGGAACTTTGAATGTTGGCAGTATGACTGGTATAGGGAGAGATCTAGCTGATATGATGGACAGAAGGAAGGTTAGTATATTGTGTGTGCAAGAGTCCAGATGGAAGGGGAGTAAGGCTAGGTGTATCGGAGGTGGGTTCAAATTGTTTTATCATGGTGTGGATGGGAGGAGAAATGGCGTAGGAGTTATCCTGAAGGAACAGTATGCTAAGAATGTTTTGAAGGGGAAAAGAGTGTCAGATAGAGTGATGTTTATGAAGCTGGAAATTGATGGTGTAATGATGAATGCTGTTAATGCATATGCTCCACAAGTTGGGTGTGCAATGGATGAGAAAGAAAAATTTTGGAGTGAGTTGGATGAAGTGGTGATGACTGTACCCAAGGGAGAGAGAGTGGTGATTGGAGCAGATTTCAATGTGCATGTTGGTGAAGGGAACAGAGGGGATGAGGAAGTGATGGGTAGGCATGGTGTTAAATAAAGGAATGCAGAATGTCAGATGGCAGTGGATTTTGTGAAAAGGATGGACATGGCTGTGGTGAATATGTATTTTAACAAGAGGGAGGAGCAAATGGTGACATACAAGAGTGGAGGAAGATGCACACAGGTGGATTATATCTTGTGTAGGAGGGCCAGTTTGATGGAGATTGGAGACTGTAAAGTGGTGACCGGGGAAAGTGTAGTTAGGCAGCATAGGATGGTGGTTTGTAGGATGACGTTGGTGATCAAGAAGAGGAGGAGGAGTGTGAGGGCAGCACCAAGGATCAAATGGTGGAAATTGAAAAAGGGTAATTGTGAGGTGGAGTTCAGGGATGAGTTAAGACATGCACTGGGTGGCAGTGAAGAGTTACCAAATAGCTGAGTAACTACAGCAGAGCTAGTAAGGGAGATGGCTAGAAAGGTGCTTGGTGTGACATCTGGACAGAGGAAGGATGATAAGGAGACATGGTGATGGAATGAGGAAGTACAGGAGAGTATACAGAGAAAGAGGTTGGCAAAGAAGAAGTGGGCTTGTTAGAGAAATGAAGAAAGTAGACAAGAGTATAAGGAGATGAAGTGCATGGCAATGAGAGAGGTGGCAAAGGCTAAGGATAAGGCATATGAAGAGTTGTATGAAAGGTTGGACACTAAGGAGGGAGCAAAGGACCTGTAACAATTGGCTAGACAGAGGGACTGAGCTAGAAAAGATGTGCAGCAGGTAAAGGTGATAAAGGATAATGAGGGAAACATACAAGCGAGGAGAGTGTGATGAGGAGATGGAAAGAGTACTTTGAGGGGTTGATGAATGAAGAGAATGAGAGGGAGAGAAGGTTGGATGATGTGGGGATAGTGAATCATAAAGTACAATGGATTAGCAAGGAGGAAGTAAGAATAGCTATGAAGAGGATGAAGAATGGAAAGGATGTTGGTCCAGATGACATACCTGTGGAAGCATGGAGGTGTTTAGGTAAAATGGCAGTGGAGTTTTTAACCAGATTGTTTGACGAAAATAGGTAATTCAACAAGATATGTTAATATGCAACCATTATAATACATAACAATAATAAACACATGCCCCAAAGTACAGTTTAATGTAACAATGTATGTTAATAGTGAACCATAACCAATGAATAACAATAATAAATAAATGAAGATAAGGCGTGGGGAGACAGAGAAAAATAGGGCATTAGTACTATTATTGGCTATATACTTGGCAGCAGTACTGCTATCCACTCTACAGGTCTGTCTTTCTGTATGTGTACAAGTCCCCTGTAGCTACTGTAGCACATATATACCTCTCAAGCTATCCACATGGGACATTATGGGCCAAGCAGTAACAACTGCAGGCATAGCCAGCCTTAGGCATAGGCCAACTAGGCAGCTGCCTAGGGCATCACTCTAGCAGGGGTGCTTTTCCAGTATTTATTTGGTGTAGGTTGACCCGGATGGTGGGCACCATGGACCCCTTCTGCCTAGGGCACCAGTTGACCTAAGGCCACTCCTGACTGCAGGTACACAACTACACAGAACATGTGCACATCAGATGGACCTACATAACTACAAAGGTGTACTGTGGGCTCATGTATTGATAATCTGCAATTTTGGTAATCATGTTGATGATAAACTTGTGACAGAGGGATTACACACTACTAATTACATTATGTGACAGCGTGACAATTGAGAGACATGTACGTGTACAGTACAGAAACTAAACAACTATCATGCCTTGCTTGGCACTTGGCAGTTATGGGGACAGAACCCAATAGCAGTGACTGCAGAGGACATCTGCATGGCATGAATAAATTGGCTGCAGCAACATTTTTACAGACACCCCAGGCATACAGCCATAAAAATACACGTTACGTATTTCACTTTATTTTATTATAATATTTATTTCCTTTATTTTATGCTGTATTTTCACATTCTTGCTAATGATTCAAACAGTCTGTAACATCTAAGCACACAGTTATTTATTGATAATATGGGCTACCTCACCCATTTACCTGTAGTTCCTGTGGAAAGAGATGTTGTGAGCATTATGTAGTGAAACTTAGCACTGGGTTTGAACCCTGGTCTGGTCTGCATGTGCCAAAATGTACTTTATACAGTGCACTTAACAAACTGAGCTACTGAGTCACTGCTGACTATTGATTGACTGCTATTTACCTGCAGCTTACCTGGAAACAAAATATGACCTGGCAGTACTACTACAGTTTCATACTAGCCTGCAGTGACAGTAGAACACACATGCATGAAGTTCAAGCATGGCAAAGATAGTAGGTAACCCCTACATTACCATATAGACTGCATGTGTACACAATATATTGTTAGTGGGTTTATATATCTGTGGAGTCAACAAACAATATCAGATCATGGTGTGGGCTACTCCACCCATATACCTTGCTTAGCTGCTGTTTGTGGATGATAGAGCATTATGTGAAAACTAGTGGCCTAGAAGCCTTGACTGGTACTATATGTGTTAAATCATTCATTTGACAGAGATTATATTTGTGTCTACAGCTGTGACACTGTTATACTTGACTACATCACCTTAACTCACAGCTTGACTAGATATAGTTCAACTGCAGTGGTTAAAACAAGACATTCCTGATGTACACAATTTACCTTAGTGTTATTGGTATTGGTTAATTTGTTATTGCAGAACAGTTGTCATAATTAATTTCTTGCAAATCAGCTCTGACTCCACATGTATTGCACAACACATTTTATTAGTTATACCTTCATGCAGGTACTGGTATTGTTTCATGTTTTTATTACACAACAGTTGTCATAATTCATTTCTTGCAAAACAGTTCTGCTTCCACAATTATTGCATAACACACTTTATTGGAAATACCTTCATGCAGTTCCTGGAATAGTTTTGAGTTTTTATTGCGCAACAGTTATGATTATGAAGGTGTTGCAATACAGCTGTACTTCCACACTTATTGCACTAGAAACTTTACTGTAAATACTTTCTTCTAGTTAATGCTTTACTCTTCCTTGCTTATTGCACTACAATTGGCCATATTTACTTATTGCAGTATAGCTCTAAGTCCACATTCATTGCAATACAATATTTACTGTATATACCTAATTGCAGTTAATGCTTTACTCTTTCTTGCTTATTTGACTATAGTTAGCATAATGCATCTGTACGCACAACACTCACGGTGCACCCTGGCCAACCACCTGGCATGCATCTCAAGGTTGAGAGCCTTCTCCTCTGCAGCTGTTGGAAGAGAAGAACACCATTATGCATACCATTTTAGCAGACATTCAGATTAATTATTAGTGGTACACAGGTAAAAGTACTTACATACATGTGGGACATTCCCTGCCCAAAATATTTAGACCCAATTGTCAAAGAGATCACCCTTACATCTCTTCAGGTCATCGTAGCGGTGACGACACTGCTCAACTTTGTGGGGTATATGAGATGAACTGGTGAGGCCCCTTGACAGCCAGTCCCAGGCCTCTGCTTTGCGCTCTGACCCCTGATAACCTCCCTGCAGAAGCTGGTCTACATGGTATTTTACAAGGAGTCTGACCATGACCCTGGACTCCAGGAAAGCATGAACCCTCACCAACGTCTGCCGTAATAACCTTCAGAGACAGAATTCAACTGGATTATGTTGTTTTCCCACCTATTGGGCTTAATATAACCTGTTTTCCCACATTTACATGCCATTGGGCAGCATTTAAAATTGCTTGCATCACTTAGCAGCATGCAAACCAGTGCAGCTGAACTGACCAGCTCTAAAACCTGAAAGCCCATATGCTTAGCAGTGCTTAGCAGTGCACAAACCAGTCAAACAGAGCTGAGCAGTGCATAAACATTTTCAGCCATTATTGCATTTATGCAGTGCTTAGCAGGTCTTAGCAGAGCTTACCAGCGTGCAGTAGGCCAGAATGTAAAAATAATTGCCATAATTTGTATTTCAAAAATAAATACTTATTTCCTTTTCATGTATTCAAACCTTGCACCTACTACTCATGAGGCCATAACTCTATACATTTGGCTACATGGATATGTGAAATTCTGCTTTACCTTTACATATACCTCTGAGCTATGTATAAGCACTGCTGAGCACTGCATTGTACCATCCAAACCCACTCAGCTATGCTTAAACCTGACATTTAAGTAAATAATTGAATGCATCTGGTTTCTATTTTTAGATGCCTGGCAGGTGTCTCGGCAATGCTATGCTTAGCATTGCTGTGCTCTGCGCCATGCAAACACGCTTTTTAAATTAAAAAAGAAATGCATCGATATGTTGCAATTGGACAATGCAAAGGAGTGTCTTACCCATCTGCAGACACAATTATCACTACACTCCCTATGCTGATCCAATAACCATGTTCCTTGGCTCTCCCTCGGCAATGAGCCATGATTAATAAGCATGGTGCACTGCTGAGGGGGAGCCGTGTACATGGACATGGTACCATTCTGTGTAGGCTCTACACTATGCCTACATGGATTTTTTTTTAATCCTGGGGATAAAGTTAATAATTTCTCACCTGAGCTAATTGCATTAATTCCTAAGTTATACAATAACACTTGTGCTTATGATAAAATAGGTTATTTTCTTTTTAATTCCTTTAAATTACAAAAAGGCACAAAACAAGGCTGTCCATTATCACCTTTACTTTTTGCATCAGCTATAGAACTCTTTGCTAATAGTATTAGATCCAATAAGAACATGTATGTATTTATTTATTTATTTACTTATTTGTACTTTGTTTGTCGGGATAGTCCATTGGGCCACAAGGAGCCTGTTTTCAATGGAGTCCTGGGGAGAAAAGCTCCAGAAAAATACAAATACATAGTACACATTGCACATATACATTACAGATTATCTCATAGGAATACAAAGTAAATATGATAAGAAAAGGTTAACAATGATAGAATACATCAGTATAATTCATTAAACAGCAATAAAAAACACTTTTTTTACACAAAAGTAGTAGCATAGGGTAACTGTTAAGTAGTTGGTCAAATAGTTCAATAGAGCTGTGGAACTATAGGAGGCAGTGATGGCGTATTTAGTTCTAGGAGAGTAGGAAGTGGTATTAGAAGGATTAGGTAGGATGGAAACAGAAGCACTTCCATTCGTGAAGTTAGGTGTGAGTGCAGCAAGGTTTTAAATGAGGAGAGACTGCTGGTGATGTGGATAGAAGATAGTAGAGAATTCCAGAGGCATGCAAGAGAGAATGACATTAGGTGATTTCCATCTGGACATGTGGGTTTGTGCAATTTAATTAGTTTTTGGGAATTAGATCTTAGAAGTTGTTCTGGTTCATGCATTTCAAAGGCAGTGGCTAAGGAGGGACAAAGAGAGGGGTTATACATGAGTTTGTGTGCTTAATGAGTTGGGTATACATGAGGAGGTTAAGTAGCTCAAGCCAGATTAGTTCGTGATGAGAATTACAATGGTGAGAAATGGTTCTGTGACCTGCCGCAAATTTTGATATCTTGTTATAGCAAGAGGACAGTTTTGTTTTGAGGGAGGATTGCAGATTGGTGAGGATAGATGCACTATAGGAGGGATGGGATGAGATAATTATTGGCTAGTATGAGCCTGGTGGAAGGAGAGATGTACCGATTATGGTCGTATAGCATACCAAGTTTTATGTGGGTTGTTTTGATATTTACTTGTAAATGTTTGTCAAATTTTAGTTGATCTATGAGTACTCCTAATAGTTTAGTGTCAGAGACTATTTCTAGGGGAATATTGTTTTTGCTGGTGATTATGAATGAGTGTTTATCTAGGGACGAGGTTTTGGAGGCAGTGAATAACATAAGTTTAGTTTTGGTTACATTAAGAGCCAGATGGTTGTCTGGCATCCACAGCTCAGTACAGGAGAAGGAACTATGAGTAAGCTTATTTAGAGTGGGGATAGAAGGAGAGGAGCAGATAATGGTAGAATCATTGTCATATTGGATGAGGCTGGAGTTTGGAATGGCTTGGTAGAAGTTGTTAAAGAATATATTGAATAGTAGGGTGCCTAAAATGGAACCTTCAGGAACACCTGTGGGAGTTTTAAGGAAGGGTGAAGTGGTTTTATTCCATTTGACTGCTTGCTGTCTAGTTATGAGGTAGCTGGAGAACCACTTGGTACAGGAAGGGGATAGGTTTAGTTTGGAGAATTTATTAAGAAGCAGGTTGTGGGAAGTAGTGTCAAATGCCTTGGAGAGGTCAAGGAGAAGGGTGGACACAAAATGGCAAGAATCACGGGCTTTAATTGTTTCAAGGAAGGAGAAGAGGGCAATGGAGGTGCTATAGGGGTAAGAAGCTGGTTGTTGATGTGATAGAGTAAGAGTTGTTGGTGGATATATTTTTCAAGAAGCTTAGAAATAAGGATAAGAAAGCAATAGGGTGGAAGTTTGAAATGTCATTATTATTGCCTCCTATATGTAGAGGAATAATAAGGGCTTTCTTCTAGAGCTGGGAGACCTGGATTTCTGAGATAGCATGATTAATTAGTATGCTGATAGGGAGAGCATTGTCTTCTGAGGGTACGTTTAGGAAGTAGGAGAGAATTTCATCAGGGGCATTGGAACCAGGTTTTAATTTTAGAAGTTTTTTATGGTGGATATAGAGATGGGATTGATAGAAAAGGGTGGAGGTTGGGGGCAAGGGATGTTAGAGGAGGAAGGGATGGGTCCAGGCTGAGGAGGGGTCACAGAGGTGTTGGTGAAGGATTATGTTAGCTTGCTTATGGACTCTATGAAGAAAGAGTTAAATTGGGTGGCTAAGTCCATGTTCAGAGGCATCTGGGTTAGGGCAAGGATTTTCTTTTTTTTCCCAGGTTGAGGAGAGCTGAGATTGCTTTCCAAAATAGTTTGGGATCAGTGTTGTGGTTGGTTTGGAGAGTGGAGAAATAGGCTTTGTGGTCTGACATAATAAGTTTTTTGACCTTATTTCTTAGTGTTTTATATTTGTTAGAGATGATAGTGGTTTTATTTTTATGTTAACGTTTCCAGGCTTTGTCAGAGAGTCGCATAGTAGCTAAGGTGTTTTTGGTTAACCAGGGTACAGGATTACTTTTTTTACATTTTGTTTTTAGAATGGGCAAAGGAGTTGAGCAGGTTTGTGAAAGCAGAGTTAAAGTAGGAAAGAGCAATATCTAGGGGAAGAGTCTTTAATGGGTTCCAGTTTGTGCTTTTTAGTGCATTTGAGAAGTTTTCAGAAGTAAAGTGTTTTAGGCACCAAGTGGAAATATAGGTGTGAGTTAGTTGTATGGAAGAGGGGATACGGCGAGCAAAAGTGGGGAAGTGGTCAGCTAGTGAGTCTGAGAGAATACCACTATCAAAGATATATTGAGGATGGGATACTAGAATCCATTCTATTGTACTTCCAGTAATGGAGTTCTTGGAAGACCTGATAGGGGAACTGAATAGTTGTTAAGTTATATAAGTTAATAGTGAGTGAGTTAGTGGGACATTGGATTGTGGCCCAGTTTATGTTCACATCCCCCAGGATTATGGTTTCATGAGTAATGTTGGTGGAGACCCAGGAGAGATCTTCAAGGGATAATATATTGTCTCCAGGGAGAATACAGATGGAGGGAACAAATATGAGTTTATGCTTGTTTAGGTGGATTAGGGCTGGTATCATTTCTGTCTTATCAAATTTGGGAAAGAGTTTGGTATAGGGGGTGACTAAGAGGGATGCTGAGTATAGGAGTGCTACACCCCATTTTTTGTGTTCTGTCATTCCTTAACATGTGGTAGTTGGGAGGAGTTAGTTCAGAATCTTTAATGTGAGGCTTAGGTCAGGTTTCTGTGATGGAGAGAATATCAGGCTGGTTATGTAGAAGCCAGGCATGAAGGTTTGGAATTTTGTTACATAGGCTCTGAGTATTTAGAGCTGAGAGGTGGAGGGGTTTGCCTGTTGCTTGGGGGGAGGGGGGGTTGGGGGCTGTATTCACTGTGGTAGAGGGGCCTTGGTTTGGGTGGATGTCCCTGGACAGAAGGATAGAGATAAGATGATGGATGAGGTATTTTGTTTGTATGGGGTGTAGTATACAGGTAGAGAGTTTTGTGGACATTAGACTAGTGTAGTTGAGAACAGTGTTTTTAGAGTTAGGTAGGAGTCTATAGAGGAATAGCATGCTAATGTTGAGGGGGTAGAGACTGGGTGATATAAGGGTAACAGTAAATATGTACTTTATAGAGGATGGGGTAGTGGTGTGAAATGGGGTGAGTGGTTTGCATTAGTAGGTTGGGTGATATAGTTTAGGTAAGATAAAGGTAATTAGACGTATTATTTGAGTAAGTAGGGATAGAGGCCTGAGGGTCATGATGTTGGTTTTAGGATAGTAGTAAGGGGTGAGTTAATTTGGGAAGTTAGTTTATTTGATTAAGAGATTATGGTTTAGATTAAGTGTTTGGTAGTTTATCAGGATGGTAGTTTATCAGGATAAGTAGTGTTTGCAGTAAACTCTGAAGGGTAGGCTTATTTAATGGATGAACTGTGGGAGGGGGATTTTGGGGGTATGATGGGTAGTTTGGATTGGATAGTGGAAGTGGTGGGAGTGGCTAGCTAAGTATAAGTGTAGAGGTACTGTGGGTGGGTGAGATTTGGGGGCAGGGTAGTGTAGGGGAGCGGAGTGAGCCCACAGGGCAAACAGAGAGGGTAGAGCCAAGGGAAGGAAGAATCAAGGTCAATGAAAAAAAAAAATCAGTGGAGTGGAAGGTAAGTTCAGAGGAAAGTATTCAAGGGGGGTAAGTAATGTTCTAGCAGTGGTATAGGGAAAGGATTAGAGTGGTTCAGAGAGGTAAAGATGGCGCCACAGGAAGGAATGGAAAGTTAAAGAGTCTGGGGTAGGGGTTGGAAAGAAAAGAAAGTGAAAGAAACTGGGGGAGGGGTTGGAGAGACAGAGTAGAGATAGATGTCATAGTGGCCTAGCTGGTTAGAACTAGTACTGACATGGCCAGGTCAGCAGTGTGAAACAACACTGAAAATAACAATCAGAAATCAGAAATCAGAAAGGAAGCAACTGTGAAAATCAGAACTGAAGAGGTAAGAAGAGAGCAAGCCAGAGATGGAAAGGTTGCAGATATAAATTTAAAAACAGGAGACAAAGGATACAGAACATGTACTAGAGGTTAAATAACACTCTAGAATGTGGCTGGAAACATTAAACCTTCATATACTGGAACTATTGAGAGTTAAAATAACAGTAAACTAAAAGCTATTGGTACAATTGTTAGTTAAAATAACAAGGAATATGGTAGACTGCTGGCATTGTGCTACCTTCTGGTGGCAACAGTAAGTTACTACAGCCAGAAAAACTAACCTGTGTGTATGCTGACCTGCCCTGTAGTAATGCTTTAAATGATAAGGAGCAGTTCACTTTTTAAAGTGAACATTAATGGTATCAAAGTAAAAAAAAGAGTTTGAACTAAAGATTCATCTCTTTGCTGGTGCTATTTTACTAACAATAGAAAATATAGAAAATTAACTAGAATACATAATTAGTTCAATGAGTCAGTTTGAAGAACTCTCAAATTTAATATTTTATCATAATACAACACCTATATTATTAATAAAAAAATTTAAAAAAATTATGCAAATATATTCTAACTTCAATTGGAATAGCAATCAGATAAAATACCTTCTATAACTATGATGTCTAATAGTAAAACGATGATACAGACAAACTTTCAACAGGTTGTTGATAAAATTTTAAATTTAATAACAAATTGAAACAAATTCTTCTTTACCAGGGAAGAACGATTAATGCTTATTAAGATGGTAATTCTCCCTAAACTTTTGTTTGTCTTACAGTCTTTACCATTTAAACAAAAAAAATGATGAAGAAGATAAATAATATTCTAATTATTTTTTTGGCATGCTAATAAACCAAGAATTTCCTTTGATTGAGACAGAAAAGATTGGGATAATGGTGGAATAGGATTCCTTGATATTTAATTGTATGCTACTTCAACAATTGTAAAAGTTATAACATTGTGGGTAAATTGGAAACAAATGCATCAATAAATATTTTTAATAAATAATAAATATATCATAATCAGTCATAAACAAATAGTACCTAACAGTTTTATCTGATTATTAAAATATTTTTGCATAAATGGTATTACACCTTTTCTCAGATTCCCTATTTAAATAACATCATTTCCTCTTTACAAAAGTTCACATACTCTAACCATTGTTTTAAAGACTTAATAGTTCCTATGCTTCCAATTGCATATACAAATGACTGCTTACAAACTCACAACTTCAACAAAAATGCTAGTATCGAAGCAATAAAGCAATTGAATGTATTGGTTTCCGTTCTTAAATGCTACTGATATATATGTGTGCGTTTGTATATACATATATATATATATATATATATATATATATATATATATATATATATATATATATATATATATATATATATATATATATATATATATATATATATATATTTACACACACACACACACACACACACACACACACACACACACACACACACATACATATATATGTATGTACATATATATATATATATATATATATATATATATATATATATGTATATATATATATATATATGTATATATATATATATATATATATATATATATATATATATATATATATGTATATGTATTTATATAATATACATATATATATATATATATATATATATATATATATATATATATATATATATATATATATATATATATATATATATATATATATGTATATATACGTATATATATATATATATATATATATATATATATATATATGTCAATTCTTCAAACGCTCGCAATTTCGAACTTCACATGGTCGAGACCAAACGTTCGAAACTGTAAGTTTTCGAAAACTGACTTTCAATGCCACCGTATGGTGCAAATAGGGAGAATTTCCCTTTTCTGCACTGAAGTGCAGTCTCTGAGTTGGTATATTTAAGCACACTGTTAAAGTGTGTTTTGATATTCGAACATCCAAATGTCGAACATCTGGTCTCAACCATGTAAAGTTTGACATTTTGGATGTTAGAATATTTAACATAGACCATATGTATAGATATATATATATATATATATATATATATATATATATATATATATATATAGATATATATATATATATACATATATATATATATATATACACACACACACACACACACACACACACACACACACACACACACACACACACACACACACACACACACATATATATAATAATGTAATGAAAAATAAATCATATTTGTCCCTCTTTATAGAATTCTTAAGTTATATTTTACATATTTAGACAATGCCTGTTAGAACTACTCCTCAAAAATTAGTAGTGAAGACTTTTCTGAAGAATACAAGAAATTAATATTAAAATCTACAGATAAAACTACATCTTCGCTATATTGGAAAATGTTCACTTGGAAATTATTACATAGAGCTTTTACTCCTAACAAAATTAAAGTTATAAATAAATCTAATAGAATTAAATGCTGGAAATATGATTCTGAAATAATAGCTGATTGGATGCATATGGTATATAAATGTAAAGTCATCTTCCTTTTTTGGAAAAAAAATAATAACTTTATTCAAGCTTGATGGTCAGATAGATGTAATATTTCTAAATATTTAGTTTTATTTCCTGATATAATTCCAAAAACCCACGTTCCTCTTCTTTGGTCTATTGTTGCTATTGCCAGAAAAGTAATTACTAAAAATTCGAAAAGTAAAGTTACCCCCTCTAGTGTTGAATTTATTAGTATGGCAAAAATTTTTTTGAGTAGTGAATTGCATACCATAAAGATGAGAACTTATAACTTTCCACCATAGCTCTCAGTCATCGTGAAGTAACAGGGAGCACCCATTTTAGGGCTTGAATAAGGTTGCATTCCTGAGTGCCAGATTTGGGTGCAAGTACACCCAAGATCTACAGTAAAGCATGCTCTGTTCTCGCCGTAGATGTCTCAGCCAGTCAGAGCACTGCTTTATTGCATCTGTTTTGCATGCTGCTAGCATGTTTCATTTACTGTATTATGCAGAAGTGGCTGCAGTGGACCTGGTATGGATGAACTGCTCAATTAGGTTCGCGCAGTCTGCATATCAAGGCAGCATTGGTATGAAAGGTTAACACTCCATGGGGCTAACTAGTCATTCATGTTGGAGAGACATTCTTTTGGATGCGCAGTCAAGACTCAAGAATAATCTTCTGTCAATGGACTGGGAGAGTCGTGGTTATGGTCTGGAATTAGATTTACTGATCTGATCTATCTTCTTGTGAGGGGGAAAGGAAATTATAGCTCAAGCAGCATTGTCGTGGTTCATGTTGACTGAATGGTGTGGAATTAATTCTTCCCAGGTGGTCTGAAGTTTGTAGTGGAGTGCATATAGGATCTTATTTTATTTTTGCTACAGGTAAGTGAACTGCTCTAAAATGTAAGCTGCTCTTTAAATAAAAAATGCAGGTTTATGTGCAAGGGGGGGGTGGATTATGACAGTATAATTGTCTTTGCTGTCTTTTTCTTCTTTTCCTGAGATGATCATACAGCACATTGTGAAACTTCTTCCTTGGTCCATAGTGATGGTATATGCTGCTACACACTTGCATTCTAGTTAGAGTAACCAAGCATTCGTTCAAGAGGTTGTGCCTTCTTTTGTCTTTCTGCACAGACATGCCTGCACTTCCTGTCTAACAGCTTTTTATTTAATACAATGCTGTCTTTCTACCACTCTTCCTTCCACTACTCTGGGTCAGCCTGCAATGGCCATTAATTTCAGCCTGGTTGCTTTGCTCTTCCAAATATTATGGCATGTGATATAACTTGGAATAATGGTGTTGCAGTCAGGATTTGTTTTTTCAGTACCACAGAGCTCACATTACAATTATTCTGGCTTGTGTTTTATGAATTTAATGATCTTTATGTCTCCTAGGATTTATGATTTACTGCTGTAAAAACATTTTAGAATTTGTGGTTCATAGTTAACTACTGGCTAAGTAGTACTCTGCTTAACTAAACAAAATGAAATAAAATTAAATAAATTAATATATAAAGCTTCCATTAATATTTATAAATATTACAAAGCATGGTGAAGATATGGGAGCCATTTAAGAGAGTCAAAAGAACAGAAGGACATATTTTGGTGACACAAAATTAATGAGTGTAACATTAAAAAAATGTCAGGGCACAGCAATCAGCACATAAAAGATATTGGCATTATAGGATGACAGGTGGGCAAAGGTTCTCACTGCACTCAGTAGTCACAAAGCAGAGAAACTAATTTTGGAATGGACTCCAGTCTTTTCCAGGGAAGACATACAGACAGACAAACATGCATGCACACATGTGCACACATACAGACTCACATGCACGCACACACATGCACTCACATGCATGCACACGCACACATGCACACACGCACACACAGTGTATGCAACTATGGGCAATTTGGAGGATTACTATTTCCCCTACAACATATCTTTGGTCTCTGAGAAGATACTAATAGACCAAGAAAAAGTCCAGATAGGCATAGAAAGAACATAAAGGCATCAAACAAAAGGTGCAGCACCCAAGAACTGAACTAGAGTACAAAGCATTGTGAGGCAGCATCTCTTAACTACTGCTTCACCCTACTGTCCAGAAATGATTAGCTATATTTAAGTGTTTTTTTTTAAGATAAGTACCTTTCAATAAGGCTTGGTTTACATTTGCAAGCAATCAATTATTTGGATCCCTGCTGGAGTTTTAAAAGCAGAAAATAAGCAAATGCAGTAATTGTGTTTTTTTTTTCTTTGTGTCCTCACTGACTTTTTCAGCCATTTAGACCAGTCTCCTGCATTGTATGTTCTGTTTTTGCAGTTGATTTACTACTTTGACTTCCTGTTTTGAGAAATCTGTAGGCCTCTGTTTTGGGGCTGCTTGAGATTGCATGTATCTAGTTGAGATATTGATATACTGCTGATCCAGGGAAAAACTTTTAACACTTAAGTTGTAGCATCCTGACTCAGCAGATCTGGACTTTGGAGGTAGGGTGAACAGCACTTAAGTGATCAGTGTTCTGATCTCTGTTCTGAAAGTGTGTGTTTGTCGTTTATTTTAAGATCTTGAAACAGATGCATAGATAGAGAAGTCAACAATATTTTATCCGCCATTGCAATAAATTGTTCAGTGTTGCTTTATCACTGTTTACTTTTCAGTTTCTTCCCTTCTGCTTAAATTTGTTTCTGTTACTTGTCTGCACAATGTTTTAAACCTGTTATTGCAAGTTGCTTTTCTTCACTCTTGTAATGTTACCACTTTCTAGAAATATTTACCCAGCTTGGTTTTGTCAGACCACTTTCTACCAAACTTAAACAGTACTGATAAAATGCTGGCATTGCATATTCTTAGACTTACTTTTGCATTTAGCAGTGATTCAAACTGCACATGTATGTGTGCCATTGCATATATTCCCACTTGCTACTGCAGGACTTAGTGATTTTAAACTGATTACAGTTTTGAAATGTATATGTGCATTGACCTATTTATCTGGGGAAAAAAGTGAAGTGCTGTCTTTCGGCCGGTGTGTGTGTGTGTGTGTGTGTGTGTGTGTGTGTGTGTGTGTGTGTGTGTGTGTGTGTGTGAGTGTGTGTGTGTGTGTGTGTGTGTGTGTGTGTGTGTGTGTGTGTGTGTGTGTGTGTGTCTGTGTGTATAAGAACTACAGAACAACATCTGGGTGGTAATTTTTCTTTACGTAAACATCATTGGGGAAGAAAAGTAGCACATTTTTAAATATTTTTTCTAATATGCAGATAATTTCTTGATGTCTTGCTAGATTTTATTCAAATTTAGATATTTCACTTTTTCTCTGTAGTGTGGCTTGTACATGGTATACATAATTAGGCATTTATTGTATTTTTTTCCTCAGAGTGGTTGTCTGTTACAGAGGTTTTTATTTATTGTGGATTTTATTTATCTGACAGCAGTGAACTAATCTGTGTGACGATTGGGGAGAGATGGGCGAAGGCTGCCAGCCTAGTCAAATAGAATTTGATATATAATTCTGGCATTTGTAAATAAAGGCATGTTTTCTTGAATGTAAAAGAATATTGTGAAATGTGGAACTGCAAAATATGTGACAACATTGCACTCTTTTGGCCCAGTGAAGCATGGTGTACCCTTTTATGTTAGAATTCAGCTCTAGGGTGGCTGTATGAAGGTTTCATGCTCATTGTTTTAAGTCTAAAGTTTATGACCAGATATGGGATGTGCTTTATTGCTCTGGTTTCTGCTGGCATATACATGTGAAATGTCTTGTATTGTTGTAATTTTCTGAGGAGGTGTTAGATTGCTAAATAAAGCAGTTTGTGGCCTGAGAACTCAGATCAGGTGTTAAGATGATGCAATATGAATACTGGGAAAACCTAAGTGTCAAAAATGATGTAACTTTGGGAGGGCCTTAGAGACATGTTTGTTAGTAATGTTTAAATAGTACCTAAGCAAAACTGTTAAAACATAAGAACAGGCTCACGGAAGTCACTCAGATAGGATTTATTGTCCACAAACAAAATAAAAAAAAATTTTAAAACTCAGCGAAAATGAAATAGTACTTAGCGCTTTCACCCTGTAAAACAAAAGGGCATCTTCAGAGTACTAATACAAATTGGCATGTTCTACATTTAAATAAAAACCAGTATCCAAAATCTTCTCTGGTTGGTTATACAATTAACAAGAAACAATCAGATGTTTAAAGAAATACATCGTTTTTGAGCTTAAAGGCCTTCTTTGAATGTGCATCCATGTAATTGTATATAAAACAATATATCCACTAGTATAAAAATTTAGTAGTTTTCATTACATGCATTACCTCACTACACCTAAAATAGTCAATTAACCTGTAATAATAACTGGTAATGCAACTAACATTCATACAAATATAAATAAAGCATACATATAAACAGACTTAAAAATTAAACAGACTAAGAAGTTTCACCATAGATTTTGTACAATAAAAGATTAAAATACATATAATACACGTTTCTTAAACAGGGATGTATTTATAATAAAACTAAACTGAATAACACTTTCTATTGATTTGTCTTCAATAAACCTTGTTTGTATATATATTTTTCTGAATTAATAAATATATGTGCATAAATATAAATGTAAACAAGTATAACTATTGCCATTGATTGTAAGAGAATATAATTAATATCTCTCATATTAAAAAACTAATAATTTATGTAAAAATAATTTTTATAAAAAATCATTATTTTGTTACATATTTTGTATAACTTTTTGTTTTATTAAATGACTTGAGATTTCAGTTTTAAAATACTAGATATGGAGATGTGACCATTAATACCTGGAAATGAACCTGCATTTAATCTCAACTGCCAAATACATTCTCTGGCTTCCAATAAAACATTAAAGTCACCTCCTTTATGAGTTTCTGTGGAAATTCTATCTATGACAAAGAATATGAATCTCTTAAAATTGTGACATTTAGTGCTGTGGACATATAATGAATTCACAATTCTTTTGTATTTAATGTCTCTATTGTGTTCCATTATGCATTCCTTTAATTTCCTTTTAGTTTTGCCTACATAGAATGCTGGGCATGATGTACATGAAGCTAAATAAACCACCATTTTTGTGTTGCAATTGCAGTATCCTGCACATCTAATGGATTTCCCATATCCATGAACCATAACATATGGTCCATCGTTTATAAACTTGCAACATTTACAAAAAACACATTTGTTCATTTTGGACATACTAAATGTCTGCTCCCTACTATTGTGTTCCATGTATTCTTTTAAATTCATGCCCCAGCTAAAACTAATCCTAGGAACAGATCCTATCGTATGGTACAACTCTTCCTTGTTGTTAAAAACACTAATCCAGCTATCTTTCAATATTTTAACAATTCCTTGTGATTGTTCGTTGTAGGGTAAAACAAAGGCATCTCTTCTATTAATGCCTAGGTTGTCATTCTGGTTGTTGCATAGACCATACTTAATAATAGGTATGAATGTAGTGTACCTTTTCTTTCTAACTTCATCTTTTAATTGTTTTAATAAATAAACTGGGTATCCCCTATCCAAAACCATATTAGTAAGGACTTCTAATTCCTGTTCAAATCTATCATCCTCACTCACTATACGTGATAATCTCACCATTTGTCCCTTCACAAGGTTCTTCTTTTGAAAGTGTGGGTGGCAACTACTGTAGTGTAGGAAGGAATTTGAATAAGTATTTTTCCTAAAAATATTGGACTCTAATATACCATTCTTGTCATAAAAAAGAACATCCAAAAACTCACATGTTTTGCCCTGTATATGACTAGTAAATGTTAAGAAAGGTGATGTAGTCTCTAAAAATAAAATAAATTCATTGAGCTCTTCCAGAGATCCCTTCCAAAACAAGATGATGTCGTCCCGATATCTAGCATAAAATGTAATGTTAGGCCAATAGTTAGATGTAAAAATATAGTTAGTTTCCCATTGGGCCAGTACTAGATTCGCATAAATGGGTGCACATCTTGCACCCATTGCTACCCCCGTCAACTGTTTGTAATATTCTCCTTCCATATACATATAATTGTTTAATAAAACAATTTCCATTAATTCTACCAACAATTTTCATTTTGGTGTATGCAATCCACTGTACTTCTCTAGGGTAGCTTCAAACATTGCCAGTCCCAATTCATGTGGAAGCACAGAAAACAAATTAATAACATCTATGGTAGCCATAATAGTATTGTCCATGTCGTGTTCTTTGTTATACTGCCTCACCATGTCAATACAGTGCCATGAATCTTTAATTATGTGAGGAAATAAATTTAGAATACCCTTGCAGTTGTAATCTATATACTTTGCTACTGCTTTGAGTTTAGACCCCTTAGCTGAAACTATCGGTCTAAAAGGCGGGTTGTTGGTATCCTTGTGTGTTTTTGGAATACCAAAAACTGATGGAGTTATTGGATGCTCTACTGTAAAGTAGTCATATTCATCTTTGTCAATAATTCCTTCGAACATGTAATCTAATAATATCCAGTCTATCTTAGTGTAGGCTCGATTCATCTCATATTTAGATACTTTCCCATAGGTGTCATCATCATTCAGTAAATTAGTCATTCTATTAATGTAATCTGTCTCTGTCATAATAACAACCCCACCACCTTTGTCTGGTTTCATCACTCTATATTTTTTGTTCATACTCAACTCTCTTAAACAAAATCTTTCAGCTTGAGTGAGATTGTCATCCATTACTATATGTTTTTTCAACTCTCTTCGTAATTGTGTTTCACATAACATCTCAAAAATCTGTATCATAGGATTCTGGGGTGGAATAAAAGTACTGCTTCTTTTTAGACTAAAACTTCCTGTATCTGGTTCAATTCTGTTACCTTGGTTAGAAAAGAACATCTTTAAATTTAATAACCTTGTATAGACCTTGAAATTGATAAGAATTCTGCCTATGTCGTGTTTAAAATTCGGAACAAATGTAAAACCTCTCTTAAATAAGGAGACATATTCAGTGCCAAAATTTGTACCTGTGTAGTTGTATAAAGTAAATCCATCTACATTGACAATGAATGATTCGGTTGTTCTTCCTTCTAAACAGATTAAATCTACAGAGGGATATAATATGTCTGTTACAATGTTAGCAGTGTCCCCATTCTCACATATAACTTCGAATAGTGTTGTCATATCTGTTCCTTCAGTGTTTGATTTTTTACAAAGAATAGTCAATTCATTGATACTGTGGATTTTTTCTGTTTGTTTGGAAGTTCCTGTACTGTGTTGGATACCGTGGTGGTCCCTGATACCGGTCGCGTAACCTTTCGGACCTCCTCAGTACAGGTTCCTCTAAAAAAACTTTGTCAAACTCAGGGTCAACTACACTTCTCTTTCTATTGTCCTGATTTCTGTCAACTTTATACCCATCTCTATCAAGTCCAGTATTCTGAACAAATTCTTCTACATCCGGATATCGTTTCTGTCTTAAAATCTTAAATTCTTTAAAATGTGAATAAACCTGTTTGTTACTGTAATCGTAACCATCCCTTAAAAGTTTCTTATTTTTGTATTCTAAACCTCTCATGGCAAATTTATCCATGTTGTTAAGAATACTGTCTAAACGGTGTTTGTTAACTTCAAACAGTAAATCTTTCCTTATACACAAAAGTTTTAAAAAAAAAAATTATTTTGTTTGTGGACAATAAATCCTATCTGAGTGACTGCCGTGAGCCTGTTCTTATGTTTTAAATGTTTAAATAGTATTTCTTACAAGAGACTAAAAATCATTTTGACTTTAGACATCCAAATTATCAGCAATCTGCCTTATGCTCACATGTAAGTTTTAGCACTGTGATTTCTTGTAGGAATAGTTAAAGCCAGTAAAGATTAATTAGGTATTTTTCTTTGAAATCAGACCTGTCCTACTGTATTATTTTAAGTTTCTGTGTGATCTCTGAACTCTTAGATATCTCTGTGGTGTAGTAGTTTTGTCTTGTGTTTTAATTATTTATTATTAAATATTTTTGAAACCTTCTACCTGTGGCTGGTTTATGTAAAGATAAATTATGCTTTAGAGTACATTATATATTTATAGAGTTTACCTTCAAATAAGCCTAGACTGTATAGTCACATTACCATTGGATAATAATATTGCACAGTAATAATTGGACACCCTTCTAAGGGCCGTTTAGTAGCTGATATTATTAGCTGTGTGGTGGCTGGGATTACTACCGTATGGTCTGGGTAAAGGGACACAGCTGGAGAATCTGTGTCAGCCTTTCCCAGGAGTGTCTGTGAAGTTGTGTAAATACTTATCTAAAAGTGTGTGTGTGTTGTGTCAGCTACTTGGCAGGAACACAAAGCACTGGTTGGACAGAGAGAGTACTGGAGGTTTTAGCTTGCCCAGCTAGGCTGAGACCTGGACCCTATAGCTGTGCCAGTGGGGAGTCTTATTGGGGATCTGGTGAGCAAGGGAGCAACCAGCCCCAGACTGACTGTGATCTATGTGTACACTTAAGGGAAATCTTACTTTACTGTGTGTATTAGTTATCCTTTTCTCTCTTCTAGGAGACGACCTCCCTGGTGTTAGTGGTGAGGATTGAGGCTCCTTGATTGCTGGGCCAGGGCACGGTCATCACAATCTGTTTGAATTCTGAGTACTGTTTGATTTAGAAGATGCATACATGGCAACCTAAATATATACCTGATCATATCACTAGTGAGAGAAGCATTATGTAGAGGGGGGGATTCCTTTTTATTAACCACATTAGTACTGTGTAGAGACTGCTGTAGATCTTATCAGATCTGTATGATAAAATAACCACATTCTTACAGTTGTGATTTTTGAATGCTGTGCAAGCTTTGTATGATAAGTTGCAAACCATTATGAATGCAAGGTAAAATAGTCAATCCCATTTATACTCCAGTCTGTCATTAGGAATAGGGAAAACATTCTCTCTCTCTCTCTCTCAAGTTCATTTTTCCGGCTCAGGGAACATTTTAGTGTTTTGAGTTTTATTCTGTCTTTAGTCTTTTGATATCTATATGTTTTAGTTTTCATTACTTTTCAAACGTTTTGGTTTATTTTTAACTATGTATGCTTGGTTAAGTTTTCTGTAGTGGTTGTGGTTGTCAAAAAATGTGAATATTTTATTTTACAGATAACGATGCATTATATGATATTTGACAGTGATGAACTGTGTCCTTTCTGAATGTCAGTTTTTACAGGTGACTTACTTACCTTGTTGCAGCAAAAATATTGCATCTTATCTAGCAGTTTTAGTAAAGAATTGATTACTAGTGTCATGATGGACTTGTTAAAAAGCTCTTAGTGATCAACCTCTGGTTACTATCTCTATATCTTTAAAGTCTGCTGACAGTGGGGCTGTGGCAGCAACTGGATAAAGCAAACAAAATACTCTTTGAGGCTGTTGCACCATGTACTATATTAACACAAGTTAAACTCCTGTGACCTCTCTGTCGAGGCTATTTATTGCTCCTAAAAGTTCTTTCATATGGACAAAATCTCATCAAAGCCAAAAATAATGGGGGGACAAAGCCAAAAAATAGGGACAGATTGTAAATATTGCTCTTAAAAAAGTATAATGTTGGTCGAATAAAATGTCTTGTGTTACCATGCATTTTTTGAAGGGTATGACGTATGAAACTCAAATGGTTGTCATGATTTACTGAATACAGTTCTCACTGATTTGCCACAGAAATCCAGAAAACCATAATTTTTAAGAGGAACAGACCAAAAATATGTTCATAGGTTCATAGGTAGGTAGTAGGCTATTGGCCTAAGGCCTATATAAGCCTAGCCAAAAAGGTACCCTGGCTTTCGCACCCAAGAAAATTATTGTGGTAAAGATGTGAACATTTTATGAAAATCTGTACAGTTGAGAAGTATGGACCCAGTTGCTGGTGAAACTGGTACAGGAATATATGTTTTGAGTTGATTCACAGGAGATCCATGATTTCTGGCAATAAGAACTAGGTAGAACCATGATCTGTCAGTTTTACAATGTGCTCCTTCATAGGTTCGTAGGTTCATAGGTCAGTACTAGGCTAACTGCTCTTGTGGACCATTTTAAGCCTAGCCAGTTATCCCATTTGAGAATCAAACCCTGCACTTTTAGTGTGTGTAAGGCAAGCACCATGGGAGGGTAGCCTAATGGTTAAGGTGTTTGCCTTACAAACACAAGGTGCAGGGTTTGAGTCTCACAAGGGATAATTGGCTAAGCTTAAAATGGCTCGCAAGGGCAGTTAGCTTAATACAAACCTACGAACCTATAAGAACATTTAAAGTTGGGAGGGTGGTCTAATGGTTAAGGTGTTTGCCTTAAAAACACAAAGTACAGGGTTTGAGTCTCATAAGGGATAATTGACTAGGCTTAAAATGGCTCGCAAGGGCAGTTAGCTTAGTACTAATCTATGAACCTTAACCATATGGATTTCCTATGTGTGTTATAAATCATTTGCAATAACGAACTTTCTCTTTGTTCTGTTATGAATCATTTGCAATAATGAGCTTTTTCTTTGGTCTGTTATGAATCATTTGCAACAATTTCCTTGGTTGCATTACGAATTATTTGCAGGAATGAGCTTTTATTTGGATGCATAGAGTCATTTGCAGTAATGAGATTTTCCTAGATATGTTATGAAATATTTGCAATGAGTTTTTTCTTGGATGTGTTATGAGTTATTCTTGAATACGGTTTTTCCTGGATGCATTATTGACTTGCGATAATGCTTACTCACATTTTGACTATGTATGGTGTTGTGTATTACTCAGTGTTACTGAGTTACACACGTTTAAAGAGGTTTCTGGATTGCATTCTTATCTTTTATCTGAATCATTAATTTTCTTCAGAAGCAAAGTCATGGCTGAATCACAAAACAGCAGGGCACAAGCCACAATGGAGGGGCTGCAAGGCATAGTTTTTTACACTGTTATAGTGCAACAACTCAGAAGGGTAAGAAATCTTTTTACCTACTGTTTGCCATCATAGAAGCTTCATTTACTGAAAGTAAAAGTGTAGCATTACAGTACACCTGTGAATTGCCTTGAAGCCTTCTAATTAATCTCCGCCCCCTTTTCTTTTCTGAAGATGCTGCTGATGAAAAGAAGAAGCGAATGACCACATTACAAAGCAGCTGGAAGGCTACCTTTGACTCAGTAATGGAAAGCAAGCGTGGTCCAGGCTATGCATTTTGTAAAACGTGTGCTACTAATATTAATATCGGACATGGAGGGAGGAATGATCTGCAGTGGCATATGGACACTGAGAAGCACAAGATGAGCACAAAACATTCAACTTGGAGGAAGGTGACAGAAATGTTTGCCACTCAGCAAACCAATTATAAAGTATTGGAGGCTGAAGTAGCCTTTATGAGTCTACTTGCTGAACACAACTTGCTGTTTATGACTGGAGATTATTTCCTGAAGTACATGAAGAAGTAGTGCATGGATTCGGAGGTGGTACAAAAATGACCTGTGGCCCAACAAAGGCTGCTTGCATTTTAAGAAATGTAATGGGGCCAAAGTGTCAGCAGGATGTTGCACAAGTTTCTCAGAAAGTGGCATACTGTTTGTACCTTGAACAGAGTACATATAGGGGGATGACAAGTTGTTTGTGATTTTACTTGTTCTTTTGACCATGGCATTGTTGTAAGATTCCTTGACATGCCTGCTTGTATCAATGGAACTGGCCAAGCCATTTATGACTGTGTAATGGAGACTCTGAACAAGTTTGACATTCCTGTGACCAACATGGTGGCTTATTCATCAGACAATGCTGTATCCATAATTGGTAAGCAGAATTCAGCATTATCTAGATTAAAAGAGGTTAATCCACATATTTTCAATATTGGCTGCTTATGCCACACTGCAGATTTATGTATTAAATTTGGTATAAAAGCAGTGACTGTACCTCTAGAGGAATTGATAGCTGACATTTATTGACATTTATTGTCACTTTTCCAGTAGTGCACAGTGTCAGCAGAAGATTAAGGAGTTTGCACTCTTCGTGGATATTGAAATTCTCAAAATTGTCAGATATGCCCCCACTTGATGGCTGAGTTTGTCAAAAGTCATAAAAATAATGCTTGCCTTGTGACCTGCCCTGAGATCTTACTTCTTGTCATATGAACTACAGTCTGTTAAAGTGGATCTCATAGCTGAGAGACTGCAGAGCCATGACATTAAGCTGGCATTACTCTTCCTCCAGTATGCCACTGAACTGCTGCATAACTTCAATATGCAAATGCAAAACAGGGAAAGCAAACAGATCACATTGCATAATGATATCCACAAAGTACTGCAGGCATATATTAGTAGGGCACTGAAACCACCAATTGCAAGGCAGTTTTAGGCAATATAAGTAGTATTGATGCAATTCTTGAAGTGTAAGACAACATCTTAGAGGACAGCAAGATTCGTATTGGTCCTGATGCCGAAATATATTTGGATGAAAATGTGGATGATATCTGGGGTACTACAGTGGACCAGAAACTATTCAAGAGAGCAAAGCAATTTTACTCTGCAGTGCTATTAAAAATGAAAAAGCATTTCCCTACAAAAAATCCCCTGATGCAGAACATGGCCAGTTTATTTGATCCAGCTATGAAACTGCAGCTTTCTTCAACTGTTATTGCAGACATTGACACTTGTCTTGGTTTTTGCATTTCATGAGTGGAGCGATGCAAACTTATAGATGACTTTTCAGTATATCAGATGACTGACTGGTCATATGGATCTGATACAATTAATTTTTTAAAGTACTGATCGATGGTGCTTGGGAGCCCTACAGTACAGGACCTCCTAATATTTCAAAAGCTAATGCAAAGTGTTCTCTGTTTTCCTCACTCAAACAGTGAAGCAGAATGGCCATTCAGCATGGTTCGCAAAGTAAAAACTGAGCTCAGACAGTCACTTGGCCTAAAAACATTTAACTCTTTATTAGCAATAAACATGAATGAGGATAATAACTGCTACTGTGTCAAACAACCTAAGGACATGCTGGAAGCAGCAAGTAAAGCAACAGCTGCTTATAACAAAGAACATTCTTCCACTGTATCAGCTGCAGAAACTACATCTGCCTGCCAAGATGCTGAAGTTGAAACAATAGTCTGAATGTATTTGCCTTATTCCATGTATCGCTTCTGAAGCATGTGTGTTTTATAAGTGTTTAAGCACCTATCTTTAAGGGTATGTGTGAGTGGAGAGGGTGTGCTGAGCATGTCTCACTTTACTTAAATTTTTGTACAGTTTTATGAAAAATATGAATAATTCTCTATTTTGACATGTCTATGTATATAATTCTCTAATAAAAATGCTTAAAATGATACCCTATCTTTATGTAATTGAATGAATGGGTGGGTGTGTCTATTAATGCAGTTATTTAAATATGCATATCTTATGTTAATTAGGTGTCCCTGATTTTAAGGTCCTCTGTCCTTGATTCTCTGATCTGAAGGTTGAGAGGTATGTATTACACATTCATATAAATCTTGCCATAAACTTAAAGACTTGCTTGAAAAATATTAATTGTTGTTCATGTATAACTTTGATGTATTGATTAGCTGTGGATCTATGTAAATAGTTATTTGTTTTATAATTGATTTGTTTATTTATTGTTTTAAAACCAAATTAAAACATTTCAGATATTCAAAACAAAAACACTCAATTAATGCAACATCATTAGGACCCTGTTCATTGTTACTTTACTTCAGCACACACTACTCTAGTCTTTCCTGTTCTTCTTTAGGTTGCTCTTCTTTGTATCTAAGTGGGAGGGCACCAACTTCTTGTGTTTTTTTTCCCCTGAGATGTTCTGCTTTCGCCAAGGGTATGTAGAAGAACATTTATCTTCAGGTTAACTTCTTTAAACACTTACATCTATTTTATAAATCTGTCACTTTCTTGACATTTTGTCTTATAATGACAGGAATAAGTTTAAAACTCTGTCAAATGGTCTTGTTACAAGTTTCCTCCTTCTGTTAACTCACCTTCTGCTTTGAGAGCTTTACTCTTGGGCTTTGACTTGTGTTGTAGTTTGAAAGAACATTTAAAATTTGATCCACGCTGTACATTTTCCATAATTCTCAATCTCATTTATTTAGGGTATAATATTCCAGTGAGTGATTCTTTCTCTTCACTTAATCTAATCACTTCTATTCTCTGATTTGCAACACTTTTTGGCTGGAATATTTTTCTCTGCAATTCCTTTCTGTCACCTTACTCTGTTTTTTTCAGGCTATTCTGTCTTAAGTTTGTGTTGGTATATCTAAATGTTTTTCAGAAATCTGCAGGTTCTTCTGTGCGTAACCTTAGGAAATGTTTGTAGCTTTTGGTTTTTTCTAACACTACACCTTGATCTTTGTTGGTCACACATATTCTTAGGAATATGCCTGGTGTTGGCTTCTTTCCCTTTTCAAGGTTATGAGGTAGAACTCTGCAGCATTATTAACTCATTCACTTCAACGGAGCTCAGGAAGTTTGCACTGTAACTTCCAATGGGCAGAGCCTAAGCCGTTTGACAGAATCAAGTTATGTCCTCACATTTCAAACAAATGTTCATATCTCTGAAACCATAGGAATTATGAAAGAAGTATAAATGGCAAACTCTTCAGCGTAAACTATTTTTATAGTGGTAGTATTCTTTAGGTTCTAGGTCTTAATCTTAAGTCTGTAAGTCACAGTAAATATAGTAACTATTACATTTGTAATATTTTGTAAACAACTTATAATATCTCAACAACCACTCAAGTTACACACTTACTGTCAGCAGCATTTTATTCATCTAGCTGAGAATTTCATTTGAGGCTAAGGAGTTCTATCTGTTACCTGGTTGTTGAGATATTTAGAAAAATGTGAAAATGATATCTATATAAATTAATACCATAAAAACAACAGTTAATATCTATTTATCTGCACCAGATAGAGGTCAAATATCAAAGCAGTTGAATTTGCTGTTGTGTAAACATTAAGATGAAATATTTTAAAACCTTGTACAAAGCATGGTTTTGGAATTATTGTTGCAAATATGAACAAGCAATATTTGATGCCTAGAGGCATTAGTAGGAGTTAACTACAGATGTACCTGGAGGCATCACTCAGATGTAATGAGTTAATTTGCTGTTTTCCTCTACACAATGATAGGGAGATATATCAAAAAGAACAACTTTCTTCCCATTGCTCACAATAAGCCCTTAAATTGGGGAAAACTGGCCCTGTTAAAATAAGGTGTGCTATTGAGAAATACAACAACACAACAGCATATTTCCTGAAACACAGTTTGTGTATTTAATTGAGTAATGGAGTACTGTTTTCTTTCTCTGTGAATTCAGACCACTTTTAAGTAAGGGTCTTTTTTTACAGACAGACATACTCTTACTTCATATGAGTGAGCATGCTGTCTGAATCTAGTAGTTCCTGCAGCTCCCTGCCATCAAGTAAATCTTTGCACTTAAGTGACTTCATTTCAGCACAATAACAAAAGGTTTTCTCTATTTTTCTTGCATACAGGTCATCAAATTCCATAAGCATAACATTAGAAGCACATTTTTCACTGGTTAGTAGTGTAACAGCTAGCTGTGTAGTTCTATTTGCCACATTTGAAGATAATGCATCAGCAGTTGATACTTTCACTTTGTTGACAGCATTTTACAATTTTACCACTAGTTTGGTTTGTTCAGTTTGAAACATAGATCCATTGCATAGTAATCCCTCCACCTGTGTAACAAAAGCTTTGACAACCTTAGCGTGCTTTGCAGCACTCATTTTTGTGGAGTAGCAAGAATATCCCCTTTAAATTTATCAATGGATAAGATATCTATCTAATATTTCTATCATTTTATTTTTAGTATGCTGACTAAGCTTGCCACCCCTCCGTTTTTTTTCCGGACTATCAGGAAATCAAACTCATTCTCCGGTAGTCCGGAAAACACTGTAAAAACTCCGGTATTCTGTTTCAAAAAGGAAACAGACTATCAGAGTTTGTAAATCAGCTGATTTACTATGCTTTTTTTACAGAAAAGCATAGCAAATCAGCCAAAAGCAGGCGGCGGGAACGAAAAAAGAGGGCGTTCCTGTTGAGTGATGCTGTCGTGACATCACAAAGTAGGCGGTATGTTGGCGGCAGAGGGGGTGGGGCGGGCAGGGTTACTGGTGACATGAGGGGCGTGGCTTGGCTCCGGTTTTAGCCGTGAACGAAGGTGGCAACCCTAATGCTGGTCCTTAAGTTCTAACCACATAACTGAGACCTTGAAGTTTTGTTGTACGAAGAATCCAAAATATAAATTTATGTCTCACACCATCTTGGGCTAACAATCCCATCCTTACTTTGTCATAGTCTTGATAAATATTCCTTTCCACACCCAATGAGGTTTTAAGGTTCTCCAGTAAACTCGGCCAAGAAATTCATATCCAATTTATTATGATCCCATTCTTCTTGGAAGGCATACCACTCAAAGGCTGCCAGTTATATCTCAGTGTCTTACTTCCTGGTATTTTTTCAGTAATGGAGTTGTCTTTAGGACTGACACAGCCCTAGCAATAGAAATCATACCCTCATCAGCAGTAAGTGTGGTTTGCATGAGTTACTTGAGTGTGGTCATCTTGGCATTTAGGGATGTACAATATTGGTACTATCTACACAACAGCAACATGGCACACTTCACATGACTGGCTATTTATGAAGAGCACTAGAATGCTTTCTCTTTCAGTAAGATAAACTGACAGACAATTATATGAATCTGCTCAGGAAGAGAAAGGAAAATGAGGATATTTGGCATAAATGCCCACCACACCCACCAATAAGGTTTAATGCACTAAATAGATCTTCAAAAATGAATCAAGTTTTTATTGTTTTAAATTTGCAGCTGGCCACAGATACAACACCCATCACTGTACCTCCCTAAACCAATTGAAATGGCTTGAACTCCCCAATTATCTTATCTATACACAACTCATCCAAGCACATAAACTTATATTTAGCCCTTCTCTCTGTCCCTCCCTCATCTCGACCTTTAAAATACATCTTCCTAGCAGATGCCTACGATCCAACCAACAAAATCTAATTGAACTGTATAAACCCTCCCGCCCACCTGGCAAACATCGTCTTTCCTTCTGCCTCGCACGCCACTGGAACTCCCTCCCACCTCTCATCTGTACCACTAACAGTCTCTCTATCTTTAAATCTCTTCTCCACTCTCACCTAGTATCACTGTGGGAATGCTCTTGCTCTCATCCTACATAATATCTCTGTCTATAATCCCTTCCTACTTCAAACACTTCTGCTGACACCTTCTTAGCAACTGTCACTCTTTATTCCTCCTTAATACATTTATATGGGGTCCTTTGCACTACCTTTTACAACTGGAACTAACTTTATTACTGTTAATACTGTAATACTTTATCTATCCTGACATTTGATTATTGTTAAAACTGTGATACTTTATCTACTCTGACATTTAACACTGTGATACTTTATCTTCCCTGACATTTGATTATTGTTAAAACTGTGATACTTTATCTACTCTGACATTTTATTTTCTAAATTCTTTTTAACCTCTATATCAGCATCTAGTAGATTCACAGTTATGTCTTCTTAGTACTCTGTGTAACTTAGAATTATTTTATTGTATTTTGTAATACTGTTATTTTAACTAGTTGTATATTTGGAGCTTTTCTCCCCAGGACTCCATTGAAAATGGGCTCCTCAAGGCCCAATGGATCACCCTGGTAAACAAACTGCAAATAAATAAATAAATAATTAAACAAATTGTCATGTCAAACAAAAGTCAATGTGCAAGCTTTTTTCATTCAAACAAAATACTTTCTGTAATGGATACCAAAGGAAAAACATGCCAAATACATTATTTTTTCAAAGTCCCAGGGTCACACAGGCAAATGTTGTTCCTCACAAAGTGTAGTAATTGCATTTAAGAACAGAAATTAATGCACACAGCACATAGGTGCTTCCAAATAATACTGTTCTCTCTGGATTTATGGGAGGATTTCCAGCAACCTGGATTTTCCTTGGATTTGTAGGAAGATGTACATGTTTCCATGGGTATAATTCCACACTACTCATAATTAATATTCCAGGCACCCCCACCCCACCCAAAGAGATGCAAATGTCACTGCATTTTACAGACTTATTTTTATTATGATACTGCGTGATTGCTTCTATTAATTATACTATGCATAAATATACTGTGCTTAATGCACAGCATTACTATTTAAACTGACAGTTCTAGATACAGCCATATACACAATATTTGCACAGTTTTAAAGCAGTAGTTCTGTTTACACTATTTGGATATATATTGTTTGATATTCTGAGATTTCATTTTGACAAGAATGACCACACTATGTTACTGTACTTATCCCTGGCTATCTGGCTATATTTAACTATGTGTCCATGTGTGTGTGGTAAAGAAAGCTAAATAAGGAATGCCAACAAGAACCTGCTCACCAGTCCAGAGGACATCAGGAGTACTTCAAGAAGCTTATGAATGAAGAAACCCTAATGAAGTTCTACTGTCACATGCACGGCCTATAGTGAAAGAGGAAGGAGAACCCCCCCCCATTGAATAAATATGAAGTATGAAGAGCACAAAGGAAAAGGAAGTCAGAAAAAGTGGCACTTTCAGAAGATGTCACAGTGGTTTATTAGGGCAGAAATGGCTTCCAGGGGTACTCAGCATGGTATGGATGGGGAAGCATATTCCAGATGAAAGGAAACCATTCTGGTCCATTGTATAAGAGTTACAGGGATATTCACAACTGTGGGCAGTACCATGGTTTCATATTCTGTCACAGTATGAAATCTCAGCAGAAGGTGACTGAAAAAAAATACACATAGTAGTAGAAAGAGAGAGTGGAGATGGGCAGTTTAAACTCAGATCAATATGTGTAGAAAGAGAGAGTGGAGATGGGAGATTTAAATTCAGATCAGTATGTGTAGAAAGAGAGAGTGGAGATGAGCAGTTTAAATTCAGATCAGGCTGCAGTGCAACTGACCTGATGTTTGCAATAAATCTGATGGTAGAGAAGAAGCCTGAGTTGATGGAAGAGTTCAACTGTACAGAGATGTAGCTACCTGAATAAGGGACCTGGTTGTACCACAGAATGGAAACATGGCCTATCCCCTACAATGGCACGCCCTTAACTAACATTTGAGGACCAAAAAAAGTTTTCAGAGTGCCCAGAACTGTAGCACACAGACTAGCTAGCACCTTCCTACAGTTATGGAGCCAGTCAGTAACATACTAACACACACACACACACACACACACACACACACACACACACACACACACACACACACACACACACACTCACATACACATATTCATTCTCTCAACATGTTGTTGGACTGCAGCTGTTTAAATGAATGCTGGTACCGTACTTCTACATGATCAGCAGCCACTCACACCTTGCACCTGAGGTAGCCCTACCATAGCTATGATACTGCAAATGGGCATTCCTTGACATGGAGAAAACATGTGACAATGTTTCAAAAAAGCTGATTTGGTCACTCTTGTGATGGTTGAAAATCCCAGCAAACACTGGTACAATTACTTCAAGGAATGTACAAGGACTCACTAAGATAAGAACATGTCTGAATTTACCAAGGAGCTCCTATTGGGACTGGATGTGCATCAGGGCTCAGCTCTGAGTCCACATCTGGTCCTGCTGGCAATGGTCTATGGTCTACATCATCAGACAGGGTGGAGTGGGAAGATCAGGGAAACTTCTGCATGTAGATGATGTGACATTACATACAGACCCTGAAAAGAAAGTTTGGCAAATGATAAGGGACCGGAATGCAAATTTGAAAGCACATGAGATAAAACTAAGACGGGACAAGGTAATGGTCAGGGCAGTAAATTGGTGAAATTAGGAGAACCTGAAAACTGAAACAGAAGGAAAAATAGTAGAACAGGTTACAACTGCAAGTAACTGGGAGGTGAGGTTTATGACAAGTGATGGCTGAATAAGGAGGTTAAAGGTAAAATCAGAGTTGCTGCAGGCAACTATCACAATGTTCCAGGAGCAGTGTGTGCCAGAAGAATGCCAAAGAATTGGATAAGTAAGAATAACAAAGCAATGGTATAACCAGTGCTTCTGTATGGAACAGAAACCTGAACAATCAATACCGATCAATTGTGGAAGCTTCAGGTCATACCTCGAAAGTTGCTAGAATAGGAGGATTTGTGTTAGTATGAGTTTTTTGAAGGATATGATGTCTGAAACTCAAATGAATGTCATTATTTAGTGACTTCACTCTTCAGTGATTTGTCAGAAAACCACAAATTTTATGAGGAACAAACCCAAACTATGAGGAAAAGTCTGAACAATTGAGAGGTATGTCTCTGTAGCATGTAGCAATAGAAAAAAGTTTGGCTACTCAATGGTACTGTAGTAGACAGACTTTTTTTCTATTGGTGTATGCGTATGTGGACACTTTGTATGACCTCTCTTCTTGTTGTTTTCATCCTTTGTGATTTTAATTGTTGATATGTTATATGCAATTTTAAGGTTTTTAAATGTACTGCATTAAAATGCAAGTTCTTTTAAGTCTTGTTTTCAAATGCACTACTGCTTTCAGGTCTTCTGTTTTCACAATTACAAATGGAAAAATAGAACCAACATGAAGGTGTACCACTGGAATACAAATAAATCCGAACAACCAAGCAAAGAATTCCAAATAGCAGACACGTTGAGCCAAAAAGCACTGAAGATTATTATAAGTTCCACAAAGCTTTCAGGAGATACCCTTTCTCAATGTATATATATCAAGCAAACAGACAAAACTAAATTTAAACAAGACACAGCCCAATCAAAAAACACCTTAAATCAAACACTTATCAAACAGGACATCAAACATATATCTTAGCAACATTTAATTGAGACCAAGTATATAATTTAATACAGTAAAAGTTAAAAATATATAAAATGATACAGAATATATGAAATCCATAACTATAAAAGAATCATATAAAATATTAATTTTAAAATCATCCATTTCTTTTTAAGTATAGGCTTGATACTAACTGCTGTGTTCAAGCCAGGATTACTATCTGCATTTAGTAATGTTATCCATTTATACTCACAAACCTCTAAAGCATTATTTAAATCACCGCCTCATTAATTTTAAAAATAATATCTATAACTCTAAAAAGAAAATTATGCTTCTGTCCTTCTTCATCTGTATGTCTGGCAAAAGCATTTGTATTAACTTTCCTTCTTATTTCTGAATTATGTTCAGTGATCCTGTCTTTTAGTTTCCTATTACATTTACCCACATAAAATGCAGAACATGATACACAGTTTGCTAAATTAACATTACAAGTATTGCATGTAGTACATTTATTAAACACAAATTCCCTTTTTATGATAGGAACTATAAATATATTACTCATATCTATATCTTTACAGCATGTACTGCTGAATCAGGGAAAAGTACTCCCTCTATTGCGCTTTTGTTCTGTTTTATGATGTCTTATATCTTTATAACATAATTAAGATTTCAAATTAGAGCAATTCCTATATGCAAACTATGGTCTTTCACCTGTAATCTTTTTTATTTCAGGCATAGCCATAAGTATACTCAAGTCTTTTCTATAATACTTTTAATGTTATATGATTTTTTATTATAAGTAGTAACATATCTTACATAATTATTAGGTCTTCTGCTGTGGTTGTAATATTATCTCTTATCCTTTCTAAATTAATATCCAAATATGTAATACTTTCCTTAGAATATTCAGCAGTGAATTTTAAATAATCATTCAAAGTCAAATAATCTACAAACATCTCTAATTCAGTAGCAGTTCCAACCACAATTAAAAAATGTCATCAACAAACCATTTAAAAAGAAATATCTTTCCTTTGTATATTTCTGGGCAATTATATACATAAGTATTCTCCCACTCTGCTTCTGCAATATTTGTGTAAGTATTTGCAATGGGTGTCACCATAGCGACACCCGTCTTTTGATAATATAATTGTTCATAAAACATAAACACATTGTTCTTTAACACCAATTCTGACAATTCATAAAGAGCTTCTTCATAGGTTCATAGGTTCATACTAGGCTATCTGCCCTGGGGCAATTATAAGCCTAGCCCGATTCTGTATGGCTTACGCCACCCCTTGATTTGAGTATACTGTGCCCTTTTAAGGTTTAGTTTACTGTGCCTCTGTCTAATAGTGACACGGGAGTAATCCCTGGGACAAACCTACGATTCCCCCATCCACTTATCGAGATTCTTCTTGAAGAGATTCAGTGAGGTGCTCTGCCTCACATGAACTGGAATTCTATTCCAGAACGAAGGGAGCCTCTGGGTTATGAACCTGTCCCTCCAGCAAGTTCTATTTATTTCTGTGCTGAGGTTTAAGTCCCTCGAGCGTGTGGCTCTAAGGGATTTAGATTTACTGAGGTGGAGCATGTCCATTAATTCTGGATTTGACATAGCTTTGTATGTCAGGCATAGATCGCCTCGAAGTAGACGGTATGCAACTGAGTAGAGCTGGAGTTTTTTTAACCGAGCAGCATATGGCATCTGTTTGAGACCCTTAATCCTCTTGGTGAGATACTTTTTGGGTCTTTCTAATTGCTGCAAGTGTCGGGTAAGGTACATCCCAAAAGGAGCATTGTATTCTATGATGGGCCTGATGAGGGATGAATAAAGGGGCACAATTACCTCTCTTGATCTAGATGTGAAACCCTTTGTGATGAGGTGGGCTGTGTAGAAGGTCTTTCTAACCACTTTGGCAATGTGGTTTTCAAAGGAGAGATTGCTATCAACTTGGGTCCCCAGGTCCCTAATAACTTTCTCTGTACTTAGTGGGTTTCCGCCTATGTGGTAATTTGTGGCCACATTGTTTTTGCCAAAGGGTATGACTATACATTTTTTTGGCATTTAGCTTTAAACCATGGTGCTGGCACCAGTTATCTGTCTCTGTGAGACCTTTTTGAAGGATGTTTGTGTCAGCTGGAGAGTTGATTATGGCGCCCAGTTTGCAGTCGTCTGCGAACTTGATGAGCCATAGTCCTCCCACGTTTGCCTGTACCTCGGAAAAGTATATACCGAACAAGAGTGGTCCCAGGACAGAATACATAAAGAGCTTGTTACTTCATAAGTCAATAGAAGATTATCTTGTAGCAGATGTAAGGAGGGCAGATATAAAGGTTGTTGCTGTACATGTTAACGGTTAGAAGTAGAAGTAGGAGAAATGTACTTCTGGTAGAAACGTCCAAAGGTTAAGGAGTTATGGAGCAGATAGCAATTTATGAATATACAGGAAACACATGTTGAACAGATGGGAATTATTTCTATTTAGAAAGACAATAAACAATGAAATATGGGAGTGGAAAAAGGGAGAAAAAATTGAGCCATGTGGTACCAGTGGGTTGAATGAGAAACTGTACTGTCACTTTTTCACAGTGCCTATCAACCCCATAACTTTGACCTGAGCTGCTTGCAGTAGCTAGATAAGCTAATTTTAGGTGGTGGGGGGAGGGGGGAGGGCTACACTGATAAAGCAGAGAACTTGATAAGACTGCCCAGGGAAATAGGAGACTGGATAGGGTGGAAGACCTTGGACCAAGGAGATGCATTAGTTAGGGAAAAAGTGCATAGCAGGTCTTCACCAGTCTTTGAAAGAGGTACAGTGCTAACAGTATGATCAGACTGGGGGTGGGGATATGAGTTTGTCAAAAGTATTTAATAATTGTGAATAACTTCTAGGTTAAGTCGGTAAACTTTGATTTAGCACAAGGTAATATTCTGCAACCTTTTACAAAGGGAAAAAGATTAAGTTACTTAACTTTTTATGTTTCATAATGTAATATTTTGTAGTCTTTCATGAGTGAAAAAGATTAAGTTATTCTTCCTTAATGATTTAGAATAGAAATGTGTTACATTTCTGCTTCCCCTTTTCTTGCTATGCCGATTGATGTACCTTTACTGTTATTTATTTTGATGCATCACTATGATTTCCCCTTGTGTTTATAATAAGTATAAATGCTGTTACTGAGTGCAAAACAAATGTAACTGACAATTCTGATACTCAGCTAACATCTACTGCTTAATGTATGTTCTTGTGATCAGTTTGACTGCCTGTTGGATCCAGTCATGACTGAAAATAGTCTTTGCACCAGCTGACTGACTTAGATAACAAATGCAAACAGACAAAACATAAGTAAATGTACATAAAGGTAAATCGATAATTAAGACATACCAGTAGTAGACGGTGTGACCTAACGTAGACTGCATGACCTTAGACAATTTTCCCATCTCCACAAACAAATCTCCAGTGCATCAACCACTCTTTCTTCATCCTTGCTCCTAAAATCGGGGAATCGTCCCACCCAAAGGAACCACTATCCTCCTTGCTCACCCTCAGAGCTGAAGTTAAAAAAACGATTCCATAAAACAATTCCGTATCTTGGCTACTAACACCTCTAAACTTCATCCCCCCTACCCTGACACTTATTACCCTACAACATTTCCACCATGATGTATACCTGAAAATATTATTGTGTAAAATTGTAAACTGTACATTTCTCTCATAATTGTTCCTACATCTATTAGTTGCAACTGTACAGTTTTTGTTATATATAGTTACTTTTTGTTCTGTTTCTGATATGTACAACTTGTTATACATTTTTTTTGTCTATGTTAATTATTTCACCTAGGCAGTACCTGCAAATGGTCGAGTTGTGATCAGTGTACTAATCAAATGTAAAATAAATTAAAATAAAAAATAATTTGGTTGTTCTTATTAAATAGTAATATATACTAAAAATGATATCAAAATAATGTTACAGTCTAGATAGTGGGTGTGCAGGCCTAGATGCTACATTTTAGAGATGTATATAAATTCCTCATATGCTGGTAGTGCTGAGCAATACACTTTTCTTCTAAACATCAAGTAAACATTTTACTTTCATCAACAACATTTTAGACAGCATCTTCATATGTTTCCACAGTAGATGTTGTAGTCATAGTTAAACTGCAGTGCTACAGCCAATTTTTTTTTCATTTTGAAGAGTTTGGAGACAGTTTTACAGAGAACCATTTACACTCCATATATGTTTACACTTTGAAGTGTCAATATAAATATATAAAGTGTGACTGGTATCTTCTTTATATTAAATTAGACCAATCTGCACCTTAGGTGTCACCCTCTGAAGTTATATCTAACAGCTTCATGGCTGCACAACATTGGACAAAGTAGAAGCTGTCATCAAAAAAATACAGTGGTCTTGAGCAATCAAAGTTTTTTCACTAACATGACTGAGCAACTGACTTGAGGAACCACTATCTGAGGAACACATGACATAAGCTTGAATACATATTTGGGGCTCCAACGACATTACATTTTTGATACACCTTTACCCAGTTTGGACAAAGTTGTAATTAAGTCAGTAAATGAGACATATATTATTAAATATCTATATGTTGACACAAAGAATAAAAGTCACCTAGGGCAACAATTGTAGTATAGAGACACAGAATTAAACATAACCTTTCAATAAAGTGCATGAGTATAATTCAAATCCAGCAGCATTGTAATAAACCTACAATGATATAACATTGGATAAACATAAGTTACATGATAAAATAATATTTGATATTTGTGAATTTAAAATTGACTAGTTTGGTTTGATTCCAATGATCAACTGAGATAGAAAGAGAAAAAATACTGCAGATAAATATGGTTAAATGTGAAAGAGAGACAGAAAGAGAGAGAGAGAGAGAGAGTGGTATAGCAGTTGATTAATACTTAGATAAACTTTCAAGTTAGAAATGTTATAAGACAGCATTTTGAAACAGAACAAAGGTTAGGAGGCAGCAAACTGCATATAGTAGCATTTGGATTCAGTGAAATAGTAGGTAGGCAATTAAAAAGTAGTTTTGGTGCTTACATTTAAGGTATTAGCCTGGGACCAAGCAGGACCTTAGCCAGGAGCTATTTAGGTATTATATAAGTTGATATTTGAAAATGTTTATTTTTTCAATTTCCTTTAAATGTGGTGGTAGGGATTCCAAAATGTGGAGGCATAACAGGAGTAGAGTGAGTCACCACCAGTATTGTTTTAGATTTGGTCATGAGAAAATTTGATTTATTTTGATAGTGTGGTTCCCTGGCCTGGGAATAATATCTTATAGTATTTTTGTAGTACTGAATAGTTTGCTGGCTTATATATTAGATTACAGGCAATAAGCAGTTGTCAGTAGGTAATATATTGTGGGAGCTCTAGCTGGTACAATCATTTAAATTAGTCATTGGTGACTCTATTAATGTAGATTTGTGGAAAATCTAGCAATTTTACTATGGAAGCTGTTGAATTTAATTTTTTGGGTGCTATGAAGATTAGTCAATACAGAGCAAGCATAAAGGAGAGATGGTAGTAAATACGTTGATTCAGTTGTTTTTTCTGGTGTTATGTGTGACAGTGTATAATAAATCAAGTTTATGTTTCTTCCATTTTTCCAGAAACTTGCAGAATGTGTAGATTGAATGTAAGTGTTCATGTATTGTGACTCCCACTAGCTCCAACATTGATTGTTGTACCATTTCTATTCTGGTGTTGTTTTCAGAGAGCATTTTTAAAGTCTGTTTTTGGTGCAAGAAATGTTTCAGGATGAAGAGCATTATATTTTATTTGTTTTTTTTTTTAGGATTTAGAAAAAGGTGAAATTTTCATGCTGTGTTTTAATCGATGAGAAGGATTCCTGGATGAGGTCAATAAGTTCTGAGATGGTCTGAGCTGAGCAGATGGGGATGACATCATCTGCATATTGTATTATGGTTGCATGCTTGAAAGGCTGTGTGAGGTTCATTTAAAAACAATATTGAATAAAAGGGGGCCAAGCACTGAACACTGTGGGACTCCAATTAAAATGTGTAAGAAGGATGAAAAGTCTTGGACACATTTTACTTCCTGCTGTCTGTTTGTGAACTAACTATGGAATCATGATAAGGTTGATTGAGAGAGGCTGAGGAATGAAATGTCTGTGAGTAGATGTTGGTGATAGATGGAATTGAATACTAATGACAGATAAAATAAAACAGATGATACTAAATAGCCAGAATTTCACATGTGGTTATGATATTTGTGAAACTGAGAAGGGCATTTGTGGTACTATGTTTGAGACAAAAAACATGTTGGGTGTTGGAGAGGCTGTTATTATTGATGAGATAATTTAAGATTTATGGATGGATATATTTTTCCAGGATTTTTGATAGAGTTCTTAAGAGTGTTATAGGTCTATAGTTGGTGAATTTTGTTAGATGTGTCTCCCCTTGTGTAGAGGTTTAATAAAAGAAAAAGACTTTCCAAAGGGCTGGGACATAGTTTTCTGAGATAGAATGGTTTATAAGGATAGAGAAAAGGTAGATGATGATGTCTACTGCTGTTTTCAGATGCTCAACAGGTAAATTGTCTGCTGCTAAGATGACTGATTTCAGTGTGCAGATTGTTTATATATTTATTCTGTTGGGAGTAAACTGACCTGGTAGACTTTCAACTTTTTGTGGGTGCAGAGGTTGTGATTATCTTTAAATGAGGACAGAACAGTTTGCATAAAATGGGAATTTAATTGTTCTTTGTTGTTTTTTGGTGTAGGTGAGGGTGTGTTGGATTTATTGGGATAGAAGGATTTATTAATGGAGGATAGGAGGCTTCAGATTGTTCTATTAATGTTGGAGCAGATGGCTGTAGGATTGTTTGTGTGATTTGATATTTTGTTTTGTATGGGTTCTAAGGTGTCTGAAATGTTTATAGGTCCTGTGTGTTTTGTTATTAAGCCAGGTTGCCCATAATTATTCCCTCAGGACCATAAGTCATTTGGTCTGTTTAGTTATTGAGGGAAAAGTGAAACCAAGATTATTTTATTCCACAACAGAGGTCCATGTAATTCAGACGAAAGCACTTATTGTTGTGGAATAAAAAAATCTTGGTTTCACTTCTGCCTCTTCTTTTGGATTCTTGGTTGGACTACTTTATTTTTTGTTACTTTGTTCAGTTAGTCATAGGTCTGTATTTGATTTAAGTTATTTTGTATGAAGTGGCACATAGTATTTCAGTATATTAAATATATGTGAAATTATAAATTACTTTGTCAAGGAGTATAGTCCTTAGAGATAAGCAATTACAGAGTCTTAGGGTGTTGTTGAAAGGTTATTCGCTGAATTTTGTGAAAATGTGCACTTGTTTGTAGATGACATGATTTTTTTATTATTTAATAGTCTTAATGCAAATGTGGGATACAGTCACTGGTTGTAGCAGGTAAGCATCAAAAAGAGCTTATATTGAGTAGGTTGCAGGTAAAAATCCAGTGAAACATGGACTGCCTAGTTGAAGGTTTATTGAATCTTGTAGTTGTACTGATAAGCTGTGTGAAGTTATACAGATGCAGCTAGAGTGATTGCATTTTTGAGCTGCAAGTCTCTGTTAAAATCACAAACTATTGTGGTTTCAAGATGTATGTTTTGAGATATTACACACAGGGTATATTCAGCTGTACTGGCAGTATCCCCTGGTGGCATATATAGTTCTGTAATACATTTGCTTTCATAATTATTATTTTTTAGTACTGAAATGAGAAAATTGGCGTTGTTAAAATGAGCAATGCTTTGAGGGTAGGAGGCTATGTCTGGAGTATTTTAGTAAATTATAGCAACTCCATCCGTTCTTTTATTCATCTTGTCCTTTTTGAGAATATTGTAGCTTGGTGGGATAATTTCCTCATTATTTATTCTGGTCTTAGCCATGTTTCAGAGTGACAAGTATCTCTAGGTTATAAAAGGCTATACAAGCATGTGTATCTTGTACTTTGATAGAGATGCTTCTAAGGTTCTTGCTTAGCAGCAATCAGGGCATTACTGTGGCAGTGGGGAGAAAGTAGCTTAGGTGTTGTCATAGTGGGAGCAACTGTGGGCATTGTAGTTGGGCCTGGGTTGTGGTGAATATCTTCACTAAGTATGAACGTAGATGTGATATGCTGATATGAAGGCAGCCATTTACATGTATGTTTAATCTGTATTGTATATATAAAACAGACATGTGAGTAATCACCTCATATGTAGGGAGCACAGCTGAGAGGCAGGCTTACAAATTCACTTTTTTCTTTACCAAAATGCTGGTACAGAAAGGTACTTGAATTTGGCGATTTTCTTTTTTTTTTTGCTCTTCACTGAAAGAGCTGAGGGTTGTTGATTGGCTACATTACTGTAGGAAGCCAATTGGCTGACTACAGTAATATTAAGGTCAGAAGGAATAAAGTGTTAGGGGAAGTGCAATCAATAGGCAGGCTTGCAAACTTAACTAATTTTTCTGCATTAAAGTGCTTATACAGAAAAGCACTTGAATTCGGGACTTTTTTCCTTTTCACTTGAAGAGTTAGCGAGAGGGTGTTGAATATGGAGGGAGTGATTGACTACATTGCCTTTCTACAGTAGTCTGAAGTCTTTTATTTGTTTATTTTTTGTGTTGGCGGCTTGCTATGTATGGTTTTGGTGGGATGTGATTGGTTGCAAAATTGTAAGAAGTCAATTGGCCACCTACAGTAACATTAGGGTCAGAAGGCTTTTTTGTTTGTTTTTTTTTTTTTTTTTTTGAGTCAGCTATGCCTCTGAGGACCATTTATATATTTTTTTCAATTTAGCTAAAGCTCTGCCCCAAAAGTGATAATTGTACTTTGGTAAAAGTAATTGGAAGTAAGTCCATATGGCCAGTGAGAGGAGTAAGTGTATATATCAACAATGTCCAGTTCTTTTTATATTGGAACCCTTATTGTAAGCATTGGTCAGCATTCTGGGGGCTATATGACAGGGATGTCTATAGATCATAAAAGTATCATCTCATGATAACAGTGTAGTAAACATGCATTAAAAATCTGTTGCAAAGAAGATCTCAAGCATAAGCAAAATAGCATTAGGTGGGAAAGTTTAGTAAGCCTTTTTCTCTATTTCTTTGAGTTTTATGCTCTAAATAGAATATTTAAAATATAAAATAAACCATATGCATTACAGACAAGAGGCACTAGCGTTTTACAGTAATATTTCCCACAGAACTTCTACATGATAGATTGTGCAAAAATGCTGTAAACTGGAATGCATTTTTTATTTTTAAATTATACCAGGACAGTGTCTGAAAATGGATCCTTGAAAACTAGTACACCTAACTATAGATAAGTTAAACGCTAACATTCAAATAATTAAATAAAAACGTTTGATGATTTAGGTAAAATGTACTTAAGCACTTAACTAGGAAATACTAGTAAGCATCCATCAGAACAGAACTGTATTCTTCACAATCCATTTTAAGGAAACAACTCAGAAGAGACTGAATGAAAGATGGTTCAGGAAAAGTGTCCCTTCAACATTTTATTATTGGTCAGGGGTTATTCATTCTGAAATAGTACCCAGAAAAATGTACAACATGTATGCTAAGCAGAAAATTATCTGCAAAAGATTGTACAATCCTGACATGAAGCCATATGTCACTGGGCTAATGTTCTGACACACCAGGATTTTTATATAGAAAAATGTAGGCCATGAAAACTGTTTACTACTTATTATAGGGTGGTAACACATAGGTTTTTAGTCTTGTTCATTTGCTAACTGGATAAACTTATTAGACCAACCCTCTTTACGTACGCAACCTGGGAGCACTCAGGTACATTTAATGTACTTAAGTACATTTCTCAAAGTAACCCAGTAGGAAAATGGAGCCAAGGGACTCAAACCCTGCATCACAGCTTATGGCCTTATATGTCTGCATTAAAAGCCCAGACATTGCTAATAAATACATGTCCTGTTAATGTTAAGGAGTCAAAATGTCCCGTTTCTGAGAAATAAAGTATTTTTCATTTTCTAAAGAATGGTCATTTTAGGTTGGGGTTTAAATAAAGAAACCATTTTATCATAACATGTTACCAGACCTAAAGAAACGATGCTGTTGTTAAGAAAATTGTGCTTCAAATAAAAAGAAATGCATTGCTGTAGAACATAAGAAAAAGTGCTGACCCATTGGGTGGGTGGTAGATATAGATGCTTATGTCTGAAATGCATTCTTTATCAAGGAACATTATTTCCTGTCTTTGAAAACCTAAATCAACAAGTCCTTGCCAAATGCACTTAAGATCACAGATGGTACAGCATTTCTACAAAGCACGAACAGTCTGTAAAAATTCTTAAAATGTCCATATGCTTAAAGTTCACTTTTTATTCAGCATTACCTTGTAACATCTTTGTGAAGACTTTCATCTTACCAAGGGAATTTGTCATAAAAACAAGGCTTTTTGTAAATAGTGTATACAAAGGTCGTATAATAAAGTTTCTACTTGGCATATGTTTCATCTTACTGCAGTGATCTTACATGACCCCTGTTTCTGTTTTTCTTATTCCAGGACAAAAGAAGTATTTTCTGTGTTGCAGAAAAAATACATCAAAATGCTGTCTACAGTGCTTGCTTTTTATCTTTTATGTTGGTATTTCGCTTCAGAGCTATACTTGAGTAATCAAGCATTTTAGTAGGCTTTTAAGCCATGCCCTTCATCTCATTGCAGTGAAAGTTGTTTTTATTTTTCCTAATAGCAGCAGCAGAACTTTGCAACCTTGCAAAAGGGCAGTGTTTGCAAAGAACTCCATCTCTCTAGCATGTGGTAGGCTTTGGGCAAGAAAAATCATAACGGAAGTTATAATCAGGGCAAGTAACAGCCCTAGATTTTATTATTATTTATTTCATTTTTTTAATAATCACCCTATAGGGTTATGACCCTATTTTAGGAGCATACCACATCATATATTATAACACAAATTTTACATTAGACTGTTACAGCTAGAAGGTTCCATCAGTATGTTTTTGTCAAACTGTATGAAGATACTTGCTGATTAAATATATTTAAACAATGACTATAAGAACAGAGATACAGCATATAAAAGATCTTTGTCCAGTTGATTTATGATATGAAGGAATACAAATCCTACTTCAAGACCAAATCAGGTTTTAGAATGAGATAAAAGCCTATATAACTACATTATAGTTTCAGATATATGATTGCCATATCATTATATGGAAAGCGCATTTCTTTATTCAATAAATAAAACATTAATTCTAGCATGGAGGCAAACAAATAGAGGATACAGTGATGCATTGTATAGAGAATATTTAAAGTGAATCTTAGGACAGCATTATAATATTATAATATTATATTGTGATGTTGACTTAAAAATCATGGCTCCTTGATCAAGGATCAGTATAAGCCCAAACAGTTTACTGTTTCCAAATGCACAATGCTTGTACACCAGTGAAAACTAGCAACTGCATAAAAAACTTGTTTAATGACTTAACTGATATTTTTGGAAAAAGGCAAAAAGTGTTGAGATGTAAACCTAATTATCTGAAGACAGCCAGTAAGCAAGCAAAATAAAAACTTAGAAAGCAAAAACATCATTTTTGCAGGAGGGAAAGCCCAGCCTGCACCCCCATGTCGGGGGAGTTGCCCCTATACCCCCTACTAATTATATACACTAACTCCAAGTTTGTACAATATGTGGAAAACCACATATTCTCCTATCCTAAATATTGTGAGATCTCACATACTTGTTGACCATCTGTTTATTCAATCAAATTTGACAAGAATCAGCCTTTCCATACGTTTACATGTAAATATGTTCTATTATATTTGATAAAAATGTTTATTTTGTGAGTGTAATGGCATGGAACTATATATATATATATATATATATATATATATATATATATATATATATGTGTGTATATATATATATATATATATATATATATAGATATATATATATGTGTGTGTGTGTGTGTGTAAATGTATATATATATATATATATATATATATATATATATATATATATATAAACTGTCCATAACATTTCTTATTTTCTGGTAATTCATTGAGGTATGTAGCTAGTCAAAACATGTCATTTTGCTAAATTCTTAAGTGAATTATCGTAATATTTGTAATTTTCCTTGGGTTGTGGCCTTTTCCTTCATCATGTTTGTCTTTCTACAGAATTCTTTAAGAAAGAAGTAAAGAGATATCATGGGCATATAGCTCTCAGCTACTGTATTACTGGGCATCTCTGATTTTGTGAATACTTTTGGTCTCTTCCTCATGAAATTGGTGGTTTTCTAGACATTCTTGAGGATTTTGAATTTCAGACTACTTGTCCATCATAAAATGCATGTTAATGCAAAGCCTGTTATTCTAGCAACTTTCTTATTATATAAGAACAATATTTTAAATCTCTCTTTGATTTTGGGTCTTAATCTCCATTTTTTTGTCTTTGTCCCTGATTGTTGCACCAAGGAGTTGAGAGGTACATACATGTAATGGAACCTGCTGCTATGATAACGTTACAGTCATTAATCTGGCTTTACATGATTAGTGTGCATTTCATTTTTTTTATCATAGACAGACATCTTGAGGTGTGCACAGACAATAAAGTGTCTGCATTCAATGTGAGAAAAGCTGTCTGTGCATAATAGTGACTTACCTCTGATATTTTATTGCTGTTAAACAGGCTCTGATCTGGTGTGGCAGGAGCAGTGTCACAGTGTACTGTATTTGCTGAAGTCAGTGTAAAATCAGTTATTGCTATGCTGCATGCACTCGCATGTGTGTGTGTGTGTGTGTGTGTGTGTGTGTGTGTGTGTGTGTGTGTGTGTGTGTCTGAGGTGTTGCACTGTGTTTAATATGAACAAATTTGGCATAATTTGTTTCACATCTCTTCACAGTCAGTCATCAGCATTGTACACAATAAGTAGCTGTAGTCAGTGATCTGGGCAGGATGTGTGTGAAAGCAATTGATCACTGGTACAGTGGAGCAGCATGTTATCATCTCACAGCACTTGCCTCTCAGGTTGAGTTCTTGGCTATAGTTCCTCTGGATGGAGTCTGTTTGTTCTCCCTCTCTTTGTGTAGATTTTATCCAAGTGTGCTGGTTTCATCGAACAATACAAGGACATGCAGTAGGTAAATTAAGCTTCTTCCCATTTGCTGTCTGATAAACATGCAGTGTGTGTGTGTTTGTTAATTTTGTGTTACACCTGACTTGTTGGGAGCAGTGCCAGTGTGTGTGTGTGTGTGTGTGTGTGTGTGTGTGTGTGTGTGTGTGTGTGTGTGTGTGTGTGTGTGTGTGAGACAAAATTAATATCTTTCATTTTTAAATCTCTGGACACATGCATGACATGGGTGGGCATATAACCCTTCTGGGTGTAAGTACATTGCACATGACCCAAGGTAGAATAGAGGCTCTGGTTCCTTTGGTGAGGGAGAATGGGAGTAAGAGGCTGCTGCCAAATTAGTTACCCAAGGGGAGAGTTGGAGCTCTGTCTTGCTACATGGATTATACTTAGTGAGATTACTTGGTATGTATTGTGCAAGTTGTACTGTGAGCAGTTCAGTTTGGGGAGGCATGCACTCAGAAGGGAGCTATAGTGCAGCTAGGGAGAGCCACTGTAGTGGCAGCAATTTACATACAATATTATTATATCACATTGTAACCAAATGATTAAACAGATGTAAATATTATTGAATGAATGGTTGTGCTTTTTTTTTGTTCTGAAGAAACTTGACGGGACCTACGATTCTTTGGGAGGTGTTAAAAATTATCTGTTCCAAGTGTTAAATACAGTAAGTATTTCACTGGATGACACATCATGAGACAGAAGCATGAAGGTTCATCTATGCCACATGATTACTTAATGTCTAAACCAACAGATCAACATGGGTGAGAATTATGACTCCTGCATAGCTGCAGAACAGAGATGACATCATGCAGTATCAAGTGGAAACAGTCAACATCAAAGATTGAGAAATTCTGCTATGGAAGACCCATATGTTGTAATACCATCATGTATGTAATATGTGCACTCAATCAAAAAAATATCTGTACCACATCTGTATCTAAAGCCACATTAAAATTCATTTTAGACTCTTGGGTAGTGGAGACACTGTGTCATTAAGGTGGCAATTACCCAGAGAGATGGTCTTCCCCTTTTTGATGAGTAGAAGTCTCTGGAAATATTCCTAATATAAATATTAAACTGTTTATCAGGGGCTACAAGAATACTAACATTGTCAACCCAGTAAATCTAACATCCACTCTTGCAGGAGCAACAAATGGCCTAGAATAACACTTGATATAGGTATAATACATCCCTTAAGTCCTACGTAAATTAAAGAAAGTCCCACAGATATTGCTGGATTTTGTGTTGATTAGCGGACCGGAGTTCCGCTGTGGTGACCCCTAGCCGGGAAAAGCCGAAAGACACAAACAAACAAATTGATGGGAGAAAATCAGAGAACAACTTTATTAGCTAAAATACTGCTTCAAGTACCAGATCTTGAGAAGTAATTTGTTACATTTCCATCTTATGCTGTGTCAAGCATGTCAGTTAAATGCTCCCACATTTTTTCATGACTAGCTGCAAAGCATACCAATATATTTCTGAAGTTTATACATCAACTGCAGACATAAGGACCACTTGGGAGTTTCCAAATGTGTTTTTGGCAGAACAAAATCATCACCATCCCAAGAATCTTGTTCTCTTAAAAAACAACTGCTGATACTTATTGCTCCAGTTATCCATTTATTTGCCATTTAATTAACAGCTGAAGCTGGTAGGATGGATAATTTATCATTTACAAAATATCAGTACAGTTTTTTGGCAAGGTGTAAAAGGTTGGAAAGTTTAGATATAAATACATTGGGCCAGATTCATAAAGCTAATCACTGAAGGAAGACTTCAGTGCACCGGCAGTGGATGTAATTTCCAAAGGCATGCTCAAGCAATCTGAGTACTTATTTTTTTAGAGTAGGATAATTACAGATTTCCCATCACCGCTCATGCCCAATGCAACTTAAATATAACAAAGTGCTATGCTGACTGTTTCTGGAATCCTTGGTGAATGCTATACTGCAAAACAAGGAAAGGAAAGGGAAGGAAGCTATTCCCATGGAATCCTACACAATAACAATACCAAAAAAAAAAATAAAAAACTGCTACCTGCAGAGAATGAACTACAACAGGTTGTGGTATTGCAAGCTATAGTAGAGGATTTGGCTGTACATCATAGAAGGCAGCCAGCTAGATAGAGACTAGGCTACCAAGCCAACTCTCAGATCAAGAAATCATTAACAGGGATGACTTAGACAGGCAGCTGGTGCAGGCTGTATACAACATGTGCGTCCTACACATCTTTGCATACATTGTGAGGCAACCCCATACCCCTTGAGACAAAAATCTGCCTGAGCCTAAGTGCACTGGCATCTGGGACATTCCAATAATGTGAGAGATACTGTAGGAGTGTCAAAGAAAGCTGCCAGTCATATCCTCACATCATTGGACCATATCAATATATAATTTGTTATTATGGCAAATGCACTGTGGCCCTGTAAGTCACAGTTACGCATTTTGCATTTAAAATGCTGCTACTGCTGGAAGAGTTCCACTGTATACATGTGTGGAATTGACAGTAAATAACAAACAACATTTTGTTGTACTTCACAAATAACAGAATGGGATGGGTATGATTTTTAGGTTCATAGGTTCATAGGTTCATACTAGGCTATCTGCCCAAGGGCATTTATAAGCCTAGCCCATAGTTATTTGGCTTTCGCCACCCCTTTAGTTTGAATAAAACTATGCCTATTATTTGCTGTGCCTCTGTCAAGCAGTGACACTGAAGTAATCCCTGGGGTATATCTGCGATCCCCCATCCATTGGTCAAGATTCCTCTTGAACAAGGCCAGCGAGGTGCTCTGCCTCACATGTACCGGGATTTTGTTCCACAGCATAGGGAGTCTCTGGGTGATGAATCTGTCCCTCCAGCATGTTCTATTAATAACCGTGTCAAGGTTTAAGTCTCCCGCCTTGTGGTTCTGAGGGATCTAGATTTTTGAGGTGAAGCATATTCATCAAATCAGGGTTTGACATGGCCTTATATGTCAGGCACAGGTCACCTCTGAGCAAGCGGTATGAGACTGAATAGAGCTGGAGTTCTTTCAGTTGGGCAGCATAAGACATATTTTTGAGACCCTTTATCCTTTTGGTGAGGAACGTTTGGGGCCTTTCCAGCTGCTGCAGGTGTCTGGTCAGATACATTTCGAATGGGGCATTGTACTCAATCATAGGTCTAATGAGTGATGAGTACAGGGGGGCGATGACCTCCCTTGATCTAGATGTGAATCCCTTCATGATCAGGTGGGCAATGTAGAAGGTTTTCCTAACTACTTTAGCAACATGAGTGTCAAACGAAAGGCTACTGTCAACCTGGGTCCCCAGATCCCTGATGACTTCTTCTGTGCTCAGTGGATTGCCACCTATATGGTAGCTAGGGGTAACCTTGTTTTTCCCGAAGGGTATGACTATGCATTTCTTGGCATTTAACTTTAGGCCATGGCTCTGGCACCAGTTATCCATTTCTGTGAGGCCCTTCTGAAGGATATCTGTGTCAGATGTGTTTTCGACTATGGCGCCCAGTTTGCAGTCATCTGCAAACTTTGTCAGCCATAACCCTCCTGTGTTTGCTTGTACTTCAGAAAAGTAGATGCCGAACAAGAGTGGACCCAGGACTGAGCCCTGTGGGACACCACTTGTGACAGGCTTTGAGTCTGACATGGCTCCAGCAACTCTGACCCTGTGGGTTCTGTCACTTAGCCAGTTTGCAACCCATCTTGTGATGTATGGGTTTACATTCAAGCTGATGAGTTTTTTGATGATACATGAGTGGGGTATTGTGTCGAAGGCCTTTGCCAGGTCAAGGTAGGCTGTATGGACTGCCTTTCCCTCATCAATGGCCTTGGTGACTGTCTCGAAAAAGTCAACCAAGTTTAAAAGGCATGATCTGCCTTTGACAAAGCCAAACTGGGTTGGATCCAAAGTCTGCAAGTTCCCTATGTCTTTATTTATGAGTTCCATTATGATCCTCTCCATGGCTTTGCAGATAAGGCTTGTCAAGCTAATGGGACGGTAATTTCCAGGGTCGGTGGAGGCACCGCCCTTGTGAAGTGGGACCACAGTCGCCGTGCGCCACTCCTTGGGTACGTATCCTGAGGTGAGGCTAAGATTAAACAGCTGTCCTAACTGTTATGTCATGTCTTTTCAACAACATTACATGTCCTTGCTCCTGTGCTTTGGGTGACACTTGCCTTTCTGTCACACTGGCATACTGGTTGTTATGTCATGTCTTTTCAACAACATTACATGTCCTTGCTCCTGTGCTTTGGGTGACACTTGCCTTTCTGTCACACTGGCATACTTGCATTGTGTGTGGTATGTATTGGCGATGATGATGCCATGTTGTATCACATAAATGTGTCTACTACACATATGGGCAATCTTACTTTACTAAATGCATAGACCACCACTGTACCATTCATATACACACACTGGCACTGCTCATTTATGCAGTAACATTAAAGTATACCTTCTTATGCCTATGTTGCATTTCCCATGCATTCCTTATTACATAAATTCCCATATATTTTGGAAAGATTTATGTACATTTCTGCACATATTCTGATCTGTAGAGAAACCTCATTGCACCTTGTGACTGAGAGCAGTCATTGACTTCATGTTAATGTGCTGTAATGTTCACAGGAAGTTGTTTGCTCTGTCACGCCCATGGTCAGTTATATATTACCACAGGTGTTTATTCCATATGTTGTTTTACATTTGCATGACAGTATATATGTGTATGTGATATCAATTATTAGCTTGTTTACCTATGCCTCTTGCTGTTAGATGATTGCACAGTACTGTGTGTATGATTTATTCATCGCCATTTCTGTTGACATCCACAATGCAGTCTGTGCATGTGACATGCATTGACCATTTGCTTCAATGTAATTTGGGCTGACTTCAACACCAACCTATGTGGCGTATACATGCATTTGAAATCCATCCCTTTACATAGTGTTGTCCTTCTTTATGATTTGCCTATGTAGCTTTGCTGCTATATACTTTTTGATGTGAGTCCATGTTGTCCACCTCTTTTCCCCTTTGTAGGCAAGGCATATATCTTGCACATGCTAGAAGTCTAAATCTCAAAATGCACTCTCTCGAGGCACTCCTAAAAATGGAGAAAATTGATATCTGTGCAGTAACTGAGACCTGGTTCAAGGCTCCAGAGAGCACCCCTGCAATACCAGGCTACAACTCTTACCACACTTTTCGGCCACAAAACCAAGACCGAAACATTAAAGGTGGAGGAGTGTCCATATTCACCAAGGATATTCACACCTCCAGGCTAGTTGCCCAACATAATGCATCTGAAATTCTCCAGGTGCAACTAACACTAGGTAAGACTGCAATCCAAATTGTAGTTTGCTACAGATCCCCCACCATGCCCCAAGATTCCCACTACACCTTTCTAAACATACTGGAAAATATTAAGATACAACCAAACACCATAATACTGGGTGATTTCAACTACCCTGCCATTAACTGGGAAAACTACTCAGGCACCAACTACTTTTCCCAACGGTTCTTGGAGTTCATGTTCAACTAATCCATTGTCCCACCAGGGGCTCCAATATCCCAGACCTGGTCATTACCAACATGGGAGATAGATGCTCTACACCAGTGGTCACCCCCTCATTGGTCAGGTCTGACCATAAGCAAATCACCCTTGACATCCACATCCCACCCCCACCCCCTAGTAAGGAAACCTCTTTAAAAAACTTCTCCAAAGCCAACTTCATGCTACTGAAGTCAGAAGTGACAAACTTCATGACACCTATGCAGACGGGATCTAAAAGTTCGACTGCAGAATCCTACACTATGGCACTGTACGAGCACATCCACTCATGCATGGATCGTGCCATCCCAAATGAACCAAGATGCTCTTCTCCTAAAAAAGGAAGCCAATCTGGTAGTCCCCTGCTATAAACAAACTATACAACAGAAAAAAGAAACTTTTGCAGAAAAAAGTAAAATTCCAGGATGCAAAAAATTCCCTTACCAGCCTCAGTAAGACGCTGAGATTCCACATAAAATCCTCAAAAGCTAGTTACAAAAATAAAATTGCCAAAGATTCCAAAGACAACCACAAGGCATTCTATAGTTATGTCAAGAATCTAAATGGCAATGCTTAGATCTTCTCTGAGCTACAACATAATGGCATTAAATATACTGATCCCAAGGATATTACCAATATCCTGGCAGATCGATTTAGTGCCAATTTCACCCCCTTCTCACCCCCTAAAGGGCCCATCTCAATACCAAAAGATTGCCAAATCACAGCCACATAGGTAGAAACCGCACTCTCCAAAGCTAAGAATACAGCATCCATGGGACCAGATGACATCCCAGGCTGTGTACTACATGAACTACAAAATGAACTGGCACCTCACCTAAGTGTCATGTTTAATCATAGCCTCACCTCAGGCTTTGTGCCCACTGAGGGGCACACAGCTACAGTTATCCCACTCCACAGGGGGGGATCCACCTTGGGTCACGGGAACTACCGTCCCATCAGTCTGACAAGCCTGATCTGCAAGGGCATGGAACTCATTATCATGGAACTTATAAGCAAAGACATTGGCAACCTTCAAACACTGGACCCCACCCAGTTTGGGTTTGTGAAGGGCTAATTTTGTCTCCTGAATCTAATTGACTTCTTTGAATCAGTCTCCAGAGCTGTGGACGAGGGTGAGGCAGTCCACACAGCCTATCTGGACCTCATCAAGGCCTTTGTCACCATTCCCCACTCTGGAATCATAGATAAACTTACTAAGCTGGGCATAAATCCCTCATCACTCGATGGGTTGCCAACTGGTCTACTGACAGAACCCAGACTGTAAAAGTAGCAGACTTCAAATCCAGCTCCAGACAAGTGACAAGTGGAGTACCTCAGGGTTTAGTCCTGGGACTACTCTTGTTTGGCATCTACTTATCTGAAGTACAGGCCAACACTAAGTGACTCTGGCTAACAAAGTTTGCAGATGACTGCAAACTGGGAGCCATTATTGAATCCCCAAATTATGTGGATATTCTACAAAAGGGGCTTACAGAAACAGATGCCTGGTGCCAGAGCCATGGGCTCAAGCTTAAAGCCAAGAAATGTATAGTTATCCCCTTTGGAAAAAAACATGTACCCATGAATTACCACATAAGTGGCAGTACACTAAACATCGAAAGTGTGATGAGAGACGTAGGGACACAGGTGGACAGTGGTCTCACTTTCGATAACCACATCGCCACAACAATCAGGAAATCCTATGTGGCACACCTCATCACTAAGGGCTTTTCATCCAGAAAAAAGGAGGTCATTGTACTACTGTACTCATCCCTCATTAGACCCACTATAGAGTATAATGCCCCATTTGGTATGTACCTCACAAGACATCTGCAACAGCTGGAAAGGCCACAGAAATACCTCACTAAAAGAATAACAGGCCTAAAGCAGATGCCATATGCTGACCATCTGAAAAAACTCCAGCTATACATATCGTCTACTCAGAGGCGATCTCTGCTTAACATAGAAGGCCATGTCAAACCCTGAGCTGTTGGACATGCTCCATAAATCCCAGTCCCTCAGAGCCACATGCTCCAGGGATCTAAACTTTGTCATCACAATGAACAAACCATGCTGGAGGGATAGGTTCCTGACCCAGAGACTCCCCATACTCTGGAATAGACTGCCCATGCATGTAAAGCAGAGTGCCTCCTTGGCCCTCTTCAAAAGGACCCTTGATGATTGGATGGGAGATAGGAAATTCACCCCGGGGATCATGTCAGTCGCCCTGTTAGACAGGGGTCCAGAGAAGTAAATATTGTTGGAAGAAATATCCAGGGAATTGTTATGGCTAAGCTTCTATAGGCCCTAGGGCCGAAAGCCTAGTACTAACCTATGAACCTATGAACCTATGAACATTCATATGGTATATGTTCATCTTCCTTGGAATTCTTGCCCATTCTCATGTAGTTGTTTTGTTAGAAGGTCAACTTGTGCCAACCCTATTGGCATTATACAGATGCAGGACATATGCACACAGGTTGCTGGCTGCAGCTTGCAATTCATCCTTGTTCTTATTATACTTGTGTGTTACAAATTAACCAGTGTAATTTGCCCAACTTCATGTACACAACCTGATAATTGCTATATAGCATTAATTGTAGATTTCTGAATATATATTATTACATGTCATTGGTCTGTGTATGTGTATTGATGTTGCTTTCCAACAGTTTCCTGATAGACCAATGAAGGTCATACGTATACATCTACACCTGTGGGTTGCCTTGGATAAGGCATATGTCTCTGACATATGTATTCCATTATGCATCTGTTTGGGTTTTGTACACCTATGTGTGTGTAAGTAACAGCCAGTTTGTTGCCTGACTACAATACTGCTGTTTGGCACTGTGGCTCATTGTTTGACTTTCACCTGCATTGTCAGAGGTTCTTTTCTGTCTGCTCCTGGTATTCTCCAGCACTCCATGAGCTACATTTGCCCATCTTTGCTGTTGCTTGACTTAAACTTGCACTGCTGACAGATTATGTAGGTATTAGATTATTTATCCAATGTGTACTGTAATCCATATTTATTACCCTACAGCGCACAGTCGCCATTGACCGTGCACATATAAGACTGTCACACAGTTTACAACATAGAAAATACACACCTTACAGGAATGGTCAACTGATAAAAAATATAAATGAGTGCCCAAACTCCGTTCACTGCACTCAGCGACAAGAATACACTAAGCTTCCTAGTATTTTCAAAAAATAACATACTAATTTATTAAAACAAATATATAAAGCATAGTTTAAGCGCTTTCATCTATCTACTTAGTCTACTTACTGATAGATGAAAGCGCTTAACCTATGCTTTATATATTTGTTTTAATAAATTAGTACGTCATTTTTGAAAATACTAGGAAGCTTAGTGTATTCTTGTCGCTGAGTGCAGTGAATGGAGTTTGGACACTCATTTATATTTTTTAACAGTTTACAACATGTTGTAATGTAATAGTTCATAGGTGCATATGTATTTCTGCATTTTTCCATGACTGATATGAATCCCCATCCTGTTGTTAATGTTCTGCTGCCCATGTTGTAGAGTGTGCCATCTGCATACCTTATCTTTCCTTACTGTTTATTTTGACCTTAGTCTGCCATGTCTTGTGATATTTGTTACATGTCTACACTTGCTGTGATGCCCTTCTTCTCCTCTTTCCATGTCTTTACCTTTCCTTCTATTCTCCAAAAACAAAAAAAACAAACAAACAAAAAATGTGGCCCACCCCCCCCCCTCAAAAAAGCAAAATTGCTCATGCCTCTTTGACTATCCGTCCAATTTTCTTATTCCAATATACCTCTTGTGCATCTCTCTTCTTTACCTATATCCCACTTCTGCTTTTTTCCTTGATTGTGTGTGTACCTATATTCCCTACACATGTCCTGCACCCACCATTCACTAATGTTAGCTGTGCTGATTTGGTCATGATTGCACTTTGCCTTTATTATTTTTTTTTACTAAAAAATTTAAAGATTCCAATGGAATTTGTGCAGGCAAGTATATTTTATTAGCAAATGATTTACAGAGACATCTGTAGTTGTCTCTGGGCTTACTAAAGAGATTGTTGAAGATATGTATTACTTACAAATGTCATGCAGCTTACATTGGTATAAGTTCTGAAACTTTGTTAATGTACATCAAGCTTATGAGACATTTTTCATGAATTATGGTGTGGCTGTGACTGCAAGACAGTAAGGTGAAACTAATGCTCAACTCTGTTATGCACCAAAATATTTTAGGTTTACTGAGACATATTTACATGTTATAGGCTTATGCACAACTTTTGAACTTATATAGGTGAAATGCACTGGGTTCTATGAAATTAATGGACTCCAACAAATTATCTGACAGAATAGAAGAGATAATGAAAGGAAAAGTAAGGCAGCAGAAGTAGCAGCCCTTTTATGGTGCAAAGGTATAACAAAACAAACAAACAAGCCAACAAACAAATAAATACATACATAATTCACAGGATCCACCAGAAAACATTCTCTTAATGTGGCATGGATGCAGGGAAACATTATACTTCCTACCAGTATTTCAAAAACTGGAAAAAATATATCCTGTTGGTTTTTGTCTTGATAATATGCATAATGTGAAAAAGTGAATCCCCGGGATTCATGAATATTGCGCCAGGCGCACGCATAGCGTAGGAGTTATAATGCCAAATATGGCCACCGAGCGATTCAGGTACGATCCAATTCCACGTGCACTACCGGCGTATGCCAGATCTGCGCAGCCCCCGGCGTAGGTATGCTAATCACCCTATGTGCAGTGTGTCACCATGCAAATGAAGGCATATAGCGATTCACAAAGTGGTGCAGGTGTAGCATAAGCCCACGGCAATGTAAACCAAAAAAAACCGGTTTACATTTTCCCAAACATAACATCGGAGTAATGGAAGAGTGTCAGACCCAGGTATCACACTGTTAACATATGCCAATGGCGAAATACACAGACAATGGCTTAAGAAAAGATGCACAACACGTAAATAACAACTTAAATGTCATGTCCACAGTAACTCACATCAGAACCGCAGGACATGTGTGCGAAAGGTGCAACATAATGAAATAATATAACAATGTTATAAAATAGCATCATAATAGAAATCAGGTTTACAACATAATACACCATGGAATGCATGGAACACCACAACCACGGTGCAAGGGTTGCCAAGGACTCGCGGCAGTCTTCGGCGTGGTAACTATGAATTAGTAGTCAATGCCATGCAAATGAGGCAGATAATACTGAATCGCAAATGTCCCGCCGGAGTAAGGTTGTACCACACGGCACAGCGGTAAAAGATCGAGGAGTGGCTCAGAGGAAATACATGACATCTGCAGAGGGGTGTGCCACCGTAGCAGTAAGCACATTGGAGCATAGCAAACCTGGGCTGTACATCGCTAATCAAAGCTGCAGGACCGGGGTGTGGGGTAATAGTTTAGCTGAGAGCACACATTGTGCGCAAAAGTGCATGTGTACGAGGATGACAACGTTCCCGAAACCTAGTAATCTGACGCACGCCCCGCAAACAATATCGGAAACAGGAGGGTGATGTGAAGAATATAAGGAAATGCGGAAGAAGTGTAATTGGAGTACTAATGAGCAATCAACACTAATCAACCCACGAAGGCCAATCGATGGCAGCTGACAACTCCGCATGCAGAAACCTGCAAAACGGGATAGGGGAGGCATATGAATGCAAAGAAAGTAGGGGAGGTAGCAGATTGCAAAGATAGAAGACCTGACACAGCAGAGCAAAGCAGACTGGCAGCACAATGGCAGTAGCACACAAAACGCATGATATGCCATGTCCATGAAAGTACAAATGACAGTGCTCTGCAGGATGCATGCCAGAAAATGGTAGGTGCAACGTGCAGAAATAGTAAGGGAAGGTCAAAAGGTAATCCATGGCAGGCAAAAGTAATTCAACACCAAAGGCAACACTGTTGTAGTTCCATCGGTAAAACACGGAAGATAACCCTTAGATACAGCCGTACAAACACACCCTATGACATCATCGGTGTGCACAGCACAATAGTATAAAGTGTGAATGCACAAAACACACAGCCGTGTATTCCCAAACACCGCACCATAGGTGTAAACACACGCGGAACTTTTAAAATGTACATGTTGGGTGCTGCCATAGCTGTGATCCATCAGCATGTGTTAGAGACAGACGGTGTTGTGGAGGAGGATGCCGACAACCACCACAGGCCTCGGAGGAGAAGGAGAGTGTTCAGACCAAGGGTAACCTAATAGGGGCTACATGACCTGGAGATAGTAGAGCGTTACAGGGTGGACAGGGACATGTTACAGCAAATAGTGGAGCTGTGCCGGCCACGCCTGAGAACAAGAAACAACAGAGGGGAACCCATCCCAGTGGACACAAAGGTATGTGTAAGCTTGCGAATAGTGGCCACAGGTACCTTTTAAAGGCCAACTGGAGATATAATGGACATCTCACAGGCATCAGCATCCAGGGTACTACACCAGTTCCTGGATGCCATGTTACCACATGCCAATGAGCATATATACTTCCCCAGATCTCAGGAGGATTTGGCTAGCAATATGTACCACTTCCACCGTGTGGCACAATACCCGGAGGTACTGGGTGCGATAGACTGTACGCACATACAAATCAAGTCACCACCTGGTGAGCAGGGTAGATGTTACATAAACCGCAAGGGATTCCACTCCATCAATTTCCAGGTCATGTGCAATGCCTAGGGCATTATCATGGATGTGTGTACTGGCAGCCCTGGAAGCTACCACGACTCCCATATCTGGCATGCCTCACAGCTGTATCAGGTATTTGTCAAGGGGGACATCCCACAAGGCCATCTCGTGGGGGATACTGGCTATTCCCTGGAGCCGTGGATGATGACTCCCATCAGAAATGCACACACACACACATGCAGGAACGCCATAATGAGGCACACGCACAAACCAGAATAATCATAGAGCGTGTGTTCGGGATGCTGAAATCACGGTTCCAGTGCTTGGATACATCTGGTGGAGCCTTGCAGTACTCTCCAGGCACATGTGCCCACATATTCATAGTATGTGCCATGCTACATAATATGATCCTGCGGAAGCAGCTGCTGCAGGGACATAATGGTGAAGGGCCACAAAGTCCACCACAATTGCCAAGGCCAGTCCAGGCACAGAGGGTTCCAGACCATGAACACACTGTGCCAGCCCCAGTAGGCAGATGGAGGCATACCCAATATGCCTAAGCCTTGGCAAAGAGGGAACGTATAGCACATACTCTGACAGCGTAGGCCCCATGGACTGACACCTCCCCACCTGCACACACAGTGAAATGGACGGCACACAAACATGACCACCTGTAAATTGTAATGTATGGGTGGCCTTATGTGTGACTCCTACATAGGCAGCCCCCAAACACTGTAAACCCAACAGCCAGTGGAACATGTAACGCCAACACCTGAACAGTACGTGAGTCCTACAGCATATGGCATTGCTGTGTGCCTGCCACATTCGCCGCAAGATGTATATAAAGAAATATATATATATATATATGTATATAGATATATATATATATATATATATATATATATATATATAGATATATATATATATATATATATATATATATATATATATATATATATATATATATATATATATATATATATATATATCTGTATATATATATATATATATATATATATATATATATATATATATATAGATATATAGATATATATATAGATATATATGTACACATATACATATATATAATACAGATAAGAAAGGGAATTAAAGGAATATAAGGTGACTGAGATGTATCCAGAAATATCTGTAAATATTATAGATAGTGCAACGACAATCTGAACATCCGGGAGGTTCAAAATAATAGGATACCGCCAACCACGGAATGTGTAACATACCGATATGCATAACCGCGACGCTGAAATACCGACAGAACACAGTACTGTAACAGTACATGCACATGTAATAGTATGATGATATGAAGGGAGAGTTAGTCACCGCTGCCAGTGTTGCGGTCCACGTAGGTACTATGTGCAATCATCCCCATGAGTGCCGTAGTATGTGTACGTGTGCGTTGAGGGTGTCGTGTGCGTCGCTGTATGAGTGTAATGTGTGTGTGTCTGCAACATGTGTATGTTGGTGCCAAGTTAGAGGCAGATCAGAATATTCGGTGTAGGCATATGGTAAACTAGCCTCAGGCATATGTTCACTACTAGTCCCAGAGTAGTAGTGACAGCCCCACCCTGGCTAGGTGTGTCCTGACATAGAACGATACAAAGTGAAAATGTTCCAGATGGTAGGACAGGAATATTCCCCATAAGAAATGTAAAAGACATATGTAATAGTCATGCCTGTATGTACGACACTGATATGTTACATGCAATATGATACATTGGCAAAGTCACACAGCAATAGGTATGTATCGCGGAAAAAAGTATGTGCTACCTCAGTACTGACCGTGGCTATGTGTTGGCCCGTAAACACTGCTGTGTGTTCCACAAGTGTCAAACAATTCCCATATGAATATGTGGCAACCACTGGCAAACAGGCTATTTCAACAACATGACCACAATGACTGCAAATATCTGGGACAGAAAGACAAGGGATAGTTGTCACGTACACATAGCCACTGATATACCACATAAGTTACGGAGGTATACATGCATCAAGCTCACCTGCAGACGATATTGAAACCAATTAACAACAGCCCAACCTACAATCCCATAACAAAAGACTGATTATGTAGCCCAGGCAGGTATGACCCTGACCTTGAGCAGTATCCTACCTTCACCAAGAATGATGCCACAATACAGAGATAAGATGATCAGCTTTAACAATTGGCTTAAACTCTGGTGTCATTCAAAGGGGATCCAATGTCTGTCTGCCTGGGATGACATGCTGGACAAGCCACGCTGCTTCACAAGGGACGGCTTGCACCTGTCACCCTGGGATTCGGATATTGGCAAAGGCTCTTGCCACCCCATAGTGCCTTTTTAGGCAAGGCTCAAATTCTAAACCTACCACCCTAGAACACAAAAAGGAAAAAACTAAGGGTAATGCTGCTCAATGCCAGAAGTCTAAATCTCAAAATGCACGCACTCGAGGCCCTTCTCAGTATGGAGAACATTGATGTCTGTGCAGTGACAGAAACCTGGTTCAAGGCTCCTGAGAGCACCCCAGCACTATCAGGTTTTACCTCTTATCATGCGTTCCGGCCCCAAAATCCGGACAATACCAAGAAAGGAGGGGGGGGTATCCATATTCATCAAAGACACCCACACCTCAAGACTGGTGGCAACGCATGATGCATCGGAGACCATCCAGGTGCAATTAACCATAGGCAAGACTGCTCTGCAAATTGTAGCATGTTACAGGCCACCCTCACAAACTCAGGAACCTCACATGGCCTTCCTGAAAACACTAGAGTGGATAAATGTATCACCAAACACCATCATACTAGGTGACTTCAATTACCCCAATATAGACTGGGAACACTACTCAAGCCCAAACACCCTAGCCCAAAAGTTCCTGGAATTCATAAACTCAAATGCCATGGAACAACTAGTCACCATCCCCACAAGAGGAGAAAACATACTTGATCTCATCATCACGAACATGGGAGCACAATGTTCAACACCGGAAGTATACCCCTCACTGGTGAGATCAGATCACAAACTAATCTCGCTGGAGGTCCTCATCCCACTCCCACCTGAAATAAAAAAGACCACAGTAAAGAACTTCTCGAAAGCCGACTTCACACTTCTAAAGACTAGTGTGGTCTCCTTTAAGGCCCCCGAGCCGACGGAAAACAGTACTCAAGCCGCTGAATCACTTACAAATGCCTTCTACCAGCACCTGCAGGACTGCATGGATAAGGCAATCCCAAGCAAAACAAAGACTCTTTGTATCAAAGGCAAGCGTCCACTCTGGTGGACCCCAGCCATAAACAAACTCTACAACAAAAGGAGGAAGCTACTACAAGATAGAGCAAAATCCTTAAAAGGTAAGACACCCTTGATCACTATAGGTAAAAAACTAAGAGCTCTCATAAAATCATCCAAAGCAAATTTTGAGAGAAAAATAGCTAAAGACTCAAAAGACAATCATAAGGCCTTCTTTAGCTATGTTAGAAACCTGGGAGGAAACTCCCAGATATGCTCAGAACTAGTTCAAAATGATGTGAAGATTACTGATCCTACAGACATTGCCAACATACTGGCTGACAGGTTCAGTGCAAATTTCTCCCCTCCCCAAAGGAGAGATATCTATACCAAGCGATTGCAGCCCCCAAACATCTCCAACGCCCAAGTGAGAACTGCTCTCTCCAAAGCAAAAAACACAGCATCCATGGGACCTGATGGTGTCCCCGGCTGTGTGCTCCACGAACTCAACGAGGAATTAAACCCACAGCTAGGACAGCTGTTTAATCATAGTCTTACCTCTGGATACGCACTCCAGGAGTGGCGACTGAAACTGTGGTCCCACTTCACAAAGGCGGTGCCTCCACCGACCCTGGAAATTACCGCCCATTAGCTTGACAAGCCTTATCTGCAAAGCCATGGAGAGGATCATAATGGACCTCATAAATAAAGACATAGGAATTTGCAGACTTTGGATCCATCCCAGTTTGGCTTTGTCAAAGGCAGATCATGCCTTCTAAACTTGGTTGACTTTTTGAAACAGTCACCAAAGCCATTGATGAGGAAAGGCAGTCCATACAGCCTACCTCGATCTGGCGAAGGCCTTTGATACAATACCCCACTCGGGTATCATTGAAAAACTCATCAGCTTAAATGTTAACCCATACATCACAAGATGGGTTGCAAACTGGCTGAGTGACAGAACCCACAGGGTCAGAGTTGCTGGCGCCATGTCAGACTCAAAGCCTGTCACAAGTGGTTTACCACAGGGCTCAGTCCTGGGCCCACTCTTGTTTGGCATCTACTTTTCCAAGTACAAGCAAACACAGGAGGGTTATGGCTGACAAAGTTTGCAGATGACTGCAAACTGGGCCATAGTAGAAAACACATCTGACACAGATATCCTTCAGAAGGGTCTCACAGAAACGGATAACTGGTGCCAGAGCCATGGCCTAAAGTTAAATGCCAAAAATGCATAGTCATACCCTTCGGGAAAAACAAGGTTACCCTAGCTACCAAATAGGTGGCAATCCACTGAGTACAGAAGAAGTTATCAGGGACCTGGGGACCCAGGTTGATAGTAGTCTGTCATTCGACACCCATGTAGCTAAAGTAGTTAGGAAGACCTTCTACATTGCCCACCTTATCATGAAGGGATTCTCATCTAGATCAAGGGAGGTCATAGTCTCCTATACTCATCACTCATCAGACCAATGATTGAGTACAATGCCCCATTCGGAATGTATCTGACCCGACACTTGCAGCAGCTGGAGAGGCCACAAAAGTTCCTCACCAAAAGGATAAAGGGTCTCAAACATCTGTCCTATGCTGCCCGACTGAAAGAACTCCAGCTCTATTCAGTCGTTTACCGCTTGCTCAGAGGTGACCTTTGCCTAACATACAAGGCCATGTCAAACCCAGATTTGATGAATATGCTTCACCTCAAAAATCTAGATCCGTCAGAGCCACAAGGGCGGGAGACTTAAACCTTGACACGGCTATTAATAGGATGTGCTGGAGGGATAGATTCATCACCCAAAGACTCCCTATGCTGTGGAATAAAATCCCGGTATATGTGAGGCAGAGCACCTCGCTGGCCTTGTTCAAGAGAAATCTTGACCAATGGATGGGAGATCGCAGATATACCCCAGGGATTACCTCAGTGTCACTGCTCAACAGAGGCACAGAAAAATAATGGGTATAGTTTCCCATACTAAAGGGGTGGCGTAAGCCACAAAACTATGGGCTAGGCTTGTAAATGCCCTCGGGCAGATAGCCTAGTATGAACCTATGAACCTATTAACTGTTAACTCTCCAAGTAGGGATGGAGCACACAGACAACTATACTGTTTATGTAGAGATGCAAGGCCCACAAACCGTATCCATTACGTACAACCACCGATATCCCCCACTGTAGATAATAAAGGAATACAAACCGTAATAGCAGCACAAACATACAGTCAGTCAATGACATCTGCATAACCACAACATATCGCATGGGAGACACAATTAAAGGCGGATGCATAATTGCATGCGTTGTATAAAGGAAAAAAACAGCCATGTTACAGTTTTTGAATGCAATACTCCGTTATCATTTATCGGCAGGACAGGTACACCCACATGTTGAACCAAATACTACACCTGTCACACAATCCACGGGTGACATGAATTCAAAATATACTTGTCCCTATGCATAGCAATTGCAGTTGCACATAACATAACACAATACAGACCATCTCCATGAAGGTAGGGCAAATAGCCAATGCCCAGGTGGAGAATCCAATTATACCCCAGTGTCGACGCGTAATTCTGAATGGAGTAGATGCACAGGTGATATGCACGTAATTACTCACTGAGGAACAGAAATTGGCGGGATGAATTCACATGTTGCAGGTATGGACGTATACAAGGATGACTCTCAAGATATTCAAACCGTATGCTCATACTGAAAAAGCGTCGTACTATCAAAAGTACTGAAAACAAAAGGAAACGACAAAACAATAAACTAAACTAAACGAAACCCCAACAAGGTATGTAGAACACACGATATGTAAGGTTGTGTAATGCATGATCTGTATTAATAAGTTGTACTGTATGTGAATGGTGGCTGTAATTAATTACACTTGTCCGTAATGCATAAAGTGGTGAAAGGTAGTTATGTAGTGATGTCTTGCTGAGCATACCAATGCTTGTAGAAACCGTGTGTACAGCAGTGGGACATTATGTACACAGCAGAGACACCACAAGGGATGCTACAGGAGGGCATTAAAGAGAACAATGCCATACCACATGCTGTTGCTGGTAGTGGATGTCCAACAAGGAAGTGCCATAGCAGGGGATAGTACATGTATGTATACTGTCACAGCACGCATGTGTATGGGCATATACCATTGATTACATATGTAAGGTGTGGCCGACGTGCAAGTATGCTCTGCATTAGGGGATACTATGTGAAATATGTGTAATGTATAGTTGTCTAGGTAGATATGACAGATATCCTACACAGTATCACAGGCATATCATGCATAACACAGGTGTCGCCTATTGGTATGTACAATAACAGGATACATATGGCCTGTAGGTATGGGACATCGTAGTAGCATGATAGCTACTCTAAATGGAAGGGACACCAAGTAACCATGCACAAAGGACTTGTAGTAGCTGCACAGGTGCATAGTGGGCTACAATGCAGTCTGACAAGTCCATGTGTAAGCACATGTACAGTGTACACAGTAGTGTCACCTCTCCATGGTAGTGTCCTGTGAACAGCAGAGGCAGGTGTCAACTGCACCTCTACACAGTATAGCTGCTGTGGTGATACCAGGACTACATGTGTCACCCAAACAGTAAGGGAGGTATCACATGAACAGTGCTACTGTGTGTCCCTGCGGGATGTACACAGGACCTATGTTCCACAGCACAGTGTGTGTTAGGTTTGTGGATGTAACACAGAAGCACAGCCCATGCAGTGTGGTGTGTGTGCACATATCCAGGAGCATTTCGTTCACAGTGCCCACCGCAGATGTCATGTATGAGGAGTATATGCATCAATAATGTGGTGGACCTGGGCCGTGTCAGAGCAGAAGAAGACACCCCTGAGTATGTGGTATGCAGATGTGTACAGATGTGTTGTCCATAGTTCAGCCGCATATGTAAACTGTCTGAGCTCAGTAAACATCATGGCATGTCAATGTTGTGCCATGTAAAGCTGTAGCTGTTGTTGAAGGTACACCATAAATGTGATATTGTACCCTTGACTGTGTGTAGATGTGTGTAGTTCACAGGTACAATGGCTACCTATGTACCAGCATCACACACAGTACAGATAGGTGTGGCCTTGAAGAAGGATATCCATGCCACAGTGGAATGCAGTAACCACAGGACTGTGTGTGACATATGTGTGTACTGCAACCATGTACAATGTGATATGTATGTAGGGGACCACTATCCATGTGATAGTCAGTGGGTGAATGTTGTTATGCAAAGGTGATGTGCATGCACCTTGTGTCATGCATCTTGATGCCATGATACTCATATGAAGTATCTGTCACACTGACACCCGTATGGTTGGTATCAGTATGAGCTGTTGGAGCAATAATGGTGCTTGGTATGTAGGTGTTTGAAATCTAGGCATGGACAGTACTCTGTGACAGCATGTTCTGTATGTAAGCATATAGTGAACATGAGTGGCCCTATGACTGAGGACTGTGTAATGCAATATGTACCTGACATGTAGTAGGTACTATGGTATGCTGGCACCACTGTGTTTACTGCCCATGAGTCACATAGCATAACATCCTGAGACACAGGGTATGATGTGCAGGTGGATGTGCATGTTGTCAATACCAGAATGTGGAATGGTGCTGAAAGGCAATGTGAGGACAATGTATGATGTGTTGACCTCCGTACCATCATCAACTGCCCTAGCAACTGTATGACAGGTGCCCAGCATGTGTATGTGCCTTGCTGTGGCATTCACAAGCCCAACCTGGGTGCTAGGAAAGGACTGGAGGCCATCAATGTCTGTGGGAATCACGTTCCTGATGATGTGCCCCATCGCCATGCAGAATGGTCGAGTCAGGAGTGTATGACTATAGTCCCACTCGTGCAATGCAGTGCCACCTGTGTGTAGTGCGATAAATGCTGCTGTGCGGCATTCAGGGTCTACAATGTCCGACAAAAGGCTAGCAGTGAATATAGTGGCCTGGTGTGGAGACATATACTGAACAGGTTGGTGGGACATTACAGCCAGGGACATTGGAAGGTGACATTGGGCCAGTGTCCCAGGACATATTGTGTGTATGTCAGTACTGTGTATGTGACCACAGGGACACTACGATGTTCATGTACGGATTGCGACCCTGTAGTGAGTGAGAGGGTGTATTGTCGGTAAGTACGCCATCGCCTGGCACGTTGCCAACATTACCTCAGTCTGCAATGTTTGGTTGACTGTTGTATGTGACATCAGATGTAGATGTTGCCAAAGAATACTGACATACCACCACAATGCCTGAGGCCCCACACCGCAATGTGTGGCAGTCATGTTTAGGTAGCTAGCCTTGGAGTATGTGATGATGGACCTTGTGGACCCACCATGGCTGACAAGTGATGCACCCCACACATGTGAATGTACACCACTGTGAAACAGCCTGTACCTGTGGTTGTACATCATATGTTCATGGAACATGACCACCACAGTGGCATCTGTTATCTGGTCAGTACCGCCATGTCTCTGTGTGGAATAGCATGATTCCTGCAATTGTGTACATGCTACTGAAGTGCACTGTGGTATGTGTCAACATATGTATGTGTAGTGTCCATCTGCTCGGGTGTCATGATGTTAACAACTGCTGTCAGCAGACGTCTGTAGTAATTGTTGTAGTACACATGTTCCGTGTATGCTGTGATGGGTGTGTTTCCAGGATGCGGCTAGCAAGGCCGTGTAGCATATGTTTTGAATCCACCAAAGAGGGGATAACCCCAGGTGTGTCACACCAGTCACATGGAGGTAGTGTTCATGCTAAGGGTAGTGTAGGTATTGTATGTGTTGTGTATTGTTTTATCCAGCTGAGCGGAGTGCATGACTCAAGCATGTGTAGGTACATGGGTGTCTATCCCAGGGAAGTGTGGGTTACTGTCAGCACACATCAGTAGTAGTTGTCTGAGGCCCAATGTCCACTATAACAACACAGAAGGTATGTAACCTGTGGTGTAAAATGTCGACTCTGTTGCTTGTTACAATGTGTATAGCGGTCACAAACACAGTTATCTGCACATGGAGCACCTATGATGCATTGTGCTAAGCAACTATCCAGGATGTGTGCAAAACACTGTGTGATGTGTAAACCCCTCATCTGTGGGTGTTCCGGTCCAGGTATTTGCCTGAAAGGTACAGTCCGTGTACAATCCGTCATCACAGGTGTTCTGTGCAGAGCATAGAGGCAAGTCCCAGTCACTGCAGAGATATGTGAGTGGTGCAATAGTATGTGTGCCTCGCTTGTGTGCATCACAGTGGAAGATGCAAGCATTGTTCCACATGACCCCATGTCGTGCTTGCCAGTTACTGCCTTGCCGGTGACAGTTATGTGAAACTGCCAGAGAGGCAGTATAGCATGTGAAGATGTACATGTGTGCTCTACTCCCCAGGCTGATGGCTGCAGGTCATGTGTGCCACAGCATTGTGTTTGACCTGGACTGTCATAGCAGTCAGATACCACATGCCTGTACAATAACAATAGGAGCATAGGCAACTATTCCAGTGACACAGTAGGTCAATGTACAGTGTTCTTGTGTCCAGACCAATGTCGAATGTACACCATGGCTTGACACACACCCAGAGGGCTATAACACCGGTGAGCCATTGCATGTCCCAGCACACGTAGTCTGTGTATTGCCATCACAGGGCAGTCACAATAACATGATGTATGGGAGATATATTGTACCAGGTGATGTGTCATGTGTGCGTAGGTTGAGTTGCAGAGGTGTTCACCCGTCTGCAACATCTAAGTGCATAATGCCTTGTGTAACATGATGTGTGGAACTGCATTGTGATTCACAACAGAGTCATCCGTGACTGGTGTGTTGTGAATGTTGTAACCCATGAGTCTGCGGGATATACACTGGTGATGTTGGCTGCCATGATGAGGGCCACCAGTGGTGCCTACAGTGGTTATACAGACATATTGCATACGTTGTTCTTGCAGAAATGTCCATTGTTGTAGATGATGTGGGACTACGTGATGGTAGGTGTGTGATGTGAATGTTACACATCCAGAAGTGACCGTCAGGTGCAGTCATGGTTGTTGACAGCATCACCCCCATCCACAGCTGTCAGTACCCTGTCCCCAAAATGAGTAACAGTAGCCCTCGTACTGTGTGACTAATGTGCAGATCGTAGAACACCTACTACTGGCTGACTAACAGTGTCAACTAGGAAGGGTATATGATGGCTGAAATACGCTGCTCTAATGTATAAATATGATATCCCAATGAATTACTATGATTCCCATCTATTAAGCCATGGCTGGCATGTAAACCATGTACAACAATAAATGTGTGACAGACCCTTCCAATGTGGAACCTTGATGAACATGCACCTGTTAGAACACCAAATGAGGTACGTTGCACGTAATGATGTACAACTGACAGCTATGGGCACAGCATGGATGCAGAAGCACATCACCCACAGGCTGTACTGCTGTATGTTGGTAGGTGAGCATTGAACGAGTACATGTGACAGTTGCTGTATTGCCACATGTACGACATATCCGTCATATAGGGGTAGCACTGGTACGTGACAGTTGGACATGCCTGTACATACGACCATGTCCCACAGGATATGTGTGTTAAGTGTGTACAACACCTGTCGTACCTTCAGCAAGCTGTGAAGTGTATGACTGCCAGTGTACCTGTGTGACATGTTGTGCAATGGGTGCAAAGGTAATCAGTAGCGCATTACATGCTCACATGTCCTGCACAGGTGCATAGCTTGCCCATACAATACATATAGGGTGTTGGATAATAGCAACCCACAAGAGGTGATGAGTAAGGTGTGCATGTCCATGACACATTAGCACTTGAGATGTTAGCAGTACAGCTGTACAGGGCGGCATGTATATTTGATTACAAATACCTTTGCGTGTTACACCAGTGGCCTGTTGACAGACAGACATCAACACAATGTGCAAGAGTGACATGTGCACAGCACATCACCGCTGGCTACAGTAGAACAGGGTTAATGTGTTGACATGTGCACAGAACATCAGCGCCAGCTACAGTCGAACACGGTATGTGTTGAACCCCACCGTCATTGTAGCCCATGCCACAAAGAGAAATGTTATGCATCTGTGTATGTACGGCTGGGAATGGACCTGACCTAGCAGTATAGCTGTGTCAGTGTTGCGAACAACATACTGAATGGGCTGTGTGTGTGAGGTGTGTGTCATAAGTGTACGGTTTGATGGATGATACCAACATTGTCACCACTATGTGAACATCCCTGTCCCCATAAATGAATACCTAGGCTGTGCTCAACACCATGGTCACTGTGGAAGGGATGGTGCTGTGCGGTGCACCCGCCGACATGGTGATGACAGCAGGCACCGGAGGTAGTCATATGAGGTACCCATGTCAGGTCAGGGTACCATCCATGTGCACGGGATATCACCGTGTGGGCATATACAGCACTGTGTTGAACAATATTACAGCACATAGCACCTGTAAGGGGTAATGTTTATGCATGGATGTGCGATACCAGCATGCACAATACACACCCCCACCATGCAGCATGCTGCCTACCTTGCAGCAGGACATTGTCTACACCATGATGATGGACATGCGACATGTCCATATACCTATATAAATGACATATGTAATGGACAGCCACCATCCTAATACTGGTTTTCCACAGGCTGGACACATCCCTGTGCCATATATGTGATATACCATGCCATACTATGCAACCCTGTCCAGCAAGGCTGCACGTGTCATCATAGTCATACATGGTGTGATGGCCACATGGTACATGCACTATCAACTGACTGGATCAGTAATGTGGCACTGATGCACCCTGTGTTGTCACAATTGCTGTGTGACAGCATGTAAAACGTGCGCACATACTATGTTTGACCATCCCTGCAAATGTCATATGAATAGACATTGTCCCATGTGTATCACATGTGCAATACAGGCGAGCCGTGGCAGGATGTTCAACACCCGTACAGTGCTGAGTAGATGTATATGGCAAAACACATGCATGTACAGGTGTCCATGTGTATGTGTGCAGTGTCACTGCTGAAGTCCATAGCGGCTGCGTCTGTGTTGCTATGTGACATATACACAGCATCCAGGTGAACAGTAGTACTGTGGACACATCAGGCCAAGTGCAGATTGGTAAGAACACAGGTGCAGGCAAGTACACATGGCCACAGCAAGTTACCATCTACATGGAGTATGTACACTGTAATGAGTTGACACAGAGATATGATATGATATCCACTGCATAACGGTGTGACAGGTGTGACAGAAACACGTCAGCTGTGTCAGTGTCATGATGCTTTTCTAAGATTACTGTGCAGATGTAGTACATGTCATAGCAATGTATGTTCAGCGGTATGCCAGTACATCAGTGAGAATGTGACCTGTCACCATCATTATGTCTTACAGATAATGCCACATTCACGACTCCCAGCCTTCAGCCGCCAGGAGGATGATGTCATAATTCCATTGCTCCATGACAACTATGATGTGCTGTTCAGCCATGTGCCACAGCATGCTCAGCAGCGGGATGACCTGTGGCAGGATATACGCAGGAGGGTGAATGATGTGGGTGGCAACAACCGCACCTACCAGCAGGTACGCAGACACTGCATGGACCTGATATGGCATGCGAAACAGCGTACCACTGCAATCGCCAGAGAACAAGGTGGAACAGGTGGTGGGCCACCAACCCAGCCCCCACTCACACACACACAGAGGAGCTACTGGCCAGTCTGGGGATACCCAGGGAACAGCATGCAGAAACACTAGCCGCCATCGTGGAGGTGGGTGTCTCCCAACCAATGAGCCTGGAGTTGCCTGGTAAGTCAGTCCTGCATATGAGTATGATATCCAATGTAGTTGCAGGTGTCACTGTACATCATGTAAAGTAACAACACATGCCAGGTATATGGGCACACAAGCTGCATACTACAGTATGCTACGTTGTGTATGCAGACATGTGCATACCATATGCTATCACACAGGTAAATGTGTTCACATGCACAGTGCAACCTGTGGCTGTCATACAGTCATGGATAATGTTTCTACTGTTGTGTCACCACTATACAGGTACCTCTGGTGTGTTGCACAGACATGGGTCCGTCGCAGGTGAGACTGTTGTCAGTATCTGGCATGTTACAGTGTAGAGTTATTTGCCATGTGGCGAGGTATAACATGCACACCTGATGTTTGTTCCAGTCACGTTATACTGGTTGCACCACCAGACATACACACATGCCACCCATGTGCAATAGATACAACCGTTATTATACACCGGCATGAAACCACAGTACCTGTCAATGTGATATGTGTGGTCAGCTATGCATACAATGGTGGAGGTGTTCTACAATGAATGCATATGTAGTATGCATTGGAACAACATTTGTGGTACGCACACAGTACCACACAGTGAGCTGTGATATGGGCAGCACACAGGTGTCACCATTGTGACATATGCCCCTGCATTGTGTGCACACATTGTGACACGCCACCCGACATGTCCCAAGCATGTGGTGTTCTGTCTGCAATATTGTCACACCATCACATGACCTACACCCGACATAACAAACATCCACACTGTTGTCTGCATAGCCCTGTGGATTGTGACAACTCTGACATGTATGGGTGTATGTCACATGGGACACCACAGACATGTGTACAAGATGCCCATCACACACAATTGTCCAAGACCCGTTCACACATGGCCATGGGTGATAGCCACAGGCATGTTGCCACACAGTACTTCTGATGTGGATAGACCCCATTGCACATTGTCCACACATAGTGCAATCATAGCCATAGTGGACCACTTGTACATTTGATGAGTTACACCGGACAACTGGAATGCCTGTCCGCAGCTACCGGAGATGTCACCGATGTCTACCATATATGATCTGTGGAACAGCATGACTGTGTTGCAGTCATGGCAATGCAATGCGTCCATGTTATGCACTGCACAGCAACATACATGTGTCATGTTGCCATGCAATGGCACAGTGCCTGTAATCCACACAGTATAGCTATGTACATGGCTCACACTAACCTCACCTGCACATGCACATTTGCTAAACATGCATTCTATCTGTAGGCTGTACACACAACACTGCACTGTGAAGCCCATTATGATGCTGTGCATGTGTCAGGACACCATTGTGTCAAACATGTATACATGTTACTGCACATGTTAGTGGATTACATGTCAAGGTAATGTCAGCCATGTGTACTGTTAACCTGTTCGTGGCCACATGGTGTATCACGGTGATGCATGCAAACTACCATGATTGTGTGTACTGCATGACTACTGATATGACACCTGCTTGATGTAGTGTGCACCCCAGGGTGGTATGCATACTAACACTATTAATGTCTGAGCTGCATTCCCTGTGCTGTAGTGCAGGAATGCTGCATGCCATCTGAAATATCACATGCAAGGTGTGTATGTGTGTGTCTGTGTGTGTCTGTGTGTGTCTGTGTGTAATGTACCTTACAGTATTTCTTTGCATTCACAGGTGGTGTAGGTGCATTACCCTCCTGCGGTCCATCTGACATTAGTGTCCCCACAGATACTAGCAGTGATGACCATATGCATGAGGTACAGGCAGGGTTATCAGGGGCTGAATCTGTGCCATTGGTTACCATCCCACCTATGTCCCCCTCTTCCCCGCACACAGTTCTGATGCCAATACATACCACATCACCGTTGCCTATAGAGGAAGGACAGTCAGCGTCTGTTGGCATTGAACAGGAATGTGTGGTGGCTACAGAAGTTGTGACTACACACCATGTTGCCAGTGTAATGACTGGTGATGTGCCACACAGGCATATGGCTGGTGCTGCTCGTAGGATGACCTCTGGCAGACATGCACCTGCAGTACAGGGCGCAGCAGCTGGTATCACCAGATGCATGTTCCAGACTGTAATGGCGGCACAGGCACATACAGAACGGCAGAACCAAGAAGGGCAGAGGCTGCAGAGGGCTGCAATCCGTACCCTAAAGGACAACATTCAGTCATTGGCAAATGCTCAACAGCAGATTGCTAATGTACTGGATAGGCGATTAGGTGAAAGGGTTGGAATCCTCAGTTGAGGCATGGCAATCCGCGAGCGTGAGCTGTCTGTGCTGGAACACCTGGTATGGGTGAGGCGTAGGACAAGTGGGCGTAGGCCAGTAACACCACCTAGTGTAGGCCGACGTGTGCGTGCCACCTCTCATGCCCACTCACATAGTGCCGGTAGCAGTAGCAGTGCAGCTAGTGCTGCACTGTCCACACCAGGACACAGCAGGCCACGTGGACGTGGCCCTGGCCAGTCCCATCGTGGATACGTTTCCAGCGGACATGTGTCATCGGACAGTAGCCACTCTGTACCTCCACCTTGTAGTGCCCATGCAACCCCAGGCAGGCACAGGTCACGTGGCCGTGGACGGACACAGTGAGCTGTACAACCTGCACTGTACAGTCTGGGGCTGTCAATTATACCCCGTGTAGGCATCACATATGGCTGAACTGTGTACACACATACCCACATACAGCAGACACAACTGTAGGGCTCCACCACATCCACATGCATTCTGCACAGACATGTCCAGTAAACTCACCGGCCCTTACACACACACATGATGTTATCCATTGGTGCAGCCTATGCCGCTGGCAAACATATCACCCTGTGCATATGATGAAGCCTCTGTCACATCCCTGTCATCCACACCATCGGTGCAGGGTTATGCAAATATATTCTGATGCACAGGCTGGACAGGATAGTGAGAGGTGTATGTGATACCTGTGTATGCATAGCGTGGGATGTGTATGTTGCAGTGGTTGTGTATGGATACTGACAGATGCGTATGTGACATGGGTTGTGTACTGTCAACATGCAGCAGTCATACCATGTAGTGCAGGTGCAGCATGCATTGTGATGTGTTCATGATATGTGTGATGGTTACATGTGTAGCACCATGTTCGTTCTGATACCCTGAATCCCTCCTATGGTGTACTCACATGTGCCTACATGGAGCACTGTTATCGGTCCCCCACATGTAGCTGTGGATTACTCACAGGCACATCTGGCAATATCAGCATACTACATGTACCCTCAACCTGACTGGACACCTACATGACACACATGTCCGCACATATACTGCACCTGACGCATGTGGTCGGTGCCACAGGCTACAGTGGACAGAGATGTCACATACATAGCAGGTCACACTACAGGTATGGTGACATGGTGCAGGTGTTGTACACAGCGTGATGGCCACTGACTTGAGGTGCCACTTGTCAGCTGTGGGGCATGCTGTACAGCAGTAGGACCCTGTAACAGTACAGGAACATGGTCGCAATCACGGGGTGTACACCACTATGATGCACACCCCATAGTGTGCAGATGGGGACACCTGCCTGTGTGGTCAGCACCCTCACAATACTATGCACCCACATGCCATGTCACAGGGAGCGGACATGCACAGGTAGCCAGTATGGCTCACAGCTATGGCATCAACAGGGTTGTGCAATGCAGCACCAGTACGGGATAGTCACCATGTGTGGTTAGTGTTCTTTCACAACAGTATATTAGCATACACCATCACACCAAGCAGCAGACATACAAACATGTAGACACACACACATTGTGGTGACCACACATGTGTACACAGAGAGACAACGTGTTGCATGCACTGCACCATACAAATTCATGCTCCCCACACTGAGGTATGTACAGATCTCTACTATGGTGTACAGAGATGTGTAGCAAGTGGGACATATTACCCCCGATATGTGGCATACATGGGCACACATTCATGCACACATGTCAGTGCTGGGAATACTACACCTGCCATTGATACGTGTGCAGGCATGCAGCGGTATGTAGTGCATTATGTGTACCAACACTGTATCCGGCAGATGTGCTGATATATGCACATGGGAGGTGGTAGGTGTTACAGTTGCCATGTGACATACAGTTGATAACACCTGACCGCTGGGTATGCATTATGTCAGCACTGTCATGTAACAGCGACATAGCATACTGTATGCACATGGCAGGGTAGGATGGTGTGTGACGCAACTGTGAGCCACCACCTGCACACATGCATGTAGACAGGTGTTTAAACACATTATGTACACACATACGTCCATATGTGCTGTTTGTATGCCACCGTATAACGGCCCCTATGATGGGTATGCATGTGGTAGGTTGTTGCAACTATGTTATGGACATCGGCCACTGCTCATGCATGGCTGCTCCATGCACAGTACACATGTCACATGTGTCTCCTGTTGCCATGTTTGTATGCATTGCTACTTTTTGACATGTGTATTGACATACATAAAACATGGACTGTGGTATGATATCACAGCTGTCACAGGCAAACAATACAATGGTATGTGTCCCAGTCAACACTGCTACACCCTGTAGTGGGAGCATTCCACAGACATGGGTCCACCTTCCATTTGTGTGTGTAGCACTGAGTACGCCAGTGTTATGCATGTGGTACATCACAGGCTTTGTATGTGTCATGTGTGCAGTCCATGCACACATCCAGACAATCACATGTATGACATATCCAGACATTTGTTCATTGTGGTACGGCAGCAGTCATGTGTCACAGCTGTGTCAGGGCCGTGGTATGTGTGGAACCGACCTGTCCATGTATACTGATATAAGTGGACTACATCACACATGTTGGATCATTGTTAGTACATGTGTACTCTGCACAACTGGTGTACACTGCTATACAGACCTGTGGACATATGCCACATGCTGTTGTTGGACGGTGAGGCTTACTGCTGCACCGATGACATGGTGCTGGCATGACAGCTACAGTGCTCACTGCAGTGTGTACATGTGTGACCTGCACCCGTGACACCTGTGATGTCATCTGTGTGTGTACAAGTAACTGCATGTGTGACCACCCTGTGCATGTGGACAGTTTTACCTTACTGTGACCTTCTGTGTGTACACTCCATCTGCATGCTGGACAGCACTTAGCAAATGCTAAGTGTGTGAGCATGCCCAGTAAGCAGTTGTGTAGATGGACACACAGTACATTGCACACTGCGCCCTTCTGTGATTATACCCCGTGTCCATGCATGTTTCCCCTTTGCAACTGCTAAGTGTGTGAGCATGCCCAGTTTGCTGTTGTGTAAGTGGACACACAGTACATTCCACACACTGCCCTTTCATGATTACACTCCATGTGTATGCCTTCTGTGTGTACACTCCATCTGCATGCTGGACGGCACTTAGCAAATGCTAAGTGTGTGAGCATGCCCAGTAAGCAGTTGTGTATATGGACACACAGTACATTGCACACTGCTCCCTTCTGTGATTATACCCCGTGTGCATGCATGTTTCCCTTTTGCAACTGCTAAGTGTGTGAGCATGCCCAGTTTGCTGTTGTGTAAGTGGACACACAGTACATTCCACACTCTGCCCTTTCATGATTACACTCCATGTGTATGCATGTTTGCACTTTGCAAATGCTAAGTGTGTGAGCATGCCCAGTACGCCATTCATGGACACACTGTACATTCGACACCGACGTCTGATATTAGGCGTGTAGCCATGGCCATTGACATCCTGTATAGCCATGGTGGCCATCCAGGTGAATTATATAAAGTTGCTATGCCACAATGGATGCCTACATCAAACACACTGGTTGCTTTCTCAAAGGGTGTACTGTCTGTGGTGCATCCCGTATCCATTTTGTGATGTAGTGCTCCGTAGATAGTTAGTATTCCCGAGTGCAGCACTGCCGTGTTACTGTACGTCCACCTTGGGATAGTAGTATGCTGTGTGACTGCTCACTCTGTAATCATTCCCTATCGGCATCCTTGCCTTTGCGGATGATATCACCCACCTAGAAGTATGCCTCTGACAGGGCTGTGCTCAGTAATCTCGGTAGCGCGTTCTGTAAATGCATCATGCTGTAGTGTGTTCATGTAGGTAGGTGTACGTTCAACTCCCGGCTCTTCCAACTGTGTGTGTGTTTCCAGCTGCTTTGGGTGACAATAATGCTTTTAGATGCCTCACAACACATACATTTGCTATCAGCGTCTATTCCTTTGCGGATGATGTCACCCACCTAGAAGTATGCCTCTGACAGTGCTGTGCTCAGTAATCTCGGTAGCTCGTTCTGTAAATGCATCATGCTGTAGTGTGTTCATGTAGGTAGGTGTAGGTTCAACTCCTGGTCCTTCCAAGTGTGTGTGTGTTTCCAGCTGCCTCTAGAGACAGTAATGCTTTTAGATGCCTCACAACACATACATTTGCTATCAGCATCTATTCCTTTGCGGATGATGTCACCCACCTAGAAGTATGCCTCTGACAGCACTGTGCTCAGTAATCTCGGTAGCGCGTTCTGTAAATGCATCATGCTGTAGTGTGTTCATGTAGGTAGGTGTAGGTTCAACTCCCAGCCCTTCCAAGTGTGTGTGCGTGCTTTCAGCTGCCTTGGGTGACAGTAATGCTTTTAGACGCCTCACAACACATACATTTGCTATCAGCATCTATTCCTTTGCGGATGATGGCACCCACCTAGAAGTATGCCTCTGACAGTGCTGTGCTCAGTAATCTCGGTAGCACATTCTGTAAATGCGTCATACTGTAGTGTGTTCATGTAGGTAGGTGTAGGTTCAACTCCCGGCCCTTCCAAATGTGTGTGTGTTTCCAGCTGCCTTGGGTGACAGTAATGCTCTTAGACTCCTCACAACACATACATTTGCTATCAGCATCTATTCCTTTGCGGATTATGTCACCCACCTAGAAGTATGCCTCTGACAGCACTGTGCTCAGTAATCTCGGTAGCGCATTCTATAAATGCATCATGCTGTAGTGTGTTCATGTAGGTAGGTGTAGGTTCAACTCCCGGCCCTTCCAAGTGTGTGTGTGTGTGTGTTTCCAGCTGCCTCTGGAGACAGCAAAGCTTTTAGACGCCTCACAACACATACATTTGCTATCAGCATCTATTCCTTTGCGGATGATGTCACCCACCTAGAAGTATGCCTCTGGCAGTGCTGTGCTCAGTAATCTGAATAGCGCATTCTGTAATTGTGTCATACTGTAGTGCGATAGGGTAGGTAGGTGTAAGATCAATTCCCATGCCTGCCAGATGTGTGTGTGTGTCTATGCTCCCGGCCGCATGGGTTCGTAGGTTATGGTTTTAGACGCTTCGCAACACACATATATCCTGCTGACTTCTCTGTGTTTGCGGATGTTGAGACACACCTAGTGGAATGCCTGTGTGTCTGCTGTAGTTAGCGACCTCCGTAGCGTGTTCTCTACGTGAGTCATGCTGTGGTGTGATAGGGTAGTGATGTGTAGGTTCCACTACCGGCCTTGCCACATGTGTCTGTCTGTATCTCTCTCGATGTATTTATATATACATATTTTATGCCCATAGCGCTGCTCTTGCATGGACAGCTGTCTGTCCCATGTATCGCATATTTGCACAGCTTACACATAGCAATGGGGTACGATGCAAATCCAAACATTGTCCATGCAACGTCCATGTTCCGGGAGGTGTTACACGCCCTTACAGACATCTGCTTAATATCTTGGCAGACAGCTATCCTTGCTGTACTGTCACTGTACTCATACACACCATAGACTTTGTGTATCATTGCCTGTTTATGATGTGTGTATGTCTATCTGAGCTGTGTGCATGGTCGTGTGTATGTCCCACTATAATCATCTGTACAGGTGTCGCCAATATAGGTAATTCATGTAGACTGCTGTTTAATTTGACATATCAGCACATACCTGCGGACAGTACTGCACTTCCTACTGCAGCACATTTCATCATCTTGCAGTGGATAATAATGTTTCCACACACATGTATCTCTTTCTGTTCATAACACTCCACCTCACGGAGCATATATCTGGACAAGGCCTTATGTGATAGTAGGACACTCAGGGCCAGTATTGACATGTTGCTCTTACAAACATTGATAGTGAGCACAATGATATGTTATGCATGAGTATGGCATTTCTGTCTGATTTGGTGTTTTCATCACATGTTTGTCATTGTTTCCTGTCGTCAGTTATCATGAGAGTGCCAGACTGTTACTGTTACGTGGAACACAGCAAACATATGAGGCATAACTCTACACAGTCTGCGTACATCTGTACAGTTGCAGAGTATGTGTCTGATACAACATACCAACTTTCTGACTACAATACACACAGTGTATGGCGGCATGGCAGCCCACATGCCATTACTTTGTATTTGCAGGACACACCCACACAGACAGTTGTATTCCTCACACAGGTCTACATCTGCTTATCCACACTAATTGTTCTTTCATGTACCATATGTGTGCGTCGTATTTGCGCTTTCCGTCATTGGTGGGGCTCACGTACGACTATGGGGGTCTGGAAATTGTTATGTTGACACTTCATGACACCCTGGGGGACACTTTACCTTTGTGTCTAATTACCTTCCACATTGACCTTCGCAGGGCATACGTTGTCATTCACATTTTCCGGGGTATGACTTATACATGTTTGCCCATTTGTCCTGCTGTCTTTCTTCTCACCTGTCCGCCTAGTATCACCAGTTCAGTACATGTATTTTGGACAGGTTAGCTCCTTCATACCCTTGACCTGTTGTCATTATGTGTACACGCCCTGACGTTTGACCTTTGCCCTTGTTACATTTCACATAGTGATGTGCCTTTCTAGCTGATTGCTGTCTAGGCATTACGGACTGTGCGATAGGTGATAGTGACTGATATTTCCATTGCATGATTAGTAACACTCATAACATCCATATTCATGGCTACGCCAGTATTCGCACAACGGTCTGACTTTGTATGGGGTATTTATAATATAGTCCCTATCTGTATTTCCTGTACTATGCCTTACTGCAGCTGTGTTATTCTGACAGTTTTCCAGTTATGGGTACCATCTTGGTCGTACGCATGTCCATCCATGGGAATCACCTACAGGACACTGACATAGGGCTGTACATATTTCCAAATTGCTTTCCGCATTATCCAGTGGATACTTTGCACCATTATTGAGAATAAAGGCATGTGCTATACCCACATCCCTCCCACGGGGCGGGCCTACGAATTCACTGCCAAACAACACCTAGGCCCATTTCTGCATATCCAGGTTCCCATGCCTGACAACCCTCTACGGTACACATTACACATGGTTAATGTGTGCAGTACTGAGATGTGGACGCACCTATATGCACTCCCCACTCTAGAGATATCAGTTCATACGTCATGCATTTCATGGACACGTGTCATCACCCTTGCACCTGATTCTAGTGCATATACAGCTGATTCGTATTTGTGGCTGTCACGTCTTTTGCGTCAATCACAGCAGGTACTGCGAATGTATACATTTTTGGAGTCCTACAATGGACACCAATATGCATGTTTAAAGTGTAGAACTTGCTGGACTGTCACTTTCTGGCCAATGATTTTGACTGCTGCTGTATATTCCCCATTCGTGGATGTCTGTTTGTCTACCCATATTAGCTATTACTTGGCATATTTATATCCATGTGTCATATATATGGGACATAGGTCTGTTGTGTGTACATATATACATGTAAACTCCTCGTTTCATACCTTGCTTTCTTAATGTCTGTGGATTACCTGTGTACACACATCTATAACCATCCAATACCTTTCCACTGTACAGATACTGGCAGAGTGTACGGATGGTTGACCCTTTATCTTAGGTGTGTTTTACATTAACCTGTGTCTATCTGGCAATTTGCTGGCATTTCATTTGAGACTTACGGTGGCACCTTCTGACAAGTAGTTCAGGTTACGAATGCATACCCTTCGTCAATCTCTGCTACTAACACACCCGTTATTCTATCCACTTTCTATGTTTGTTTTAGCACATATCTTGTGTTTCTCACTATTTGTACCAGTACTTTGCATGGCATTGTCCGGTTCCATACTTTCAGAGGCTGACAGTTTTGAGACATGTATAACTAACGTGGGGGAAACAGCAATAATTTACTCTGCTGTGAGCGGATCACACACGCACAGGCGCACTTGCATTTCCTTATTGTGGGTTACGCGCAGGCGCACATGCATATCCATATTCTGGGTTACATATGTTTACTGAGTCTTTGTGCTTACGTGGCCTGTATTAGTTGTGACAGCACCAGTAACATATCTCTGATCCGGTTAACGGACGTATGCGAAACACACTTTCACCTTTACATATCTAACTGTCTTTACGGCACAGACGCATTGATTACACTTTCACATTTATATGTTCTATACTCATAATTCAAATGGGACTGCATTCACATTGGCCAGTTGCTGTGACCACTACACGTTTGGTGTTCTGTCTCATTTATATGCATACCCATGGTACATAGCTACATTAACATATTCCCGCCCGCACTCACTTACGTCACAGGCATCCATTCTCCTGCTGGGAAAAGTGTGGTACTACATGTTACACATTCCCTATTCCCTAATGCTCTGGACCCAGGCTGCATATGGCATAACCACAGGGATATTCAGAACACAAAGGCTTATAGTCCTGACACATACAGGTCTTTAATTGTCAGGGTGTTCCTGTGGTGCTCTGGGTTTGGTCTTGTCAGCCTAGTGTACAGAACTGCCCTGACCGTGTACGAATGCCAGACGAGGCACATGGGCACGTTTGTCCATGTTTATTATACCATGACCCCCCATTATTATTCCAAACTGTGCACGCTGATTGGCCAGCGTGCTCGTTGTAAATCGAGTTATACTAATGGAAAACGGTCGGTCGCCTGGACTTTTTTCCATTAGTATAACTCGGTTTTTAAAACCTGTCTCGCTATGTTAGATGGGTTTAACATAGCGAGACAGCTTTAAAATAAGCAACGGAGATCTCCATTGCTTATTTTAAAGCTGTCTCGCTATGCTAAACACATTTAACATAGCGAGACAGGTTTTAAAAGAAAGCAACGGAGAAAGCAATATCTCCATTGCTTTTTTTTAGTGTTTCGCTATGTTAAATGGGTTTAACATAGCGAGACAGTTTTAAAATAAGCAACGGACATCTCCGTTGCTTATTTTAAAGCTGTCTCGCTATGTTAAACCCATTTAACATAGCGAAACACTAAAAAAAAGCAAAGGAGATCTTGCTTTTTCCATTGCTTTTGCCCACAGCTCTGATGTACTGCGCGCCTCAGAACTGCCGCGGATGCCAGACATCTGCCGAAGGGCAGCAAACAGGCATTATACTATGCCATTATTTAAGAGAATTAATAGTTTCTTTTCTTAAATAATGTCATGGTATAATAGCAATAACCCACTTCTGGGTGTGGGTAATGTTGTATTTACCCACAGTTGGCTTTGTTTGGTCCCTCGGCCTTCGCCCTCGGGACCAAACCATGCCAACCGTGGGTAAATCCAGCATTACCCACACCCAGGCATGGGTTATTGCTATATTATTCAATCTGTGTTTACAGACACGGGTGTTTGGACAACTGACAATAGCTTATGCTGTTGGCATACAATGATGTGGGTGGTGCTGGTTATCATACATATTCCATGTTGTGCGTTGTTCCCATTCACATTTGACTATTCCCTGTAGTCATTCATACATGGATATTTATGTAGCACATGACTGAACTATGTATTACCTGCAAGTATGCTGTGTTACAGTGAACATATGTGATGGTTGGTTACAGTATATATGTGTACGTACCTCTGTAATACTGGGGACTACCACACATCCTTCACAGCATTTCATGCGTATGTACATACTATTATTCAGTGACCTGTAGAAGGTTGTGAGAGCACTGATTACATGTGTCCCTATTTGTGCACGCATCGTGTTAGTCTTTGTCCAGCTTTTGTTGCTGTCATAGGTTGGATGATGGTGTTGGTGTGTGATTGGGTTGTATTTATACTGACGATACTTCAGTGGGGGGTAGGGTTAGCACTTGTTCTTCTTTGCAGGGGAGGCCTCATTTTGGACATTTGTGTCCTGCGTCAACACTTGACATGTGCCATATGTCCTGTGATATTAACACAGTAGTATATTTCTTACCTTCGTTACTACTTGCATGTTACAGGCATTATGTATCTGGTACACATGACTAATATATTGGATAGCTTAAGCTATTCAAATGCTATAAAATAACCTTTCATTCTGGCATATACGTGTTATTCTATCCTTTGCATTGGCTGTGGGTGTTTTACCATGCAAATCCACACATATCTACAAGTGATGTCCCACCTTGACAATCTGTACATGTGGCAACCCTGCTGGGGTGACCTGCATGGTGGACAGCTGTTCCACCCTGTGTATTATGTTTTGCATGTCTGCATAGCTACTCATCAGTACCGTGGCTATACATAATGCTTTGTCCAGATGTGTACAGTTATGGACACCGTGGTGTGTGAACACCTATGGGGTTTCGACAGGTCAGTAACCACACGCGGGATGTACACATTCTGCTGACACATTCACATGCAGCCTTTGGATTTCAGTACCTGGGATGGGATTTTGACATATGTGGGGTACATATTTGCAAGCCTGTCACTGCCTAGGACAATACTTCCTACTACATATGGGGTATACCCGCTCTGTGTAGGTGTACAGCTGCGCAAGGCTGCTAGCTGGATTAGGTGGACATTCAGACATGGGTGCGGGTTACGTGCTATAAAGGGGTTGTTGTATATTACATTTGCATGCATGGGTTCTGCTTCTGGATATTCCGATTCGGCATATGCCATCCTATGTGTATGTGATGGTTACGTTGCTGTGTATAGCACATTTTACTATACATATGTTTGTGTGTGTTTGGGATGTGATTTGGGATGTCTAGTTTCTTTATGGTTGTTATATGGCCACGACTGCCCAGCTGTGTACTATCACTACCACTGTGGGACTGCTGGTGACCATGCCCATGGGGCTATGCAGTACACCTCCACTGGGTATGACTGCTGACAGTGCACTACGTAATGGACACAGTATTCTAAGTATCATTTGTTCCATGAATGGGAACATTTTGTATTTCGTGCATTTATGTTTGGTTCTCCATTTTGTGTGGACGGGTAATGTGTAGCATACTTTGCATATGCTTCATTATCCACGGACACTGATAGGTGTGGTTACTATTGCAGGCGGGCTGTAAGATTCAGCACTTTAGGTTGCTCATCGACAGCCGACTTGGCCACGCCTCCGAGCGCAACCTAGTTAGGCTCCTTGGCTCGCGCACGTGCCCTATGCACGTGGTTGTGGCTGCAGCGCACACTCATTACTATGCATGTGGCGCTGCTACGCCATTTATATGCTGCACGGCCAGCGCAAGGCTTACACCGGCCTTGCTCCGAGCTTCATGAATCCGGGGGAATGTTTAAACTTTTGAAAAGACTGAGCAAAATGGTACAGAAGCCTGTAGATGTTAATGGTCTCCTATGTGTACAGTTTATTAACGCAATATAAAAACTGCAGGTTAGTATTTATGTTGTCTGCTGAACTGACAATTGTAACTAAAACTCAGTTTAGGGGTGGTGATAAACTCCCTGCACTACTATAAATCTCCATAGAACTGCACCAGGAATTCATGACTGTACCACTATATTTTCCTGCATGTTTTGCTTTGTTTTTAAGTTAAGGTACAGGACAAATGCCTTAGTCAGATCATGGTCAAATGGTGCCCTATGCATAGTGATGGACTAGCAACCCTCCCCCAGCTATTCCAGCATCCCATTACTTGGCTGTCTCTCTCCATTTACCATTAACACTGTCCACACATAGCTGCATGCATACTATTTTCTTCTTTTATTTACAATGATTGCAGTAATTTGATTAAAAAAACTTTATTTCAAATGTTATAGCACAGACACTGATAGCCATTTTTAAACAAAGCAAACAGTCATGCTGAAAACAGACTTAGCATGAACAACAACAACAAACTACTCCTCCTTTGAAACTCACATTTATTGAAAATACATCTAACCAGTGGTGGATATTGTGCACATTTATATGTAAAGAACCCCCCCCCCAAACCCAGCAACTGTAGCTGCATTGTTGATTACATCCTTCTCAGATGCCTCTGTCAAAATATTAATAGTAATGTCCAAAGTCACATTTCAAATTTGTTTCACACAAACACACAGAAGCCAAAGTATCCCAGCTTAATTCACATACACACCACACAGACACACACAGACACACACACACACACACACACACACACACACACACACACACACACACGCACACACACACACACACACACACACACACACACACACACACACAGACACACACAGACACACACACACACACACACACACACACACACACACACACACACACACACACACACACACACACACACACACACACACACATATGCAACAAGTCATGCACATCCAAATTAAAAACAGTTTAAAAATAAACAGGTGATAACCTTCATCCACAGAGAGCCACCCACCTCCATCAGCAGTTATAGTCACTGTGTTGACTGTACATCCTTTACTTTTATGAAGAAATAAATTACATGTACTTTATTGGCAGCTTTGGATGGACTACATGAAATTATATAAAGATCACTAGCATCATTATTTTTATTTTATTTTATTTTATTTACATTTGTTTACCGGGAACTTCCAACTGGACGCAGGTCCTTTTTCAGAGGAGGCCCGAGGAGAAAAGCTCCACAGAATGACATGGTAGATGGTAAACAATAACAGTCAAGGTAGTTATACAGTAGAAGTGATCATAACATGTAGTAATACAGGAGCAAAATCGGTACAATTGAGTAGAAGCTCTAATTACAAACATTGAGAAATAAGAAGTAAAACCCAGAGCTACAAATTTTCTAACAGTAACTAGATAACAATAATAACAGACTAAAAGATAAGTAAATCCTGAAAGGATTAACAGGCAGTGAATAATCTTCAAGTTCAGTTTTATACTGATAGAGGGGATACTCTATATAAATCTGGGAAAGGAGAGAAGGGTTTAAGGGGGTTAATTAGTCGGGGTTTGGACAAGGACAAAGCCAGTGAGAGATTAAGTGAGATTTAAGTGCAGCCTTGAAAAGACTGCAGGAAGGAAGGGTAGTTATGATAGTGGGAAGGTTGTTCCAGAGCTTGGATATAGCACACTAAAATAGTGCTTCACCTGCTGAGTTTTTGGCTTTGGTGATCTTGACTAGATTTTTGTTGCAGGAGCATAGTGGTCTGGAAGAGTGGTAGGGTTGGAACATTGTATGGAGCGATGGGATTTGGAGAGGGTGGTTTACTAGTTTATGAGCAAAGGTGAGTTGAGTTTGGTGTAGGAGTTGTGGGAGTTCAAGCCAGTCAATGTCTCTAAGGGAGACACAGTGGTGGCTGCAATAGGAGGCACAAGTGGCAAATTTTGTGATTTTATTGTAGCAGGCTTCGAGTTTGTGTAGGTCTGACTGTCTAAGAATTGTAAGTATGGGTGATGCATAGAGTAGGGTGGAGATTAGTTGGGAATTGGCAATAGAGATTCTTGCTGGTTTGGTGAGGTATTCGTGGCTTATATATAAGGCACCCAGTTTTTTGTGAACTTTATTTTATTGTTAGTGATATATGGGTGTCAGAGCGGCCACGGTGGTGCAGCGGTTAGCATTGCCACCTCACAGCAAGAGGTTCTCCAGTTCAATCCTTGGCTGGAGTGACTTCTGTGTGGAGTCTGCATGTCCTCCCTGTGGTCGCGTGGGTTTCCTCCGGATGCTCCGGTTTCCTCTCACATCCCAAAGACATGCTGTAAGTTCATTGGACACTCTAAATTGGCCCTAGGTGTGAATGTGTGCATGTGTGTGCCTTCTGTGGGAGGTTGGGCACCAGGCTGGCAACTCAACACCGTAAAACTTCACTGCCAATCATTAGCGGACAGGTGATCTGCTGTGGTGAACCCTAACCGGGAAAAGCTGAAAGAAGAAATTAAATTGATATGTTTGGGATTGGGAGATTGGCCTAATGGTTAAGGTGTTTGACTTGCAAGCACAAGATGCAGGGTTTGAGTCTCAGAAGGGATAATTGGCTAGGCTTAAAATGGCTCGCAAGGGCGGTTAGCTTAGTACTAATCTATGAACCTATGGGTGTCAAATTTGAGATTATTGTCTGTCTGTATGCCAAATAGTTTTGTGTGGACTGCTGGTGAAATGGAGGTATTATCCTTGACTTGAATAGTGAAGTGTGGGGTGTTTGGGGTAGATTTAGAGTATTGGAAGATGAAGAGTTTGGTTTTATTTGGATTGAGAAGAAGCTGGGCATTAGATAGCCAGCTTTCAACTGAAGAGAAAGATTCTTGGGTGAGCTGTTGGAGCTCTGTTAGAGTTGGGGCTGAGCAGATGAGGGTGGAATCTTCTGCATACTGTATGAGGGAGGCATGTTTGGTGGCAGTGTGCAGGTTGGTGGTGAAAATGGAGAAAAGTAAAGGGCCAAGGATGCAGCCTTGGGGAATCCCAAGAGTAACAGGGAGGCAAGGGGATAGATTGTTGTTCCAGATGAATGATTGCTGGCGGCCTTGTAGATAGCTGTGGAACCAGTTTGTGGCTGTTGTGGAGAAAGAGAGGTTGGACAGAGCACAGAGTAGTAGATTGTGCGACACAATGTCAAAGGCTTTAGATAAATCCAGAAATACAGCAGAGGAGAAGAGGCCATTGTTTTTGTGATGGAGGATAGTGTTGGTGAAGGAGAAGAGAGCAGTTGCAGTGCTGTGGTGTGATCTGAAATCATGCTGGGTATTGAAGAGGAGATTATTGTTAAGGAGGAATATGGAGACATGTGAGTTGATGTATTTTTTGAGTATCTTGGAGAGGGGGGAGAGGATGGCAATGGGGCGGTAGTTGGACAGGTCAGTGGAGGGGCAACCTTTGTGGAGGGGAATGATGTGTGATATTTTCCATAGTGTGGGTACATAGGATTCAGATATGGAGTGGTTGATTAATATGGAAATAGGATAAGCTAGGACATCAGCTGCTATCTTTAAGTATTCAGCGGACAGGTAGTCAGCTGCTAGTTGTGTGGGTTTTAGTTTTGTCAGGAGTCTTTTTATGTAGGAGGTGGGTACTGTGGAGAGAAAGAAGGTAGGGAGGGGTGGTTTTGGAGTGGGTGAGGAGGGAATTAGTATAGGGAAGTGTTTTTTTGTTAGGGATAGAACAGATTCTTTGAAGTGTTTATTGAAGGAATCAGCAATGCTACTGGTGGAGAGAAGGGTGGTTGGTAGGGGGTGCTTACTTTTCCTAGGCAGAGTATAGAGTTAATTGTGGACCAGAATTGCTTGGGGTTGTTTTGGGAGGAGTTTAGGGACTTCTGATAGAAAAGGGCTTTATCTGCTTTTACTTGCTTTTTGACCTTGTTACGTAGTTCAAGGACGAGTTGCCTATCTCAGGGGTTTTTAGTTATGCGCCAGTGTTCCCATGTTTTATCCCTGGTTTTGGAAAAGCCCTTGGTGTTTTTTTTATAGCCCAGGGGAGCTCTTAGTTCTGATTCTGGTGTTTCTCAGGGGGGCATGGGAGTTAAGGATGTTGAGGAAAGTACTGTTAAAGAAATGGACTGCTTCGTCTAGGTTGAGGTAATTTAGCGGTGACCAGTTTATGTTCTGGAAGGAGGAGGTGAAGGAGTTGGAGTTAAAATTAGCTTTGTTGCGAATAAGTCTGTGGGTAATGGGTTTGCAGTCTTTAATGTGATTTTTTAGTAGGAAGGTTGGGGAATGGTCACTGAGGGAGTCAGGTAAACAGCCTGCTAGGTATGTGTGAGGGGCTTTGTTAACTAAGACCCAGTCAAGAATGTTGTGTTTTTGGGGGGGGGGGGGTTATTGATCCTAGTGAGGGGTTGTATTAGTTGAGAGAAACCATGGAGATTTAAATGGAGGACTGTGTGGTTGCTGTTGCAGGATAGCCAATTGATGTTAAAGTCCCAGAGGATGATAGTTTCTTGGGGTAGAGAGAGATTGGCTCAGTCTAGTAGGTTTTCAAGGGGAGGTATATTTTGGTCTGGTGGGAAATAGCACCCTATAATGTTGATTGATTTGTTAGAGTTTAATTTGAGGGTGGTGTAAAGTATGTCTTCCTTGTCAAACTGGGGAGCTGATTTGGTGTGAATTTGGATATTGAGGTGGTGTTTGTACAACAGTACCACACCTCAGCCTTTTCTGAATAGTTGTCCTTATGGAGGATGTTGTATCTAGGTGGAAGTATTTCCTCACTTTTGATGTGACAATTGAGCCACAATTCAGTTAGGATAAGAATGTCAGGGGAGTAGAGGCTTATGTAGGCATGGAGGTCTTGGATTTTATTACTGATGCTTCTGTTAAGAGACATAATGAGGAGGTCATTTGGGTTTTTGTTGCTTGTGATTTGGGTGATGGGGGAGTTGTTAGGAAGGGGGTTTGTGGAGATGTTGGTGATAGTGGGGCCAGGGTTGGGGTGCACATCTCCACTGAGAACACGTTTAGAGAGAGTGTTGAGAATATCTTTTATATATGCAGTACAAATGTGTTGTATTTTATGGATATTTTGTGTTCAAATGTGGTGGGGGGGTTGATAATTGAGTAGTTGTACTGGGAGGACGTAGTCTATGGTTGGGGTAATGAAATTATGCAGTGGGTGTTTGAGCAGCGCTGATGAGAGTGTGCAGTGGAAAGAGTTGGGGGTTATGACTGTAGCTGTTTGGTAGGATGTAATATAGGCTAGAATAATGCAGGTGAGGATTACAACACTATTACCTAGTGGCATGGTTGCTTTGAGTTAGGATGTGAGATTAAGCAGGTAGGTGGGGTAGAGAGGTGGGGAATTTCTGTGGTAAGGCTTGATTGAGGAGTAAGTATGTGAGTGGCTTTTAGCTGAAGATAAATGTAGATGTACTGGGGCAGGTGGGGTGCAAAGTGAGAGTATATATATACATATATATATATATATATATATATATATATATATATATATATATATATATATATATATATATATATATATATGGTTCCCATTCAGAAGCCTGAAACATCATAAGCCTGAAAATCAAAATCCTGAAACCAAAAGCCTGAAAATTCAGAATCCTGAAAACTCAAAATCCTGAAAGCCCAAAATCCTGAAAGACCAAAATCCTGAAACTCAAAATCCTGAAAACACAAATAATGCTAATATGTCACTATAAAGACACTAATATCTACCAACTGACCCTGACCCTAACCCTAACCCTAAGGTCCGTCACTATCGCACACTCACCTGACCCGCGCCCTAACCCTAACTCACTTAAACTGCCCCTAACCCCAATATTTGTCACTATTGCATACATGCCTAACCTGCCCCTAACCCTAACTCACTTAAACCGCCTAACCCTAAAATAAAACCAACCGCACACTTACCTGACCCCAACGCATGACCTAACACCACAGGGCTAACAATAGCAAAGCCACAATTACATCAGTATGTCTATTTTGTGTTTTCAGGATTTTGAGTTTCAGGATTTTGGTCTTTCAGGATTTTGGGCTTTCAGGATTTTGAGTTTTCAGGATTCTGAATTTTCAGGCTTTTGGTTTCAGGATTTTGATTTTCAGGCTTATGATGTTTCAGGCTTCTGAATGGGAACCATATATATACATATATATATATATATATATATATATATATATATATATATATATATATATATATATATATATATATATATATATATATATATATATACATATATATATATATATATATATATATATATATATATATATATATATATATATGCATATATATATATATATATATATATATATATATATATATATATATATATATATATATATATATATATATATATATATATATATATCAACTTACTAGTGAAAAATATGCTCACCTATCACTTCAACAGAGCCACATACAAACTCCTTCATATATATCAAAAAACAAAAATTCCTCCTTATCTTCTAATATGGTCTGGCTGAATGTTATAAACAGACTACCATTAAGATAAATAGGACAAATTATATGGCATGCTCATAAAACTGCCATAAAGTTTGTTCATATACACAAACTAAATAGCCTACAACCCTATATATTTCACAAACATAAACACTCTTTTTTTTTTCAAAACAGGTTAATTGTTTTAACATATAAGAGAAATATCATAACAACTTTATACAAGTAATTAAAAATAGGTATTATTATAATATTCAACAAAACAACTAAAGTATTTACAAAGACACCCACTACAATCAGATCAATTAATTAAACTAAAATACCATGCTATTGAAATTAGAATTTTTTTTAACAAATTTTGTAAATTATCCCATACAATATAATATGATGTTTTTCTAGTTGTTCTCATTCTAATTGTGCTTATTTCCATATGGCACATTATATTCATAACATTTTTAAATTCATTGAACGAAGGAGGTGTATCTGAAATCCAATTTCTAGTTATTATTTTCCTGGCCACTGCTAGGATAGACCATAACAAGGGAAGCTTAATCTTTTTAACACATTGAGGTACAGGTGTGTTGAATAATATAAGAGACTTAGAAATAATGAAATTATCTGTAAAAAGAGCCTGCAAAAATTCATTAATTGACTTCCAGTATTCTTTCAACTTCATACAATCATAAAACATATGAGCCCAGTCAGCATTAATTTCTACATTACATCTCTTACATAGATTATCTTTATTATTTATTTTATTCATGATCAAAGGTGTATAAAAAGATCGATGTAAAAATTTCCATGTATAAAGTCTCCAGACAATGGAAGATGTAGTTCTATAAGCAGATTCCAATATATATTGTTTATCTTGTTGAGTTGGTGGGTCCCCATTAATAGAGGTGAAATAATTCCAGTATGAATCTACACTGTAAAACGTTTCTTGTCTGATAACTTTATGTATGTATGAAAGTTTACCTTTATCAGAAACTTTATGTTGTAAATTTAATATCAAGTAATCAATCAGTGTTGGAATAGATTCTTTAACAGTTATAGACATTAAATCTATTTTATTAATGAGATGTTGTCTAAAGGTCTGAACCTCTAACCAGCAAGTTTCTCTTAGATCAAATTCTTGTTTTAAGAGATCTAGATTTTTAACTTTATTATCAGATATCAACTGATACCAGTACTTTAGATCATTATCTATAGCTAAATGAGCTCCTTCAGAAGTAGATGACATAAGCATACCCTGAGTATACATTATAGGGAATACAATAAAATTCCATTCCCTATACTTAGGGTGCATGAATATAAAGTTACAATAACTAATAATAATATTTAATGGGTAACAAACCATATGTTTAGGTGTAATAGGTGAAGTACAAAATTCCTTTAGCAACCACAACATGGAGTTATTTACAATCATATTTTTATGTGTTAAGGAGATTTTCATGAAGTGCATACTAATTAGCTCCCAATAATCTTTCCATTTTGCGATATATGACTGATCTATTAATAAAGTAATAACTTTTATAATAGAAGAGATAATATATAAATTAAAGTCTGGAAAAGAAATACCCCTTGAGACCAGCTATTAGTATGTTTCTTTAATGCAATCCTAGGTCTATTAGGTGCCCATAAGAAATTTAACATTAGTGTATTCAGTTTCTTGATAATTATTTTTGTAGGTGAAAGTATTATTGATTGTATTAAGTATAAAATCTTGGGGAATATTATCATTTTAATAATTGTAAGTCTCTCCTCCATAGTAAAAACATATTATTCCAGGTATTAAAAAGATTTTGTATATTAAGAAAACAGGTATTATAGTTATTATATATAATAGATTTAATATCTTTAGATAGTATTATACCTAAATAAGTTATCTGACCTGAATTGGGTACATATTTAGTAAAATCACTAATGAGAATATTTTTCGTGTATATATAGGTAGTATTTTAGTTTTTTCTTCATTGAATATTAAACCAGAAATACTTTTAAAATTCATCATTTTATCAAATAAAGACTGCATAGAAGAATTAGATCCTGCTGATGTAATTAGAACATCATCTGCAAAAAGTTGAATTTTTGATGTTGTATTTTCATCTATTTCAAAACCCTCTATGTCAGTACTTTTTCTAATCAAATTAGCCCAAGGCTCCATTACTAAAGTGAATAATAGTGGAGAAAGTGGACATCCTTGCTTTGTTCCTTTAAGAATGGGTATTTTTTGTGAAACATATGTTCCTACCTTAATATAAGCCAGCGTTCCTTTGTATAAATGCTCAATTAAATTTACAAATGCATCAGAGAAGTTTGTGCATTTCAGTAAGGTAAACAGATAGTCCCAACTTACTGAATCAAATGCTGAACCTATATCAAGACTAATAAGTGTTAAATCTTTCTTTTTCCTATTTGCAAAATCAATTAATGTTAAAGTTCTTCTTATATTATCAAAAGTATTTATATTTACAATGAAGCCCGTCTGATCTATATCTTTAATGCCGGGGATGATTGTCTTCAATCTATCAGCAAAAATACTCATAAACATTTTATAATCAACATTAAGTAATGAGATGGGTCGATATGAAGAACATCTAGTTGGATCTTTATTAGGTTTTAAAATTAGTGAAATAAATGTATATTGCCAAGATGGGGGGGTTATTAACTCAGTTTGGGCCAAAATAAAAACCTTATGTATTAATGAATATGTAGTTTTAGAAAGGATTTTATATATCTCTGGTATAATACCATCATTACCCGGTGCTTTGTTTGATTTAAGCTTATTTATTTGTGTAATAACTTCTGTATATGAAATACTCTTGTCCAATAGTTTAATCTGTTGTTTATTAAGCTTTTTATTCATGTTTGTGGTTATAAACTCCTTTATTTTATCTTTAGGTTCCATGTTAATGTTGTTATAGTTAATCTTGTGAAAGTGATTTCTAAATTCATCCAGTATTTCTGGTATACTAGAAACATTCTTCTTTTTCCTTAGAGAAAAGATTTATTTGATATGGTTTTGTTTATTCAATATTTTTGTTTTATTTTTAAGTCTATGTAAGTATTTGGGGCTTATTGAATAAGACAAAAACTTATATTTCTCTAAAGTTATTTTAACTTTATGAGTTAAAATTTCTTTGTATTTCTCATTTAGTTTGTTTATTTCTTCAATAACTTTCTTGTCCATAATATTTTCTTTATTATTATGTTTATAAGAGTCTAATTTACTTTGAATATCTAACAATTCCTTATCCCAAGATTTCCTTTTATTATTATACCATTTGATACTTTGTCCATATAGATATGATTTTAAGGCATCCCAAACATAGACAATGGAGACTTCAGGAGTATTATTTATGTCTAGAAAATGTTGTACTTCTGAAAGTATATATTCTTTATGGTCTTTTAGCTGAGTTAAGTATGCTGGTATCCTTTTGATCTGAACATTATGAGTATTTTTTATCATGAATTCAAAAACAATTGAGTTATGATCATATATAGGACATGAAATGATTTTGGAATTAATTAAATCTGTTACCATCTGGTTAGAAATAAAGACCCTATCTATTTTTGAATACGTTTTGTATCTGTTAGAAAAAAAGGTGTATGGTAATGATTTTGAATCTATCTGATTATTAATATCATTCAAATGATAAGAATTAGCAAAATCATTTAAATGTTTTGCATTAGATGTAATTCTTCTTTTCCTTATAGTGGTAGTATCACTTTCATGCAGTATACAATTAAAATCACCAGCTAAAATAATATCCCCTATAGAGAATGATATGATCTTATCAATATGATGTTTCACTGTATTAATACCAATTCCAGGTATCCAATATACATTAATTAAAGTGCAAGTCTTCCCATTAATTTGTATTGTAACCATACAAAACATTCCTTTGTCATCCTGATAAGACTTAATGGTTTTAGGAATGGGCATACTTTTATTCCATAAAATAGCCACTCCTCTTTTTTCTGAGTGTGCTCTGAACTAACCAATACTGTATACTTATTAGTGGCTAGTTTATCAATATATTTTTTCAAGAGATGGGTTTCTTGCAGGAAGACTAGATTGGCCTTGTGTAAATTAATGTATCTTATTAGGCTTGCCCTTTTACACGGATTATTCAATCCATTAATGTTTAAAGAAATTCCTTTTAAAGATGTCATTTGGCATTTTAAAACTCAAGAATCTTATGATCGAAATAACAAATAACAAGATAAATAATGTTACATCTCCTCTTTTAGGTGTACCTTTAAATATAGCTGTATTTATTAAATCTCTTATGGGATTTTGTATAGGATTCAATTTTGTTTGTAGTGACAATGAGTGTACAAAATATATTGTGGATGTCAAAACTATATACATATAACAATGAACAAGTGAAAATAATGTAAGGATTAAACCTTGCATCCAGCCTGGAGTTGAAAACTCCAACTTAGAGTAGTATTTACTACTCAAGTTAACCCCCTACCCTAAGCAGCAGTACCTCAGCTACCACCTTATCAATTTAATACTAGTTATATTTAACTGAGGTTAACAGTTTTCAATTCAATTATCTATCAAGACAAAACTACACATTTGGTAAAACAGCATCATATAAACTAAAATAAACTTTTTTTTTTTTTTTTTTTTTTTAAACTGTTCATACTACTATATAGATCTATGTAATATATAATACTTGTATTCAAATAGCATTCAAATAATCTTGATGTTAGAAATCAAGAGGAGAGAAAATTAGGTTCTAACATTCATTTAAATCAAAAACTTTGGCTAATATGATTCAGACATTACATATATTAAGATGCATCTATTTTCTGTCATGTGAATACTATTAACAGCTTCCAAAAAAAAATCTTGAATTGTTTGTATATGAGCATTTACTTAAACTCATTATTGTCAATAAAGTAAAATATTGTATTCATAAAAATTATTATAAATCATATTGCATAGTTATGCAAATTCTCAGAAACACTTGCATTATTAAAAAAAAAAAAAAAGCCATCACACACATACACACAGAAACACACACACATACACACACACACATACACATACACACACACACACACACACACACACACACACACACACACACACACACACACACACACACACACACACATATATATATATATATGATCTCACTGAGTTGTGTCTTTGTTGAGCACTATCCTACTTGCTGTCCCTAGAATAAATCTGTCTGCTTTATAGAAAATAATGCACAGCAAACACATTTTAGTAACCAGATTTTACAATCATGCTAACCTACTGCTTTAAAATATATCACATGACATTTCTTCCAGAATAGAATTATAAAATTGTTTATGCTTGTCAATCAGATGAATTAAATGAATTATAATAAAGTATATGTTTTGAACAGAAGTTTTTAACACAGATTATTATGCTGCTGTTAAGTAGATTTTCAAAAGCATTTAAATAAATGTTTCATTTTCTATGCCTTCTAAAATAAGACATTTACTTACTACAAGAAACTACATCATTTAAACTCATTATAACTGACATATTTTATGAATAGAGTGTTTTTCCTGAATCTGTGGTGTGTCAGTATGATAACTAGGTCAGAGGTTATACTAACTGCTTTCAGTTTCTCTGTGAGAATTCTGTGTGTTGAAGCTTTTGAAGCAGTTCATGGACACTGTGCATGAGACAGCCCACATCCCAGATTGTCTCCCTTAACATTTTGGCGGGAAACTTATTAAAACTTGTGACAAACATTCATTTTGTCAATAGAGTAAAATATTGTATTCATAGAAATTATTATAAATCATATTGGATAGTTATGCAGATTCTCAGAAACACTTGCATTATTTTATAAAAAAAGAAAGCCATCACACTCACACACACACATACACACACACACACACACACACACACACACACACACACACACACACACACACACACACACACACATATATATATCTGATCTCACTGAGTTGTGTCTTTGTTGAGCACTATCCTACTTGCTGTCCCTAGAATAAATCTGTCTGCTTTATACAAAATAATGCACAGCAAACACATTTTAGTAACCAGATTTTACAATCATGCTAACCTACTGCTTTAAAATATATCACATGACATTTCTTCCAGAATAGAGTTATAAAATTATTTATGCTTGTCAATCAGATGAATTAAATGAGTTATAGTAAAGTATATGTTTGGAACACAAATTTTAACACAGATTATTATGCTGCTGTTAAGTAAATTTTCAAAAACATTTAAATAAATGTTTCATTTTCTATGCCTTCTAAAATAAGACATTTACTTACTACAAGAAACTACATCATTTAGACTCATTATAACTGGCATATTTTATGAATAGAGTATTTTCCTGAATCTGTGGTGTGTCAGTGTGATAACTATGTCAAAGGTTATACTAACTGCTTTCAGTTTCTCTGTGAGAATTCTGTGAGTTGAAGTTTTTGAAGTAGTTCATGGACACTGTGCATGAGACAGCCCACATCTCAGATTGTCTCTCAACATTTTGGTGGGAACGTATTAAAAACTAGTGACAAACATTCATTTAGTAGTGTAAATGTATGTAAACATGACAAAACCTTCACAATGTATTCCACAGACCATTACAGCCTCTTACTTCTTTTCAGAAAGAGAAACAAATTGAATCACAGCTTGCCATTAAATCTTCAGATATTTTGACTGGTTATGAAACAAAACATTATAACTGACATATTTTATGAATAGAGTATTTTCCTGAATCTGTGGTGTGTCAGTGTGATAACTATGTCAAAGGTTATACTAACTGCTTTCAGTTTCTCTGTGAGAATTCTGTGAGCTGAAGCTTCTGAAGTAACTCATGAACACTGTGCATGAGACAGCCCACATCTCAGATTGTCTCTCTTAACATTTTGGCGGGAAACGTATTAAAAACTAGTGACAAACATTCATTTAGCAGTGTAAATGCATCTAAACATGACAAAACCTTCACAATGTATTCCATAGATCATTACAGCCTCTATGTAAGTGAAATTAAGCCCAAAATTACCAACAAGCAATAAAACTCAACATTCTTCTCCCAACTCAATTTTCATACAAATCCTATTATTCACTGTGCCCACACAATCAAAAGCATTTCTATATATTAATAAAGAAAAGAAAAAGAGAGTAGAAAATAAAAGGGAGTGAGGCAGAAATAAAAAATGTAAGAGAAAGCTGTAAGAAGTATATACAATGGAATGTTACTTACTGTTTATATTAATAGAGTTAAAAATAAAACATATTATTTACTCTTATTTAGTTCTGATTATTATTAGTTAAAGCATAACAGATTATTTACAAACAAGCATAAGCAGTATAATCAAGAAAGTATAATTAGAAATAGCATTTGAAGAACTTATTAAAACTTTTACAAGGAATAAATATGTTATTATTCTATTAATGATATTTTCATTACTGTTCACTCCCTGCCCTCCCCCACCCTTTACCCACTACATAATCTAAATAGAATGTCATTGTTTAAACAAAGAAAATAATAAAAGGAGGAAAAAAAAAGGTAAAGATAAAAAAATGTATCAAATTACTAACCTTACTTCTTTTCAGAAAGAGAAACAAATTGAATCACAGCTTGCCATTAAATCTTCAGGTATTTTGACTGGTTATGAAACCAAACATTTCTTTGCACATAGAGAATAACTTTGATTAAATCTTTTCCAAAATATTTGTGGCTTTCTGGAAATGCAGGAACTATATTCAAAAAGATTAATAATGAACTAAAATGATGAGAGAGAAAAAAACATATAACAAATCATTTGTTTTTTAGTCTCTTCTTCTTCTCTGAAGTCTTCCACGAAACTTCAGTTGCCAATCTCTTTAATGAAGAACTAGCCCATTCCATTTCTTCTATTTTATCCAAAATCCTTTTTTCTTTGACAAACAGTAAAGCAGAGTCTAAATCATCGAAAACCTTAGGACCATCAGGAAGGAAGATTTTAAGCTTGGCAGGAAACAGAAGGTATGTTTTAAACTGTGCTTTTTAAGCTTCCTTATTAGTGGCAAAAAAACTTTTCTTTTAGCTATTACCATGGAAGAATAGTCATTCCCCGGGATTCATGAAGCTCGGCGCAAGGCCAGCGTAAGGCCTGCGCCGGCGGTGCATGGAATATCCGGCGCAGTAGCGCCATATACATATTAATGAGAGTGCACCGGAATCACAGACACGTGCGTAGTGTACGTGAGCGAGCCCAGGTAGGATGCGTCTGGAGGCGTGTCTAAGCCGGCATGAGGTGAGCAACCTAATGTGCTGACAGCCACGGTCCGCCCACAATAGTAATGGCAGCAGCCAGGTCCTGTGCAGAATGAAACGCACGTACAGTATGCAACATAGTCCCCGTCCCAAATTAACGGAGAAGCAAATAGAAGCCACGAAGGCATAAGTGTACCCGTCCAAGGAGCAAAGGATACGCATAAGACCGCGTTCGTCCCGCAATGCACTGTCAGTGTTTACACTCAGAGAAGGTGTACAGCCGCATGTCAGCGCGCCGCACCGACATAGGAGCAGCGACTAAGGTCACCACCTGTCCCACTTTGGTTGGGGCAGTCTCTCCATGGACAGTTGTGTCCCGAAAAAACGTATTAGAAATGGCTGATGTGCTACGATTGTAGGACACAATGATATCCCGTATTTAATGTAATGGTAGCATGAATTTGTCATTTCTGTAACAGAAATACCTAAATGACACAAGAAACAGAATAAGCAAGGAAATTGCCACAATAATAAGCATATTATTTAGGCAAACAAGTGAATTTCTATGCTATATAGTGACCGTTTGTATGTGTCGGCCTGTAAAGTCAGATGTGAGTCCCGGAAATATCCCAGATCGGAAAATGGAAAAGGTGGAAACCCCAGTAGCGACATGGGCATGGTCACCAGGGTTACCTGCTGTCCCAATGTGCCATGGACAGTCCCTGATTGGACAGACGTGTCCCTGCAACAATCGTAAAAATGGAAAATGACCTCCGATCCCCTGCCACGCAAATTCCCGCAATATACATGTAAATAGTAGCATAAAACATATACATTACGATATGGAACACAGACATGGCATAAGAAAATAAATAAGGAACCCAAACGCTTACAGAATAAGCTCATAGTATGGCAAACAAGTGAAGTTCTGTCAACTGCACTAGCCGTGGGTATGTGTAGTCCTGCAAATTCCGAAGTGTCCACATAACATGCCCCACTATGGGCATTGGAAAAGGTGCCAACCATAATGGTCACAAGCAGTAGTGACAGTACATAGCCGGGTAGCTGTGCTGACATAACAACAGTAAGGAAGCAAGATACCTCAAACACAGGCAAACATGTGCATAGCAACATATCCCACACCCAGCAACGTCTCTGTTGCATACACTGGATGGTGTATGATGAAGTGTAATATCCAGAAGCAGAACCCATGCATTCGGATGTACTACACAATAGCCTCATTGTACATGTCAGTCACACCCATGTATACCCCTGCACCCAAACCTGCTAGCATCCGTGTGCAGCTATACAACCACACACAATGTGCATACCTGAACTGTGGTAAGATGTTTGTGTTAGGCAATGCCACGCGGGCAAATACGTACCCCACATGTCACCAACCCACCGCAGGTACAGATATGTAAATGGCTGCATGTGAATGTGTCAGCAGAATGTGTACATCCGGCATGTAGTATGTACCCGTCCAAACCATCTAGGTTTGCATACGACACGGTGCACATAACTGTACACATGTGGACAAGTCGGGTCGTTGGACCACCGCATCGATGATTATCTATGCAGTGAAGTCGATCACATATAGCGGAACAGGTGCCTACCAAACAGGACATCCTAACAGGGTGCTACAGGCAAAGAAGGGGAAACTGGGACATCACATGTGGAGATTAGCGTAGCTGGATGGACAAATACACACGGTCAAGGTAAAGGACGGAACAACATGCATATGGCCGGATGGATGTTGTTCGTAAAATATATAGAAACACATATGAAGTTCCAGTTTACACTCGAAATACTATATAATGTATTGAATTGTACCGTACAATATGGCAGTAGAACTAAGCCTGCATGTAATTGGTGAAGCTAAGCTGTACTGTGATGGAATTCTGAACCTGGCAGTAAGCAGTACAGCAGGCTCATGTCTGTCATCATTAATTATTTGCTGGGTTACAGAACAATAAATGTATGTACATGCATAACAGCACTCCTTCCCCAGAGGAGGATGGCCTTGTGAGCTCTATCGAAGATAGCAGTACAACTCCTTACCAGAGAGACAAAGCAACGTATTAAGAAATTAACTGTCCACTGTATCGTAACAGTCTAGGGTCCTTGAAACAGCTACAATCACAAAAGGATACTGTAATGTACAAGGTGCCTTGCAAGGCTGTGTTATTCCCATGGAAAACAATTTAAAAGCACGACCCCAGCACCCACGTATGTATAGACTATTGCGGACCATAGTGATGGAAATGCCCTGTGACCGACCACGTCAGTAAGGTGGGCAAAAGCTGATTGTAAACACTATATAAAGAAACTGCTTACTGTATAGAGTCAGACAAAACTCTCATACTTGGACTGTATATTATTTAGCCTGCCTGTGTACACTACTAAAACGTTCCGAACCCGAGCCTCCAGTGTTATCGGCTGTCACTTAGAAAAGCCTACTGATAACTACAGTCTGGTTGTAACAACTTATTTCACATTGTGATCCTTGTAATCCGGAATTCCCTTGGTAAGCTACAGGTCAGAGTGCATGGCTGGTTAGACATGTACGCAGGAGAATATGCATAAATGGTTCTTCTTGAATGAAAAGACCTCCGACTGAATTGTTGTGTGTAAAGAGGCTGTTTACTGTCTGATCTGTGGCTGAAAAGCGGAAAACTGGATCCCAAGAAGAAAACGTGCAGCCTTAAACAGGAGGCCCAGGTAAGGAGTGTCTGCCTTTTTGTGTCTATTGTAGATCAGGGACCAGACTACATTGTGTTTCTGTTAACAGTAGTGATATCGGGTCGAAGACCTACCCACATACTGTTAAATCTGAACATAGGTCAGGGGAACACACAGCAGAGTAAATAGTGATTGTAGACACTACAGTGGATACAGGGAAGGAGACACACGTGTTATGACAGAAGGGTACGTAGCAGTTGTGTAGAGGATATGGGAGATTATTGAAGCAACAGATCATGTGATCCGCGTTTGACGGGTGACGTGAAGAATATGCAATCGCAGAGAGCACATAATGTGAGTTACGCAGCAAAATGGGGTAATAAATATGACATTGATGGTATATTAGGCAACATATCGTTACTGAAACATTGTAATCCCTGAAAATTTGATGCATATGTTCCAAGGTAAACACCTGTTCCACCCTGAGAGGGATATGCCCTCTCTGGCCAGCCGTGTCCTGTAAATAAACCGAACAAATGTCAAATGTCCTGATATCTCAGGACAAACATTTCCCAGATATATATCAAAATGGTAGCATAAAACAGTAAATTTGTATGTGGAACAGCAAAATATAATAATAAACAGAATAAGCAACTGAAATGCTACAACAATTGGTCGCTCTCCTGGCAAAACGTGAATACCTGTCCTATGTACTGGCCGTGGGTATGCATTTTCCAGGCAAATTACACGTTCTGAACACTAATGTCCCACATTGTGCATTGGAAAAGGTGGCAGCCCTAAGATGTGCAGGCGACAAAACAGCGACAATTGGGTATCCGTCATGCACATCGGTGGACTGAGGTAGTGTACCGAAGGGAATAGAACACTACAAATGGCTAAGCATCATACGTACACAGAGAAGATCATAATACAGTAGTACCGATCGCCCCCCCCCCCCACAACACCCTACCACCTCAGATACCACATCCAGGATATTAAGCGGGAGGGCAGGCTAGTCCACACACGTTATCCTGTGGCAACAGAGGTAGCACAATGAACAAATGTAATAGAAGCTATTGAAACCACATCCCGAACACGTAACATACCTAGGGACACCCGAGTAAGAACACAGTACTAAAACAGAGTGAGGATATCTGTCAATTAATTGAAGTACCGAACCATCATGCAGGACAGGAAGGCCAGGACCCAACCCCCGTAGCGTATAGACCGTGGACACCAGAAGATATCTGCAAAGTCATAGAGGGAAATCCCCATCCACAAAGTAATCGCTATTCACCATGCAATACCCCTGTATCTCCTGATCGGAAACCAAAACGGGAATGGCGGATGGTACAGTATGTATAAGCTGTAAATCATGTAAGAATACTTAGGGTAGCGTTGGTGCCAGACCCACACACTATATTCAATGCTATGAACATGCCACAGAAGTATCTTACCGTGGTACATATAAGCTATGCTTACTTTGCAATACCTATACATCCACATAGTCCGTATTGCTTTGCTTGTACAGTCAGGGTGACAGATACAGCCATACCCAGCTATCGCGGGGCTACTGTGAAAGTACAACGATATTCTCACAGGGGATGGCTAGCTACATTCCCGTGTCAACTCCACCCGGGGCCAGTCAAGCTCCACTTTAATTGGATGATATTCTGCTTGCGGCCCCTACCCAGCAGCAATGTATGGAAGATACAATAGCATTACTGAGATAATCAGCAGAACAGGGACATAAAGTAAGCAAGCATAAATTGCAACTACAGAGAATACAGGTCAATTACCTGGCATATCTGGTATCCAAGTAGGGTAGAACATCACATGACGATAGGAAGGTAGCAATATAATAAGCACCCAAGCCAACTAACAAGAAGGGAATGATGTTGTGTCTGGGCCGACTAACACATGTTAAATCTGGATACCAAACAATGCTGTGGAATCCGCTGTATTGTTTGCCTTAACCTTTAATACACCTATGGCAGCACAACACATAGTACACCGGATTACAGTAGCAGAAACAGCGTTATGCAGACTAGAACGATTGATAGCCTCAACAGCTGTAGTAGGTCTCGTGAATAATCATAACACATGTTGTCAGACCGTAGATTGTAAGCGGAGATATATGACGTCAGTCTTGATGCAACAGCAGGGAAGTAAGCAACGCTAAATAGCTGACTACTCATTGCAGTTGGACACTGTGGCATGGTCAGTGCCACATTGTGTACAGGCAGTTGTTGTAGCACCCATGGCAGTACAGGCCCTGGCCATAATGTTACTAGACCACCCTCTCACTGTGAGAATGTGTCATGCAGTTGCGATCAATCTGCTGCAAGAGAAGATAGAATTCCTGACTCGTGCTAGACATTTGTCATGTCTGACCATACCACTGAGTCAACCTCACATGGTGATTGAACGTTGTACAACATGAAACCTATCAACGTCACGTCCGACACCTGTGTATGGCACACCACACAGTTGCCTATACGAAATGGATTAAATAACTACACACAGACATGATAACACTGATATACCCTTAGATGATGCAGAGGTGACAGTTAATGTGTACGGATCATGTAGACAGAGTCCTACAGGAATGAATGAAGTAGTTTATGCAGTAGTTATTGATAATGACATTGTAGACGGCCAAACCCTGCAGCATAACGTGTCTGCTCAAGCAGCAGAATAGATAGCTTTAACACGTGCTTGTACTGTAGCGGAAAAATGATGTGTGGACATATGTCCCGATAGTCATTCTGTTGTCTGTGCAGTGCATGTTTATGAGCAGCAGTGGAAGAATAGGGGAATGATAACATCCACCGGTAAACCGATTAATCATGCGATTACGAACCTGAATGCATTAGACTACATGCAGTTACCCACTGAAGTAGGTAATTGTAAATGTGCAGGGCATAGAAAGCAACAGGATAACAGTAGGAAAGTTGAGGCATGAGCTCATGCACCTGCAAAACAAGCAGCGTCACAGTTGGAAAGTGTCTGTGTGAATGAGGAATGACAAACCTCAGACTGTTTAGATGTAGAAACTGTACAAACAATGCAAACAGCAACTACGAAAGCAGAAAAGCCGACGGCGTGGTTATGACGAGGAGCAATCCTTGAACACGGACTGCACATATCCACAGTGATAAAGCCAATATTAACGTCTAATATATTCAGATATGCGGCTTTGTGGAGCCATGGGTAGAGACATGTCTCAACAGGGGATGGTACATTTGGTTAACAGAATACCCCTAACATACGGAATTACGAACCACATACAAACCTCATGAGCAGCGTGTCACGTTTGCCGTAGATATCATGCACAGGGAGTATTTAAACCGAAGGGAGTGAGTTTACCTACACCACCCTAACCGTTCCGTACTATTTGTATGGAATTCATACATCTGCATAAATGTGAAGGAACAAATACTGTTTAGCGATTACACATATATATAATCAAAATGGGTAGAAGCATTCCCAACCAGTAATCCGGATGCAGCAGCAGTGGCAAAGGTGCCAGTAAAATTAAGTATCCCTAGATCTGGCATGCTGTAAAGAAGCTACAGTGACAATAGAACACATGTAGTTAACCAGACAATCACGCTACCTGGGGGATTACTCAGTATTCCCAAGAATGTCAATGGCAGGTCCAACCCACACACAGCACGACTGCCGCCGTAGAATGGGATCCCGAGAAATAAGTAGAGGAGTTTGGTGGGTGACATCCAGACGAGTTACATGAGCTGTCAACCTCTAGCATTGCTGAGCATGACAACAGTTCCAAATGTAAAGTGCTGCACCCACTTCAAGTAGTATGTGGAATGGCATATCATGTGCCAGAGTGGAAAGCTGTCATGCCTGCAGAGCCGGAGGTCGATGACTCAGTAGTAGGTGACATGAGAGGATTGTTAACTAGTAACACTGTTCTTCAGTTAAAGTCTGTTACAGATAAGAGCAAACGAAGACGGAAGCATAGCTGACACCAGTATCCTGTGTGTATGTCACTGTTATCCAAAGAACATTATTGCCAAGTGGACAGTGCGAATGTCTGTACCGGTACTGTTGGCAACGCCTACCGCAGTAAAGTTTGCAGAGAGGTCGTCCTGGGTCCACCTCACATTTCTCAAACTGGTAAAGGATATCAAGTCTGATTGACATCTTGTAGCTGATATACCAAAGAGCCCGAATCACCCGGCGAAGACTGTATAACAATACAAAGCAACCCCAAAGACATTTATGTTTGCTGTCCTAATGATTATACACCTATTAACCATGTTTGTGTTTACGTTACAATTTCCGGGACCTTACCTGCATATAACTACACGGATACAAATACTGATACGTGATGAACTGGCCACAGAGTGTCTTCCACACTTCAACAGATACCTAGGCATGATGCGTGTGCATATAGAGACTAGGAACACATTAAATTGCTGTGTTTGTACTGCCATACCTACATCATATGGAGGACTTCCGATGCATGTTGTCCCCTTGGGGATAGATTGAGACTTGTGAATATCTACACTTTGATACAGGTTCTGTGAGATCACAGGACAACGTGGCAATGTACTTACCTGTTACACAAAAAGGAATTGTATGTTATCATAAACATGGTACAGTTTCAGTTGGTGGGAGTATTTGTAACATAACTGTGTCTTACGAATGTCATATAACAGCCAAAGATCACAGTACTACTTGTAGCACCATTCCTAATTTGTATTGAAACATCATGAGAACAATGTTGAAGGATGTGCAGAAACATCCTGAATTGTATAAACAGTCCTCTGTTAGAGACAGGCATTTGTTACATGCAGAGGTAACCCGCATCAGTAATAAAGTAGAATATAGTTATGTTGTTTGTGGGAAATAAGCATAGCAATGGTTACCTGGGAATTGGTCCGGCAGTTGTTATTTTGGTTATCTGGCTCCAGTCACATGACATACTGTACAATTGCCTGTGGGTGCGAAACGAACTATAACACATATAGCTCGAAGAACTGGGAACACAGTCGAGAAACCTACTAATCCAGTGGGTGAAATGGAAGCTGTTCTGACATGTCAGTCCTCTGCAAGAGATAAAGGAATACCGATTCATATGGACTTCAGTGACAGCGTCACAACCTGGGCTGGAACACCCCCAGCTTCTGGAGTAGTGAAATCAATCAGGGAACAGAGGAAGTTATCAAAACCTGTCGGAGGAAGGATGAATGTGACTTCCCGCTCCTGAACATGTGACCGATGAACTGGATGCAATGAGAACTGTTGTGTCACAAAATGTAATAGTGCACGACTGCACCGTGGCGCTGAGAATTGGTACGTGCGCGCTTACTGAAGAAGATCGCTGTGTCCAACTACCACATGAAGAGACCAAAAGCAACGCCCACCTACAGGTAATATAGCAGGTGTCATCCATGGCGGAACCAGGCCCAAACCCACTGCCGAACCATTTCCACAAACCATTGGGTGGATGGGGTCAGTCATACTGAATATCATGATTGCCATTTGTGTTGTTCTGCTCATATTGGGAGCATGTGTCTAGTGCGGATACTGTGCATGTAAGTATTAGTCAGGGACTCTGGCAACAGACCTGTACGCGAGACTATGTATCAAGACCTGTAGTGGTATTTGTCAATAGAAAATGCAATCCTACTTGCAATGTACATCAAATTACTTGCCTAGTTAAACGTTCCACAGAGGAAGACGCCAGGAATGAAATAATGTTGTATATGTCTCTGGATAGAGTAGAAGCAATCAAAGGAGGGAGAATGTTAGCAAAATACATATTTAAACATAATATGACGTGCAACTTTAGAAGCTAATAGTGTATAATGCATATTATTCTACCTGACAATATAGCAGTACAGCTTCTCATGCATGTAATTGCTTGTAGTGTAGCTGCAGTGTGATTGAACCCTAACCCTAGCAGTAACCAGTGCAGCAGGTGTATGTCAGTCAGCATTAGTCATCTGCTCGGTTACAGAATAATACATGTATGTACAGGTATATCTGTCATCCTTCTACTGAGGAGGATAGGCTTGTGAGCTGTAACACAGAGTACAGCTGCTCAGCAGAGAGACACAGGAACCTAGTAGGACACGGAGTGAGGACTGAATATGAACAGTGTTGGAACCGTGTCAGAGCAGAACTTACCAAAGTACAGTCTAACTGAATATGTGGCTCGCAAGGTTGGGCTATCCTCATGGGAAAACATGTAATAAGCATTACCTGAGCACTGTTGTAGGAATACAATGTTCTGTACTCTAGCAATGTAAATGCCTTGTGACTGACAACATCATTAATGTGTGCAAAAGATGATAGTATACAGAATGCTCATACAGATGTAACATGTATAGAGTTGAACAAATGTCTAAACTTTGACTGCATACTCCTTTGCCTCCTGCTGCACAGTAATAAAATGTTATTAATCCCAGCTTCCTGTGTTAATGAGTGTCATGTTGAAAATACGAATGAGTGTTACAGTTTGATTTAAAAGACTTAATTGACAGATGTTTACGTTCTAGCATTGGAATAGGTCAAGACAAACATCACAATGTCCATGTGTACCACATACACACAGCCAGTAACACGCAGTAGTAGTGCATGAAGGCATACACGACTGTGGGAATAGTACAGGACATATGGCACGTGCCAAGTGCAGATGCATGACACAAACACCAGGATGGGTGTCCCTGCAAAGAGGAACATGTGCCAACTACACCTCCCACAGATGTACTGGCAATAAAACACATGGCAAACACACAGACACACTACTGTCCAACACATGACTGCAACGGAGCCTGGTCAAACACCAACATGAAGCATGCACAAACAGGGACTTGAGTAATGTTTGCCTTAACACCCCCCCATAGGCCAAAGAAGAATAGAATGGACATATGCATGTAATGCTGTGAAGGATGTGTGGTAGTCCTCAGTATCACAGTGTTAGGGACACAGATACACTGTCATCAACTGTGACGTATGTGCAACGTACACAGCATACCTGCATGTAATACAGAGGACAATCATGTGCCACAGAAATATACAGTGGCGAAAGACTATAGTGGATAGACAATTGTACATGTGACAAACTATGAATATAGGTTCACACGTCCATAGGTACAGGGTAGGCCATCAACCCAGGCCCAGCCATAATACTACACCATAGTTAGGATGACTTTGCCAACCTTCTGTGCTTCAGATGAAATACCCATGATATTGCTGTATCTCCGTCAAGCAGTGATAATGATGTAATCCCTGGCCTATACCTGCAATTCTCCATCCAATGGACAACATAGCTGCGAACAAGGCTAGGAAGGATGTCTGTCTCACATGTACTGTGATGTAGATCCACAGCATAATGATTGTCTGGGTGATATATGTGTCACCCAAACACATCCCATGAATGACCGTGACAAGGTAAATGTCACCTGCCCTAGTGATTCTGAGGGATGCGGATACAGTAGGTGAAGCATACACATGACATATGGGTTGACATGGCCTTGTATGTCAGGCACAGGTCAACACCAAACAGCAGGTATGTGACGTGATGTGGCAGGGGTCCTACATGTGGGGCAGCATTACACAAAATGGTGTCATCCTGCATCTGTACAACGATCAACCTATGTGGGCTTCCCAGCTGCTGTAGGTGTATGGTCAGATACAGTCTGAATGGGGCAATGTAGTAGATCATAGGTGTAACACGTAATGGGTACAAGGGAACAATGACCTAGCCTGATGTAGATGTGAATCCCTGCACCAACAGGTGGGCAATGTAGAAGACCCACACAACCACGATAGCAACGTGTGTGTGGAATGAATGGTGACCGTCCAACACTGTCCCCTGATTCCTGGTAATCACCCCTGTGCTGAGTGGACAGCCACCTATATGCTGGACAGGGGTGACCTAGTACTTCTCCACAGGTATGATGTTGCATGACGTTGCATTTAGCTGTGGGACATGTCCCTGACAGCAGATATGCATACCTGGGAGGCCCCTTGAAGGATATCTGTGTCAGATGTCTGTCCCACTATGGCACCTGTTTTGCAGTCATCTACAAACACTGTTGCCCATAGCACCCCTGTGTGTGCCTGTACCGTGAAGATGTAGGTGTATGACAGGAGTGCACACATGGAAGGGCCCCATGGGACACCACTTCTGACAGGCAGTAGGTCTGATATGCTGCCAGCAACTATGACCGTGTGGGTTGTGTCACATAGACAGTTTACAACACATTCTGTGATGTGCGTGTTCACATCCCAGCCAATGGGTTTATCAACGATACCTGAGGGGGGTAATGTGATGAAGGGCTTTGCCAGGTCGAGGTAGGCTGTATGGACTGCAACACCCCATCAGTGGCCTCGGCGACTGTCCTGAAAATGTCAACCATGCTTTAAAGGCATGAACCGCCCCTGAACAAGACAAACCGTGTGTGAGGCAAAGTCAGTATGTCCCCTATGCAGTCATGTACGAGCCACAGTATGATCCCTCCCCATGTCTTTGCAGATAGGTCTCCTCAGGGTAATGGGACAGTAATAACCAGCCTCAGTGGAGGTATTGGCCTTCTGACGTGGGACTACAGTTGCCATGTGACACAACCTGGGTACCCTACCTGAGGTGAGGCTACAAAGAAATAGCTGTCCTAACTGTGGGTCCAATTCATAACCGAGATAGTGGAGTACACAGCGGGGTCACCAGCTGGTCTCATCGATGCTATGTCCACTACCCTGGAGAGAGCATGTCCCACCTGTGTGTCACAGAACATTTGGTGACCACAAACCAGTGGTACACACATCTCCTCATGTGTGGGGAGGGTGTGGAGATGTCCTCACTGGACTTGTCAGCCTGTATGTTGGCAATGTGTGTATGTTGAGTAAACCCCACCTCTATGTGAACCCAGTCAGAGCATATGTGGGACTGAGCTCCCAGGTGTCCAGCATAGCAACTGAAGGTGGTATGATTGTTAGCCAGGTCCATGTAGGTATATCTGTGGAATGTGCCCTGGACTATTTCATGACAGTGTGTAAGTCTACACATATGATGACCAAGGGTGTCACACCTCACAAGGTGTCTGCTCCACCTTGTAGTAGCCACCTCCTCGTGTCGTACATTTTGTGTATGGCTGGGGTACACCACACTGGATGCTTGGCATTGGTACAGTGAACCACAGTTGGGTAAGTGAATGACTGGCTCATGCAGTCCTGTAGGTACTGGTAGATGGCAAATGTGATTGATGCAGTGGCTGCCGTACCATCGACCACTGGCTCAGGGTCCTTAAAGGAGACCACAGTACTGCGCAGTATTGTGTAGTCTGCCTCTGAGCAAGCAATGTGTATGGTAACTGGCAACACTCACAGCAACGGATGCCAAAAGCAGAAGCCAATGTCCAAATAACATAGATCAACTTCTGCATGACAATATGTGTTATCATACATGTATTGACATGTGTCTGCCAATTACAATTGGAAATGGCTGGTAAGACTGGCCTAAAGTTCCCATGATGTACACAGTCTGGGGTGTTGTTCCGATAATAAAGTGGCAATACCTCCCAATCGTGACCTCTGGGTATGGTATGAAAGTGGTTGTTAACCTGCAACATTGGATGTATAGCATTGGTTTCTGGTGTCGGAAGACATGGTTCCTGTAGCACAACACAGTATGGGTAGTCAAGCACACATACACGATTGCTGAACACACAGCATCAGTGAAACCCACTGCTCACAAGGACACAGTCCGACAAGCTCTACACTTTAAATATGCACAGTGGTGTCCATTGTCGGACCCAAAATTGACATCACACCAGATTCACGTCTTCTTTCAATACGTACCTGAACCCATTGTCGTCACAGGTACACATATGCACTGCAAGCGTGTTCAATGTTGATGATAGCTGTCCATGTAATGCAGCACAGATGCACAGAAATACCCAGGGTACTGGGTCCATAGAACTGCGTACACATCACAGTCCTGCACACATGAAGGATGTGTAATGGGTACTGTCGATTGTTGCAGTCAAGGGATTCTGGGTATGTAGACTCTGGGCCCGGTGTTGCTTCGCAGCCAATCCTTTGTCCCGCCCTGTGGGAGGGATGTGTGTGTAGCACCTGCCATACTATCCGCTAATGATGCAAACCATCCACTGGAGAATGCTAAATGCAGGTGTGAAATGTGTACAGCCCTATACTAGTGTCCAGTAGGCAATTGTCATGGATGGACAACCGTATGCCCAAGATGCCACCCACAACCGCAAACCCGGGTAAATTACACAGCCGCGGTAAGGCATAACACAGGAAATACACATAGGGACTGCAGTTGACATTCCACATACAAAGCCGGACCGCTGTGCCAACACCGGCGTACACAGCACTCAATCTGCCAGCAACAGACTGAGGAGCACCCGCTACCATACAGCGGAACAGATGTGCGACCTGTGGAACACATACTAATGGCACACACACAACGTCACGTAGGATATGTAAACTATGGCATTCCCACCTATGAAGACAACATGGTTAAATGAATACATAGGTAATCAACATGTTCCGGTGGTGTTATATTGGAAATACAGTGACGGATATGTCCCATTGGGACGTCTGCGGTTTATATGGAGCAGTTGCTAACCAGCATCTTTGGATGTATGTCATATGTCCACAGTACTAGATCACCTGGTTATGTAGCACCATGTGGAATGGGTGGTCAAACAGACATCCGCGATTCCTGAACACACAGTATCAGTGAAACCCACTGCTCACAAGGACACAGTCCGACAAGCTCTACACTTTACATATGCACAGTGGTGTCCATTGTAGGACCCAAAATTGTGGAAAGAATCGAATAATGTGTTATTTCAATGCGTACCTGAAATCATTGTCGTCACAGGTACACATATGCACCGCAAGCGTGTTTAATGTTGCTGATAGCTGTCCATGTAATGCAGCACAGATGCACAGAAATACCCAGGGTACCGGGTCCATAGAACTACGTCCACATCACAGTTCCGCACACATGACGGATGTGTAATGGGTACTGTCAATTGTTGCAGTCAAGGGATTCTGGGTATGTAGACGCTGTGCTCGGTGTTGTTTCGCAGGCAATCCTTTCTCCCGCCCCGTGGGAGGGATGTGTGCGTAGCACCTGCCTTACTCTCCGCTAATAATGCAAACCATACTCCGGAGAATGCTAAATGTAGGTGTGGAATGTGTACAGCCCTATACTAGTGTCCAGTAGGCAATTGTCATGGATGGACACCCGTATGGCCAGGATGGCACCCACAACTGCAAACCCGGGTAAATGACATAGCCGCGGTAAGGCATAACACAGGAAATACACATAGGGACTACAGTTGACATTCCACATACAAAGCCGGACCCTCGTGCCAACACCGGCGTACACAGCACTCAATCTGCCAGCAACAGACTGAGGAGCACCCGCTACCGTACAGCGGAACAGATGTGCGACCTGTGGAACACATACTAATGGCACACACAACGTCAAGTAGGATATGTAAACTATGGCATTCCCACCTATGAAGACAACATGGTTAAATGAATACATAGGTAATCAACATGTTCCGGTGGTGTTATATTGGAAATACAGTGACGGATATGTCCCATTGGGATGTCTGCGGTTTATATGGAGCATTTGCTAACCAGCATCATTGGATGTATGTCATTTGTCCACAGTACTAAATCACCTGGTTATGTAGCACCATGTGGAATGGGTGGTCAAACAGACATCCGCGATTCCTGAACACACAGTATCAGTGAAACCCAGTGCTCACAAGGACACAGTCCGACAAGCTCTACACTTTACATATGCACAGTGGTGTCCATTGTAGGACCCAAAATTTGTCTAAAGACAGGAATGCCGCCTTATTTAATCAACTAACTGAACTCATTGTAGTCACAGGTACACATATGCACCGCAAGCGTGTTTAATGTTGCTGATAGCTGTCCATGTCATGCAGCACAGATGCACAGAAATACCCAGGGTACCGGGTCCATAGACCTGCGTCCACATCACAGTCCCGCACACATGACGGATGTGTAATGGGTACTGTCAATTGTTGCAGTCAAGGGATTCTGGGTATGTAGACTCTGTGCTCGGTGTTGTTTCGCAGGCAATCCTTTCTCCCGCCCCGTGGGAGGGATGTGTGCGTAGCACCTGCCTTACTCTCCGCTAATAATGCAAACTATACTCCGGAGAATGCTAAATGTAGGTGTGTAATGTGTACAGCCCTATACTAGTGTCCAGTAGGCAATTGTCATGGATGGACACCCGTATGGCCAGGATGGCACCCACAACTGCAAACCCGGGTAAATGACATAGCCGCGGGAAGGCATAACACAGGAAATACACATAGGGACTACAGTTGACATTCCACATACAAAGCCGGACCGTCGTGCCAACACCGGCGTACACAGCACTCAATCTGCCAGCAACAGACTGAGGAGCACCCGCTACCGTACAGCGGAACAGATGTGCGACCTGTGGAACACATACTAATGGCACACACACAACGTCAAGTAGGATATGTAAACTATGGCTTTCCCACCTATGAAGACAACATGGTTAAATGAATGCATAGGTAAGCAACATGTTCTGGTGGTGTTATATTGGAAATATAGTGACGGATATGTCCCATTGGGATGTCTGAGGTTTATATGAAGCAGTTGCTAACCAGCATCTTTGGATGTATGTAATTTGTTCACAGTACTAAATCAGCTGGTTATGTAGCACCATGTGGAATGGGTAGTCAAACAGACATCCGCGATTGGGGAACATACACCAGCAGTGAAAAGCACTGGGCAGGTGGACACAGTCCAGCAACATCTAACTTGACATATGCACATCGGTGTCCATTGTAGGACCCAAAATTCTGTTCAGAGAATGCCTGCTAGCTTCCTGCATTACTCATGTGATCTAATTGTCGTCACCACGTCACAGGTACACATATGCACGCAAGCGTGTTCAATGTTGATGATAGCTGTCCATGAACTGCAGCACACATGCACAGAAATACCCAGGGTATCGGGTCCATTCAGCTGCGTCCACATCACAGTCCAGCACACATGAAGGATGTGTAATGGGTACTGTCCACTGTTGCAGTCAAGGGAGTCTGGGTATGTAGAATCTGGCCTCGGTGTTGTTTCGCAGGCAATCCTTTGTCCCGCCCCGTGGGAGGGGCGTGTGCGTAGCACATGCGTCACTCTCCGCTATTAATGCACACCATACTCCGGGAATGCAAAATGCAGGTGTGAAATGTGTACAGCCCTATACCAGTGTATAGTAGGCAATTCACATGGATGGACAAGCGTATGACTAAGATGGCACCCATAACTGCAAACCCGGTGGAATTACACTGCCGTAGTAAGGCATTACACAAGTCATACACATAGGGACTACAGTTGACATTCCCCATACAACAAACACAGACAACCAGCCGATGAAGTCTAAAGCAAAGTCGAGGTACTGTAGGGACCGTCAGTGACCAACCGGAGCACACCAAGAATTAAAGGCAGTCACCATAGTCTATTGAGCCCACTTCGTCTGCTTCATAAGCAGACTTATTCAGACTACATACAATGCAGTCCAACCTACTACATTTACAAGCATTAATTGGTCAGTACATTAGATGTGCTAGGTACTAATTACATGCCTTAAAGGCAGACAAGCGAACAAACCTTACTTGGGTTACAGATCCCACACAGTGAGGACATCAGACATTGCTTAGAAAGGTACAGTCTTCATCGGAAAATATAAATATATGTACATATATGAAACATGAACCAACATAAAATGTTTTCCAAATGTCTGACTGTGTAAGATACATATATATGTCCTACGGATTGTGCCAATATATTAACAGAACTGCAGACACCTAGTAATATAAATGAACCATAATATATACACATAAACCGTATGATTATGACTACTGTAAAATAGACCAACGAAATGTAAAGATTCACAATGTGCTAATGTAAATATTCATTTAGAAGGTTACTTAAATAAATCAATTCAGTCATCCATGTGTAAATACTAACACAAGGCCAGCGAGGTGCTTGCCCTCACATGTACTGGGATGTTGTTCCACAGCATAGTGAGTGTCTGGGTGATGAATCCGTCCCAACAACACGTTCGATTAATGACAGTGTCAAGGTGTCGTCAGCTGCCCTTGTGGTTCTGAGCGATCTAACTTATTTACGTGAAGCATAGTCATCAGATCTGGGTTCGACTTAGCCGTGTATGCCAGGCACGGGTCACCTCTGGGCAAGTGGTATGCAACTGTATACAGCTGGAATTCTTTCAGTCGGTCAGTATAACACATATACCTGAGACCCTGCATCTGTTTGTCGAAGAACTGTTGGTGCCTTTCCAGCTGCTGCAGGTGTTGGGTCAGATACATTCTGAGCGGGCATTGTACCCAATCATAGGTCTATTGAGCGATGAGTACAAGGGGACAATGACCTCCTCTGATCTAGATGTGAATCCCTTCATGATGATGTGGGCAATGTGGAAGGTCTACCTAACTATGTTAGCAACATGTGTGTCTAACGAACGGTTAACAACAACACGTGTCCCCAGATCACTGGTAACCCCCTCTGTGCTCAGTGGATTGCCACCTATATGGTAGCTCGGGGTAACCTTGTTCTTCCCGAAGGGTATGCCTATGCATTTCCTGGCATTTAGCTGTAGGACATGTCTCTGGTACCACTTATCCACATCTGTGAGGCACTCCTGAAGGATATCTGTGTCAGATGTGTGTCTGACTTTGGCACCGGTTTGCAGTCATCTGCAAACATTGTCACCATAACCCCCTGTGTATGCGTGTACATTGGAAGCGTAGATGCTGGAAATAGTGGACCCAGGACTGAGCCCCATGGGACACCACCTGTGACTGGCTGTGAGTATGACATGGCGCCAGCAACTATGGCCATGTGTGTTCTGTGACTTAGCCCGTTTGCAACCCATATGGCGATGTATGGATTTACATTCAAGATGGCGGGTTTATCAATTATACCCGAGGGGGTATTGTGTCGAAGGCCTCTGCCGGGTTGAGGTAGGCTGTATGGACTGCTTTACCCTCAGCAATGGCCTTGGTGACTGATTCTACAAAGTGAAACACGTGTAAAGGGCATGATCTGACTCTGACCAAGCTAAACTGGGTTGTATCCAAAGTATGCGGTCCCCTATGTCTTTATCTATGTGTCCCATTATGATCCATCTCCATGGCTTTGCAGATAAGGCTTGTCAAACTAATGGTATGGTAATAACCAGGGTCAGTGGAGGCACCATCTATGTGGAGTGTGACTACAGTCGCCCTGTGCTACTACTCAGGTGCGTATCCTGAGGTGAGGCTAAGATTAAACAGCTGTCCTAAGTGTGGGTTAAATTCCCCATAGAGTTCCTGGAGTACACAGCTGGGACACCATGTGGAGCCATGGATGCTGTGTTGACTGCCTTGGGGCTGGATGTGGGTAATGCTGGACATACCCACGGCAGCCGTGTACGTTCGAGTCCGATGCCCAAGGGACCACACACATAGCCGGCCTTAGGCATAGGCCAAGTAGGTAGCCGTCTAGGGTGTTGCTCTACTCGGGGCACCTTTCCAGACTCTATTTGGTGTAGGTAGACCAGGAGGGGGGTAGCGGGTGATGTATCGGTGGCAACTTCTGCCTAGGTCACCACTTACCCTAAGGCCACTCTTCCCGTGGGTAATACAGCAGTACCCACACCCAGACACGGGTCATTGCTAGGGTCATTGCTAGTATGGCACATCATCTATGTAAGGAAACCATATATCCCCAGACATAATGGCACAGCATAATGCCTGTTCGCCGGCCAAAGGCAGACATACGTCACCCGCGGCGGTGCGGACGTACTGCGAGATGTCCGTTAACAATGCCGACATTGTCTCGCTTTGTGAAACAAACTCCACAGAGACATTCAATAATAGACAGCGACGGACAACCCGATGTCCTCGTGTCTGAGCTGTTCAACCTGTTACGCCATGTTAAATGTGTGTAGCACAGCGGAACCGGGCCAAACAAAGCAACGGACATGTCTGTGGCTCAGTGAAAGTCGTCACGCAATGTTAAACCCTTGTAATATTGCGACACAGGCCATACATACGGAGGGTTAGTAATGGAAATTGGTTAGTTCGAGCAGACCGTGTGCAATTAGTATAACGAGATCTACAACGGGTACACCGGCCAATCGGCGCACACGGTTACGAATAATTGGGGGGGGCCGTGACATGGTACCATGGACACGGACAAAACGTGCCCATGTGACTCATCTAACATTCGTACAGGGTCAGGGCAGTCCCGTACAGTGGGCGGCCAAGACCAAACCCAAAGCACCACAGCAACACCCTGACAATCGAAGGCCTGTATGCGTATGGGATATAAGCAGCTGTCATCTGAACAGCGCGGCGGTGACGACATATGCAGCCTGGGCCATGGCGAGGGGAATTAGGAATGTTCAACATGCAGTACCGCACCTTTCCCAGCAGGAGAATGGATGCCTGTGGCGTGCGTGTGTGCGGGGGATATGTAAATGTACATAGGTACCATGGGTATGCATATTAATGACAACGAACAGCTAACGTGCACTGGTCACAGTAACCGTCAACCGTGAATGCAGTCACGTTTGAATTACGACTATTTTTATTTATTTTATTTTTATTTTATTTTATTTTACATTTGTTGACCGGGCTAGTCTAGCTGGATATATGTCCATTTTCAGTAGAGGCCCGGGGAGAAAAGCTCCACACATAACATAATAATGACAGACAGACATATTGTTAATAAAGACATACAATAAAAATAGAAATATAAATCAATTTTGTTAATAAAATCAACATACATTAAGGAACTCAAACAGTTTAATATCATACATAATGTTTGGTCAATTTCAAAGCATTTTATCTAGTACATAAAGGTTATGCAATAAGGCATTTGCCATATGGATAACAGTTGAAGCTCAGAAGGGTACAGTAGTAGAAGGGGAATGTAAGATGAATAAAAGGGAAGAGGCAGGGGTTAGGAAAAGAGAGGAAAAGAGGGAAGACTATAGAACATATAGATGTGCACGTGTACGTAAAGCGTCCATGCTGCAAAGACTGTTACATATATAAAGCTGTAAGTGCTTTCTGCACACGTCCGTCAACCGGATCAGACATATGTTACGGAATAGTCACAAGTAGCATAAACACGTAACCACACAGACACTGTAAACATATATAAGCGGACTACGGATATGCGTAATGCGCGTGCGCGTAACCCACAATCCGGACATGCGGTGTGCGTGCGTGTGTGATCCAGTGGAACCAGGGAAGGTTACGGATGTCTCCTCCACGTTTACATTCATAATTGTCAAATATATGCTTAAATAGTACTTATTGATTCCATGCTTTGTTATCGTAATGCTACTATTATACACATTGATATACAATAACCTGATCAACACACTACATTCTAAGGTGCACTCACAACAATTATCAACTATGTGTCCGGATACTGATTGTATTTACCAATATTGTATATATATTAACACATTGTTGCCGTATTATTGTTTCCATGAAGTAAGGCATGCAACACTGATATGTATATGTCACGTTATAATCAAGACTTGGAGCACTGTCCACCTAACTATGAGCAGGTTTATTGATTATTTCGCTTTAAACCGACTCTGAAGGAAGTGTATAAGGGGCGGCTATGTCATGCATTCCGTACTCGGCGATGCCCCATGTTAGTAGGTGAGAGAGCTCAGTATCCTTTCACTGTGGAGTCTATCGTATTTGACAGTGTCTGTTTCTGCCGATATATGTTCCATAATGTCGTTTATGAAGATGGGCAGGACGCAAGGTTTGCTGTATTTCCGCATACTGGCACGTGGATATAGATAGGCCATGTCATACAAACGATGGGTAGTCAAGCAGACATCCACGACTGGGGAACATACAGCGGCAGTCAATACCACTGGCCAGATGGGGACAGTCAAACACGTTCTACACTTTACAAATGCACATCGGTGTCCATTGTAGGACTCCAAAAATTACGACGTCTGCTCCTTTATACACCGGGATCGGCCAATCAGAATACTAACCGTGACTACGGCACAGCTAGACATATGCACCACCAGCGTGTTTAAGGTTGATGATACCTGCCCATGACATGCAGGACATATGAACAGAGGTCCCCAGACTGCCGTGTCCATACATGTGCGTCCATATCCCAGTTCCGCACACATGAAGGATGTGTCATGCGTACCGTGGGGGGTTGCAGCCATGGTATCCTGGGTATGCAAAATGGGGCTCGGTGTTGTTTGGCAGATAATCCGTTGTCCCGCCCCGTGGGAGGGCTGCGGGTACAGGACGTGCCTTAGTCCCCAGTAAGGATGCAAAGCATCCATAGGGTAATGCTAAAGGCATGTGTGAAATGTGTTCAGCCCTACATCAGTGTCCAGTAGGCATTTCCCAAGGATGGACAAGCGTCACGGACAAGATGGCACCCATAATAGCAAACCTGGTGGAATCACACAGCCGTAGTAGGGCATGACACAGGACATAAAGATGGAAACAACAGTAGATACACCCGTAGACATCCATCCTGCCGTGCGAATCCCAGCGTACACAGCAGCGAAGGTGCTATCAAGTATGTGGGGATCACCCGCTTCCACTCTGCGGAACATACCTGCGACCTGTGGAACACATATTAATGGCACACCAACAACGTCAACTAGGAAGGTCATACTATCGCTAAAATATGGCGTTCCCACACATAACCGACATACTGTCATGAATAAATAGGTTCTACATGTACCGGCTGTGTTATACTGACAATACAGTGGCGGATAGTTCACAATGGTACCTGTGAGGATTATCTAAAGCAGTTGCCAACCTGCAGGACTACAGTAACACCCTATGTGTAAATTGTGGAAGGACACGGGTTACGTAGCACTACATAATATGGGTAGGCGGACAGACATCCGGGAATGGGGAACATACGGCGGCAGTCAAACCCACTGGCGGAATGGACACAGTCCAACATGTTCTAAACTTTACATATGCACATCGGTGTCCATTGCAGGACCCAAAAATTACTCCTTAAGTAAGTGTGGGCAACATAGTGTGAACGGGAAGAACTGACTGCCGTGTCTACGGCACAGGTAGGTATATGCACCACAAAGCGTCTTCAAGGGTGATGACAGCCGTCCATGAAATGCAGGACATATGAATAGGACTCCCCAGGCTGCTGCGTCCATACACGTACGTTCACATCCCATTTCCGCACACATGAAGGGTGTGCAAGGGGTACTGTCGAGGGTTGCAGACATGGGATCGTGGGTATGCAAATATGGGTGTCGGTGTGGATTGGCAGATGATTCGTCGTCCCCCCCTGTGCGGGGCGTGGCCATGGCATATTCGTTACTCCGCAATACTAATACCGATCATCCACCGGAAATGGAGAATGCAGCTGTGAAATGTTGACAGCCCGATACTAGTGTCCAGTAGGCAGTTCCCATGGATGGACAAACGTACGGCCAAGATGGCACCCATAGTTGCAAACCTGGGGGAATCCCACAGCTGTTGCAAGGCATAACCCAGGGAATACAGATACGGTCTACAGTACACACTCCCCATTCAAAGCAAGACCGCTGGGCGGATACCGGCGTACACAACACTCCATGTGCCAGCACATCTATGGGGATCACACGCTTCCATACAGTGGAACAGATGGGTCACCTGTGTAAAGATACCAATGGCACAATCTCCACGTCTGCTGGGAATGACATAGGATGGTCAAACTATGGCGTTGACACCAAAGAAAGACATCCTTCGGTGAATTAATAGGATTGATGTCAATACACCATGGCAAACACCCAATGAACAGGGAAGACTTGCTGGCACCCTATGGCCACAAACCATGTCACACATAGGTAGATGGAACAGTCAACATAAACATTTCGTCCACGACAGGTCGCATATGGTATCCAAAGGTACTTCATAGACATGTATGCGCTATCACCCGTTGGCCCCGTGAGACTTACACATAACATGGAAGTATCCAGGCTTTAAATGTCCACCCTTACACTTCCATTTGTCACTTTCTATGCGAGCAATGGAGATGTAGCCACAGCATAGAAAGCAGAGACGTACTGCTAACGAAACACACACATGTCAACATCACAGAAAGCATACTATGAACACACTTATTACATGATATTGTACTATGAAACACAAACAAACCAGCAACCTGCAGCAAGAATAGTCCCTGTAGTTCGACACAACACAAGTCTTCGTAACATTTAAACAGTTCATTAAAACATGCAACGTTTTCGTTGTTTCCACAACGTGTGCAGGAAAAATGCTATGTCTAGGAATGTTCACAATCAACAATGTGAGTCTTAACATGATTTTAAATATCACACTGTTGATTGTGAACACTTTAACAATTTGCTTATTCAGTTGTATTTTTGAAAGCAGCGGAAACACACACACACGGAAGGGACGGAGATGAACCTCGCCTATTTACATGAACTCAGTACAGTATGAAGCATTTACACAACGCTACCGAGTTAACTGGCGTGGCGCTGTCAGAGGCATACATGTAGGCTGCTGGCGCCACCGCAAGACAATATTTGGAAATAGCCAAGGCATGTGTTGCGGGCGTCTAAAAGCATAATCAGTCGCAGAGGCAGCTGGAAACACACACACACAGAGACACACACACGGAAGGGACGGGGGCGAACCTCGCCTATCTACATGAACACACTACTGTATGAAGCATTTACAGAGCAGCTACCGAGTTTACTAAACAGGCGCTGTCAGAGGCATACTTGTAGGCTGCTGGCGTCACCCGCAAGACAATAGTTGGCAATAGCCAAGGCATGTGTTGCGGGCGTCTAAAAGCATAATCAGTCGCAGAGGCAGCTGGAAACACACACACACAGAGACACACACACACGGAAGGGACGGGGGCGAACCTACGACTATCTACATGAACACACTACTGTATGAAGCATTTACAGAGCAGCTACCGAGTTTACTAAACAGGCGCTGTCACAGGCATACTTGTAGGCTGCTGGCGTCACCCGCAAGACAATAGTTGGCAATAGCCAAGGCATGTGTTGCGGGCGTCTAAAAGCATAATCAGTCGCAGAGGCAGCTGGAAACACACACACACAGAGACACACACACACGGAAGGGACGGGGGCGAACCTCGACTATCTACATGAACACACTACTGTATGAAGCATTTACAGAGCAGCTACCGAGTTTACTAAACAGGCGCTGTCACAGGCATACTTGTAGGCTGCTGGCGTCACCCGCAAGACAATAGTTGGCAATAGCCAAGGCATGTGTTGCGGGCGTCTAAAAGCATAATCAGTCGCAGAGGCAGCTGGAAACACACACACACAGAGACACACACACACACGGAAGGGACGGGGGACGAACCTACGACTATCTACATGAACACACTACTGTATGAAGCATTTACAGAGCAGCTACCGAGTTTACTAAACAGGCGCTGTCACAGGCATACTTGTAGGCTGCTGGCGTCACCCGCAAGACAATAGTTGGAAATAGCGAGGCATGTGTTGCGGGCGTCTAAAAGCATAATCAGTCGCAGAGGCAGCTGGAAACACACACACACACAGAGACACACACACACACACACACACACACACACACACACACACACACACGGAAGGGACGGGGGACGAACCTCCGCCTATCTACATGAACACACTACAGTATGAAGCATTTACAGAGCAGCTACCGAGTTTACTGAGCAGAGCGCTGTCAGGAGGCATACCCCTACGTGACTGGTATCATTTGCAGAGGCAATGCGCCCGATCGGGAGTTCGGACAGAGTGCGCAGTCACGCAGTCTGTTACCATCCCAAGGTCGCCGTACACTAACACGTTAGTGCTGCAGTCGAGAATAACAAGTAACTACTGATCAGTACATCACTGCATACTGGGCATGCTCAGACACTTAGACTCGGCACAGGGCAGACATGCATACACATGTTGCGACGGCATGGGTGGCGGAATGTGGACCGTCGTGTGTGTCCAGCCACACAACAGAAACCTGGCCATGCCACAGACGTGGCCGTTGCGTAGGGGATACAGGCATGCACCCGGGGTATAACTGGAGACGCGCGCGGTGTGCACTGTGCTGTGTGTCTATCTACACAGCTGCCTACTGGGCATGCTCAGACACTTAGAGTCGGCACAGATCAGACATGCATACACATGGTGCGACGGCATGGGTGGCGGAATGAGGACCGTCCTGTGTGTCCGGCCACACAACAGCAACCCGGCCATGCCACAGACGTGGCCGTTGCTGCGGGGAATATCTAGGTGCAATTAACCATGTGTAGGACTGGCCTACAGTTTGTTGCATGCTACAGACAACCCTCCCAAACACAGGATACCTTCACAGATGTCCTGAGGACACTGGTGAGTGGGCATGCTCTCACAACAGCACCGTATTGGGTGACATGAACCACCCATACATAGCCTGGGAACATTACCCATGGCACAACACAGTCGCCAGCAGTCCCAGGTGTTCACACACCTGGCCACTGTTAAACAGCCATGCACCATACATACTAGGGGGGGATGTCTGACAGTTCTGCCCATCACACATGGTGAGGATATGCCCCACACAGGATGTACAGCCCTCAATGGTGATGCAAGACCGTATAGTGGATCCACTGGTCATCCACTCACTGTAACCAACACCAGCATGGGGACCTCAGTGATGACCTCTCCACAGAAAACCACACACATCATACGACCGGTGTGGTACCCTACAAGTCCTCCATGCCAGTGTTGAACAGAGGCCAGACCGGCAAACGCCTAACGAATGCCTTCCCGACCACCCACATGCATGTCTGCAACAGGCAAACATGATGACATCAGGACCTTGTCCACCACAGGTAGGCACATGGTGTGGTGGACCGCAGCCACTGACTACCTGTACATCAACAGTTGGAGCTACTACATGGCAGAGCAATGACAGTACCAGGGAAACCATCACCCATTCATACCGGCGTCACCATACGGCCCCACATACCATCATCCAGGTTCGCTTGTGGGAGTGGTACTGCAGAGGGCACATGAGACAACCACAGGGCCTTCCCTAACTGTGGTAAGGACATGGTTGGGGGCACACAGACTCGCCTGGAAATGGTCCAGAATGGTACAACAGTCACTGCACCCACAGACATTGTCTGCAAACCACAGGACATGTTCCATGCATACATCCCCCCCCCAACAGGGAACATATCCATCCCACCAGAGTGTATCCTCCCAAACATGTCATATGGCCTGGTGTGATCCCATATCTCTATGGCGGTTGACACGTCAGCAATGGGCACCGATGGTGTCCCTGGCTGTGTGCTACCCATCCTCATTGAGGCCCTCGGCCCACACATGCGGCCACTGTGTCATGTTAGCCTTACTATGGGCTATGTCCCCAATGGATGCCATATGGCATCTGTGGTCCCACTATGCCAGGGTAGTGCTCCTATGGACTGTCAACAGCCACACCCTATACGCGTGACAAGTGTTGTCTGCAAAGCTGTGTGGAGGTCCATACAGGTGGCCATGGTTACAGATAGCGGTGTACAGCCAATGCGGAACATACCCACAACTACATAGTCAAGGCGGATCCTGCCTCCCGAACCTGCTCGTCCAGTCTCGAGTGGTCAGCAAGGCCATTGATGGGAATTCGTGGCTTTGCACACAGTACCATGACCTGGTGGGAGCGTTCAGAGCACACTACACATGGGACCCATGGAAAGGCTCGCCAGCATACATGTGGGGACATATGTCACCCGATGCTTCTCAGACAGGTTGGAGGTCACACCACACAGGGTTGGTGCTCAAGGTGCCTTGTCACACTCATATCTGGACACAGTGGAGGCCCACAGGGCTCACTCCTGTGCCCCCTGCCATATGGCATCCGACCTTCCAATGTGCATGCAATCATAGGGGGATTGTAGCAGACAAGGTATGCAGATGACTACGCACCGGACAACATACCCAACACCCCATGTTACACGGACATCCACCTAGGGCGTCATAGACATGGATGACTGGTGCCAGAGCCATGGCCTGCTACTAAATGCCAGAGAAGGTGCAGCCCTACCCAGTGTGAAGGACATGTTCGTCCCAATGTCACATGTAGGTGGTACGCCATTAAAGATGGTGGACGTGTTCAGAGAAATGGCTACCACACCTGTCGGCAACCTCTGTCAACACACACAATGGCAATGTGGGTGTGAAGACATTCCATTGTGGCCTCCTGGTCTGGATGGAATGGCAATGTTCATTGTACCCCTGTACACATCACACACCAGAGCAATGACTGCGTACAATGGCACATGTGGCCTGTAGCTAACCTGGCGCCTGCAGCACTTTCGGAAGGACATAAGCGTTCCACAAGGCGGGGATGGCGGTGCTAGGACATGTGTCACAAGCTGCGGCCAAGGGGACACCGGCTGTGGATCTTCACAGCACAGCTGCTCCGTGGTGATCTGTGCCTGACATACACGGCCATGTCTGACCTGGGTGACATGGGCACATTCCACCTCCCAGGCTCCATGCAAACACGGGCACAGAAGCGACTGTCAGACACCTCAACACAAAGATGAGTGGGGCGTGCTGGGGGAACAGGGTTAACGGCCAGACACCCCTACAACACGGGGAGGAGTGCCAGGCCATGTGAAGGAAAGGCCCTGACTGCCTTTGTCCAGGACTGCTAATGGCGTGTGGATGTGTGGCGATAGTTATGCGCCAGGCAACCTCTGTGTGTCACTGCTAGACCAGGGACTGGGGACTGATGGATATGGCATCCCCATCCTGAGGGGTGTTAGGCGCCACACACAGTCATGCTAGGTCCACACATGTCGTAGGGCACATATCCTGTTACGTTCATGTGTGCCTATGTACCTATGTAGGGGTCCATGCCGGATGCGGTTAACTGTGCTATGCTGATGTTGCCAGACATGCCTGTGGGTACCCACGACTACGTGGGGAACTAATTACAGTGCTCCCAGTAGGCAGGTGCAAGTACACCATCAGTATCATACGGGTTAACTGCACCGACATGGTGCTACACATGTAACCACCACACATACTGTGTACACATATCAATGAATGCTGCACCTGTCCTGCATGGTATGTCTGCTGCATGATGTCCGTGCACAACCCACATCACATACACACCTGTCACCAGCCATACACACACACCACAACATACACATCACGTACTATGCGGACACAGGTATCACATACACCTCTCACTATCGTGTCCACCCTGTGCATCAGAATATGTTAGCTTAACCGTGCATTGATGGTGTGGCTCACAGTTATGCGGCAGAGACTTCATCATATGCACAGTGTGATATGTGTGCCACAGGCATGGGCTGTACCAATGGATGACATCATGTGTGTGTGTAAGGGCCAGTGCATTGAGTGGGCATGACTATGTAGATTGCATGTGGGTGTGGTGGAGCCCTACAGTTGTGTCTGCTGTGTGTGGGTGTGTGTGTACACAGTTCAGTCATCTGTGATGCCTACACGGGGTATGCTTGGCAGCCCCTGACTGTACAGTGCAGGTGTTACGGCTCACTGTGTCTGCCGGCGGCGACGTGTCCCGCGCCTGCCTGGGGTCGCACGGGCACGACCAGGTGGAGGTACGGACTGTCCACTCTCCGATGTCACATGTCCGCTGGAAACGTGCCCACGACGGGGCCGTCCAGGGCCACGTCCACGTGGCCTGCTCTGTCCTGGTGTGGATGGTGTAGTAGCAGCTGCAGTGCTACTGCTACCAGCACTGTCTGGGTGGGCATGGGAGGTGGCACGCACACGCTGACCTGCAGCAGGTGGTGTTGCTGGCACACGTGCCCTATGCCTCACCCCTACCTGGTGTTCCTGCACGAACTGCGCACGCTCAAGGATGGCCAAGCCTCGGTCGAGGAGACCAGCCATGTCACCCAATCTCCTATCCAGAACATCGGCAAGATGCTGTTGTGCATTCGCCAATGCCTGGATGTTGTCATTTAGGGTACGGATTGCGGACCTCTGCAGCCTCTGCCCTTCCTGGTTCTGCCGTTCGGCACGTGCCTGCGCCGCCATTACAGTCTGGAACATGCGTCTGGTTATACCAGCTGCTGCACCTGTACGGCAGGTGTATGTCTAGCGGTGCTCCCCCTACGAGCAGCACCTGCCACATGCCTGCGTGGCACTGCACCAGTCCTTACACTGGCAACATCGTGTGTACCCACACCTTCTGCAGCCACCACACATTCCTGCTCGGGGACAACAGGCGCTGACTGACCGTCATCTATGGGCAACGGTGTTGGGGTATGTGTCGGCATCTGAACCGTGTGCGGGGATGAAAGGGACGTATGTGTGATGTTCTCCAGTGGCACAGACTCTGCCTGTGACGACCCTGCCTGTGCCTCATGCACATGGTCATCACCACTAGTATCTGTGGGGACACTAGCATCAGATTGACCGCAGGAGGGAGCGCACCTACAGCACCTGTCAATACAAAGACATACCATCGGTTACAATACAGACACACACACACACACACACACACACACACACACACACACACACACACACACACACACACCATGCATGTGATAATGCAGGTGGCATGCAGCATTCACACAACACAGACCAGTGAATGCAGACCAGACATTCATAGTGGCAGTATGTACACTGCCCTGGTGGGGACAGTACAACAGGCAGGTGTCATTTAGTAGGCATGCAGTACACACATTCATGGTAGTTTGCATGCATCAGCGTGATACACCGTGTGGCCGCGGGCGAGTTGAGAGTACACATGGCTGCCGACACTATGTAATGTACACCGCAAACATGTGCGGTATCATGTGGACATGTGAAGATGGTGTCCCACCGCATGCACCACATCACAATGGCTGTCACGGTGCAGTGTTATGTGTACAGTGTACAGATACAATGTATGTGTAACAGTGATGTCTGTGCAGGTACGTTTGCTGTGAGCTGTGTGCATAGCTGTGCGGTGTGTAGTGCGGGCTCTGTGCCACTGCACAGTAGCAGGACACAGCTATGTGTCTGTGCGATGCGTGACCTGGGCGCATTACATTGCCATGTCTGTAAGTCAGTTCAGCTGCTCAGCAGCACGTATATGGTGGACATTGGAGGCACCTGTAGTAGCTGTGGAGAGGCATTCCATGTCACTGGTGTACTACATCAGATGTCCAGGGGGTCCACTACAGTGATGAACCCACTATGTGTGTACAGGGTGCAGCGGTGAGTACCCACTGTGGATGTGCTGTGTGGCAACATGCCTGTAGGTATCAACCATGGCCTTGTCTGTCTGAGTCATTGACAATTGTGTGTGGTAGACATCGTGCACACGGCCCTGTGGTGGCCCATGTGACATACACCCATACTAGTGTGTCGTGTCACATTCTCTATGGATATGCTGACAGTGTGGATGTCTGCTATGTTGTGCATAGGTCATATCATGGTGTGACAATGCTGCAGCCAGACATCCACGTGCATGGGACATGGCATGCGCCATGTCTGGCGTGTGCACCGATGCAGGGGCATGGGTCACATTGGTAACACCTGTGCTCTGGCCAGATCACAGCTCACTATGTGGTACTGTGTGCATACTGCACTGGCATACCAATGCATACTACACATGCAGCCATTGTGTAACACCTACACCATTGTATGCATAGCTGAATGCACGTAACACACCAATAGGTTGTGTGGTGTCATACCACTCACGGTAGCGGGTGTATCTACTGTACATGGGTGGTGTGTATGTCGGGTGGTGCGAGCTGTATACCGTGCCGGGGGCACACACAGGTGAGCATGTCATGCCTAGACACATGGGGAATATCAATACAGCAGAACATGCGTTTGACTAGCAACAGACTTACCTGCAACAGACCCTTGTCCTTGCGACACGCCAGGCGTACCTGTAAAGGCATTACACAAAGGTATACACATTAGCCATTACTATCTCCACGGTCAGCACTGTGCATGTCACATCATGCATGTGTGTGGTAGCATGTGCTATGCACATGTCTGCTAACACAACATAGCATACAATGGTTTGCATCTTGTGTGGCCATATACCTGGCATGTATTGCTATATCATGTGTTGTACTATGACACCCACGTCGCCTATCATACAAACATGCAACACTGACTTACCATGCGGCTCCAGGCTCATAGCTCGGGAGACACCCACCTCCACGATGGACGCAAGTGGTTCTGCGTGTTGTTCCGTGGGTGTCCCCAGACTGGCCAGGAGCTCCTCCGTAGCTGTGAGTGGGGGCTGTGTTGGTGGCCCACCACCTGTCCCACGTTGTTGCCTGGCGATTGCAGCGGCACGCTGTCTTGCATGCCGGATCAGGTCTGTGCAGTGCCTGCGGATTTGTTGGTAGCTGCGGTTGTTTCCGCCCACGCTGTTCACCCTCCTGCACATCTCCTCCCACATCTCCTGCCGTTCCTGTGCCTGCTGTGGCACATGGCTAAACAGGGCGTTGTAGTTACTCTGGAGGTATGGTATGATGACCTCCTCCTCCTGTCGGCTAAATGTTGGAAGCCGGGAACGTGGCATTATCTGGAAGACATAATGATGGTGGCAGGTCACATTCACACTGCTGTGCTGGCATACTGTTGGAAATACATTGCTATGACATATACGACATCTGCACAGTGATCTGTGAAGGGCATCGTGGCGGTGACACAGCCGATGTTGTGGCTTCACACCATTGAGCACTGGGTGTCACATCATATCTGTGTGCCACCCCATCACACTGTGCATGCACCATGTAGATGTTAGCCTGCCATGGACATGTGTACCTGGCTGCACCTATGTCCATATCAGTTGGCATAAGTCCCCATGTGACGTCTGTGCTACTGTTCACCTGGGCGCTGTGTATATGTCAGTACACATCACGTCTGTGTCCATTGTGAACGTCAGCAGCGGCACTGTACACATACACATGGACACCTGCACATGCATGTGTTGTGCCATGTACTTCCACACAGCACTGTACCGGTGCTGGACAACTGATCACAGCTCACCTGTGTTACGTATGTGATAGACATGGAGCAATGTGTAACCATGACACATTAGCAGGAAAGGCCATGCATAGCATGTACACACACACATTGTGCAGAGCATCACACAGCACCTGTAACATGACAGGGTGCATCGCCGCCACATTACTACTGTGTATGGTTGATAGTGAGAGTGCCTTTTGTCCATTGCACCATGTGGGACTGTGATAGCTCATGCAGCCTTGCTGGTCAGCTCTGCATGATATGGCAGGGTATGCCACATACATGGCACTGGGTGTGACCCACCCGGGGGCTGACGGTATTGGCAGGGTGGCTGTCCATTGCATATGTCATAGCTGTGTGAATATGGACATTCAACATGTTTATCACCATGGTGTGGACACTGTCCTCCAGCGAGGTATGCTGTACGCTGCTTGTTGAGGGTGTGTGTGGTGCATGCAGGTATCACACATCCATGCATACACTGTAGCCCTGGCAGGTGCTATGTGCTGGGATGTTGATCGACACAGTGCTGTATGTGTACACACACCGCTATCCCATGCACATGGATGGCTGCCTGAACTGATGTGGGTAACACATATGTGTACATCCATTGCTGCCACCCACATGTCTGCTGCTGCACTACACACCGCCATCCCTCCCTGTGTGAATGTGGTGTTGGCCTCAGCAGAGGTATCCATGTATGGGGACAGGGATGTTCACATAGCAGGCCCACTGATGGTATCGTCGATCTGACCATACACATATGATGCACCCTCACACATACAACCCATTCATATTGTTGTTCACAGCGGTGACACAGCTATATTGCTATGCGGAGCCATTCACAGACATACATACACAGAGGCATGCCGTCCATCTGTGTCATTGCCTGGACTATTGGTGTGGTTTGGCACCTACCGTGTTTGACTGCAGGTGGCGCAGACCTACTGTGCACATGTCTACATGGTAGGCCTGTTCTACGGTAGGCATCTGTGATGTGCTGTGCACATCTCATATCTGCACATTTGGTTGGTGTCCATCGGTCCACGGGCCAGTGGTGGGACATACAGGGATGTTGCTGAACATATATGCATGCGACCCTGTACAGCTGTGGCTTAAGCCTCTCAGATGCTCATGTGTCGTGGACGTGAACACCGTACACACACATGTGGTTGTGGGCCGCCGTCCGTACCCATCTCCACCTGTGGGTTGCTATCATCCCACACACTCCTTGTACTGTATGTTCAGGCTATGCACCTATGTGGGGCTTGTGTGCATGCAATACGATACTATGTGCCTTTGCACCCATCACAGACATTGTCACACAGGTACACTGGCAGCCATACACATCGCAGATTGTTGTCAGCACGTCACATGTGGTACACACCTAACACATCTCCTGTGGGACATGGTAATTTGTATGGGCATGTCCAGTAGTGACATACCACAGCTACCCCTACATGACGGCTATGCAGGACATGTCTGTGTACATCTATTGTGACATATACACAAGCAATGCCCCCCTACCTACATCACATGGTACTACCTGTGGAGTATGTGTGTCTGCATCCATGCTATGGCCATAGATGACAATTGTACATCAATATGTGCAACATACCTCAGTGGGGGTTGTCATGAGCACATGTTCCATGTGTCAATGCATTGTTTGTGTCTGTTGGGCGGTCATTGTTGTGCATGGTTTACATGGCTGACATAGTGTACTGTGTCTGATTCCAGGTACTTCATTGGGCTACCAGCATTGTACATTTCTACAGCACATTCCAGCCATCATGTAGCCAGCTTAGATGACAGTGGGAGGTGTTCCGCCATGTGCACATATGTCACACGGTACAAGGGTGACTGACACACATTGTCAGGACTGGGTTCTGACTGCTGTGGCTGTGTGTACCGGTGTTGACAACCATGACTGCACCAGATGGTGTCTTCTGGATGTGTGACATTCACAACAAACACCCACATTCACATAGCAGCACATCGTCCACGACAATTGACATTCCTGCATGAACACTGTCTACGGTATGTCTGTATGACCACTGCATATATCACTGGTGGCCACCAGCATGGCTGCCTACAACAGCAGTGTGTATCCTGTGCAAACATGGGTTACACCAGTCGCACCACACCTGTGTCAGATGGCCCTGTAGTGGGTGACAGTGCAGTTCCATTCATCATGTAACAGTATACATTGTGCACCAGTATGTTGCAGACATGTGAACGGCTGTGCTAGTCGACATATGCACACATGACACATCACCTGGTACACCGTGTCTGCCTTGCCACCTGCTATTGTGACCACCCTGTGATGACATTATGCGGCCCACATGGACTTGGACATGTGATGGCTCAATGGTGAATTAACCGTCCAGGTGTGTGTCTAGCCAGGTGTCCAGTAGCCAGTGGTCTGCATGCAGGGATAGTCTACATTGGCCTACTCTGTCACTGGGACTGTTGACTATGGTCATACTGTTGTTATGCAGGCATGTGCTGTTTGTCCAGTCTGATAGTCGTGTTCAACCACACTACCGTGGCACACATGGCGTGTGGACATCTGGCTAAGGTGTGCAGCCCACATGTACATCTTCACATGCTATGCTGCCTGTGCAGCGGTGTCACATGTCTGTCTCCGGCAGGGCTGTCACAGGTAGGCACAGCATGCAGTGATGTGTGACAATGCTTACACCCTCCACTGTGCTGTACACTAGCACTGCACACACAGTACAGCACACATGTCATTTATCTGCAGTGCCTGGGACCTGCCTCCATGCCCTACGGCACACCTGCCAGTCCAGATTGTACACAGATCATACCTCCCAGGCACATACCTGGACTGCAACACACGGGTGGGTGGTTCCCACACCACACCGTGATTTACACACATACTGTATTTTCCCATGACACATTGCATCATAGGTAGTCCATGTTCAGATACCCATGTTCGTGGCCGCTACGCACATTGTGACCGCGACAGTGAATACACTGTACACCACAGGTTACATGCCAGTCGGGTTGGCATACTGTACATTGCACCTAGGACAGTTGCTACTGCTATGTATTGCCAGCAACACGCCCTTCCCTAGTATGGACTCCCATGTACCCACACATGCTTGGCCATGCAGTGCGCATAGCTGGGTGACACATTACACGACACATACCATACCTACACTACCCTCAGCATGCACCAAACCTCCATGTGTCTGTGTGCTAGGCCTACACACCTTACCCCTCTGTTTGCTGAACATCCATGCTTACCATCCCTGCTAGCCACACCCTAAACACACAACCATAGCAGCATGCATGGTACATACACACTACAGCCGGTATTACTGACATCCACTGACAGAGGTAGTTGATGGCATGGCACCCGTACGATGGACAGTCTACGTGCCTATGCCAACAGTGATCACAGTGCACTTCTGCTACATTTACACACTGGTAGGGACCATGCTATTCCACACTGAGACATGGTGGTACTGGCCTTTTCACAGACGCCACAGTGGTATTCCTGTTCCATGCACCGCGTGCTGTATGGGCACATGTGCAGGCTGTTGCCGGTAGTTATGTTCACCTGTGTGTTGTGTGTCACTTGACAGTCATGGTGTGTCCTGCTGGTGCATGACATACTCCACAGCTAGCTACCTACACATGACTGCCAGGCATTGCAGTGTGGGCCCTCACGCAGTGTGGTGGTATGTCTCTGCTGTTTGACTACATCCACATTCAATGCAGCATACCACAGTCATGCAGGCATTGGCGACACAGATGTTGCTGGCATCGTGCCTGCCAATGGGGTACCTACCAACAATACACACTCTCACTCACTACAGGGTTCCAATCCTTGGCTGGACATTGTATTAACCCTGTGGACACATACATAGTACTGCCATGCACATGTTATGTCTGGGAACACAGTCCCAATGTCACCTCCAACCGCCGTAGTTGTTGTATCCGGCCAACCTGGCTGTTACATGTCTCTGCAGCAGCACACGTCAGTGACTGCTAGCCCATTCATGTCGTTGTGCACCCTGACCACCACACTACCACATCTATCACACTACACATGGATGGTACTGCATTGCACGTATGGGGCTGCATCTCTACACCCATGACTGGGCCATTCAGTATGGCACTGGGCCACATCTTGACATACATGCTTCACACACTCATTGACTACCTGCATGCCTTTCCTGGCACCCTTGTTGGGCTTCTGTGCGCCACAGCACACCACATCCCATGCTGGCCACCTGTCATATTATTGCATGGGTGGTTGGGGTGGTACAGAGGGTATCACATCAGACATGATCCGCTCTTTGCCCTTCAGCACCATTCCACTTTATGCTATTGCCAGTGTACACATCCAGCATCACATCGTACCCTATGTATCGGCATGTTACGCCATGTGCCTTCTGTACAGTTCACACAGTGGTGCAGGCATATCATGCTAACTACAACAAGTCAGGGCCGTGTGGCATTGCACGTTCCTCAGACATGTGGCCCCTCATGCTCAGTATTTGCATCGTACACTACCTGCTGTCACACAGTACTGTACATGCCTACATATACCACTTCTACATACCTGGCAGCATTCTAGCTCATCCTACTCATGTTGCTGACACCCATACAGGTGTCAGTGTGGCAGATATATCATGTAGATATCATTGCATCAGTTACATCACACATAGTGCATACACATCACCTTTGCATACTGACGGTCATGCGGTGTGTATCACATGGATACTGTCCCTATACAGGCATATCACGTTGTACATGGTTGATGTACACACACATGGCCCACATGGTGCTGTGGTTGCCATATTACACCATGGCGTGGGTACACATGTGCAGGACCACGCATTTCTGGACCGTATGTCTAGCTGATACCTTGGGTGCCCTTGTACCTGTGCCATACACACATGTACCGCAGGCGTGTTACAATAACACATGTGTGGTGTACCTTACACAATGGATACAACGTTACATGTCTCAGTATAGTCATGCTGTGCTCTCTACCGGCTCAGACAGTTTACATATGCAAATGACAGTCATGTAACACATCTGTGCTCACCTGCATGCCACTAACACAGGGGTGTAATCTACTCTGCCATGGGCCATGTTCTCCGCAGTACTGATGCATGTAGTACTCCTACATGGCGTTTGCAGTGGGCAGGGTGGGAGGAGCAGTCCTGCATGTGTGCACACATGCCACATTGCTCAGCACAGGCGTCTGTGTGACATCCACAGACTGGACACACACCATGCTGTGGGACATAGGTCCTGTGCACATCCCACAGGGGCACACTGTGTCACTAGTCATGTGATAGCTTCCTTGCTGGTAGGGTGACACAGACCCATGGTACCACCACAGCGGACGTACTGTATAGACATGACAGTTGACATCCAGTTCTGCCGTTCAGTGGACACTACCATGGGGGGGGTGTCAGTACTGTGTACATTGCACATGTGTTTACACACGGCCCTGCTGGACATCATTGTGGCACACATTGCACCTGCTATGGAACGTTTGGACATGGTCACTTGCTGTTCCCTCCATTTCGGGTACCTATTCTGCTACTACATTGTCCCATATGTGCAGGCCATACATATCTTGTGTATGTACATAACATTAGGCCATCGCTCCGTCATGCATGCTATGCCTGTGATACTGTCTATGATTTGTGAACATATCCATCATGACAGCTTTGCATTACACATAATTGACATAGTCGCCCCTACTGCGTGGGATACGTGCACGTCGTGCGCACATTCCGTATGACATCGGCGGTATATGCCCATGCACATGTGTGCTGTGACACTATACATACATGTCCTATCCCCTGCTGTGGCACTTCATTGTTGGATATCCACTGCCAGCATCAGCGTGGGTGGTGGCATTGTTCTGTGTTTGCAACCCCTATGGCAGACCTGGGGTAGGGTTACCACCTGTGCCACTTTGCAAGGGACAGTCCCTCCTTGGGCAGTTGTGTCCTGACAAAATATATTACAAATGGCAAATGTCCTGAGATTGTAGGACATCACTATATCCCATTCTTATGTAAGAGTTGCATAACATACTTATTTATGTATGTACATTCCTAAATGTTACAAGACACACAATAAGCAACTTAACTGCTACAAGACTACACTTTTCTTTATGCAAAAGAGTAGAGTTCTAACCTTTGTACTGACCATGGGTATGTGTCCACCTGTAACATCTGATGTGTGTCGAAGATTTCCCACTTTGGCCATTTGAAAAGGTGGCAAGCGGAACCTGGGGATAATCCGGGTGTGTACATGTTGTCCCACTGCTGTGCACACGTTGTCCACAGTCGTTGGTATGCTGCGCGTTTTAGCATTACATATCCAACCTTTGCCTCTCTCTGCCTGATGGACAGGTATCTTTACCTACACACACCGTTCACATACTGTAGAGATTCGTTATACGTAATGCGTTACACACCAGTACATGTCGTGGGTTCGACATACCTTTCCGGCCTTTTGTTCTGAGTTCGTCTCTATTCCCTTGTTTCTCCTTCTCTATTCGTGTTAGTTCGGTATGAACATACGGTTTGAATATCCAGGGAGTCTTCCTTATATTCGTTGTCACCTGAGGCATGTGGGTTAATCAGGCCAATAGCTGTTCCTCGGTGTGTACTTATGCGCATATCAGCGGTGATCCCCCTTCCTTTCGTTCGTTCTGGCGTCGGCACTAGGCCATGGTTCTTTCCTCGTGTGGCCGTTGGTTATTTGCAATACCTTCGTGAGGATGGTATGTATTGTATCATGTTTGTGTGACTGCATCCGCTATGTGTGGTGTCGGGTACATTTCGCTGTGGTGTTAGCCGTGGATTGTGTGTGTTGGGTATGGTATTGTGTTCGACATGTGGGTCCCGTGTCCTGGCGGCGTCTGTCGATGGCGTTGTGCATTCAGATGTGTTACATAGCTGTTATTTTCCTGTACATAAGCGGATGCAAGGATGCATCAGCCGCTGCTAGTGTTTCCCAGGAGCTTGTTGTGGGTATGCGCTGTCATTCACTGCCTGTATGTGTTTGCTACGGTTTTAGCTGTTATCCCTTTGATATGTGCAATGGGGTATATCTGCGGATGTGGGTGGCAGTGCAGGGTGTGAGTCTTGCATTTATACATACCAGATATGCTTGTGTGTGTGCTCCATCCCTGCTTGGGGAGCTGCGGGTTACCTGTCTGTTCCGGGAATGTTTGTTTTGTTGATGTCGTCTGCTGTCGGTATCGCCTGCATGTGTGCTTCCTGCACGTATTCCTCCTTCACATCGGTTATATATCTGCGGATGTTCGTCCGTGCCTACTATCCATTGGCATTTTGTCGCTGATAGTTACGGTGAATGTGGTCCTATACTTGGGGCGGCCTGTATGCTACCGGTAGCCTCCTATTCGTGTGCCGCTTGCTTACGTCACGGTCGTGGAACACACCGCGGTATTTACGGGACCGTAAGTGTTCACGATCGGTGCCGGGATAGCACATTCGTATTTTCGCCGTACATGCCTGATGCTGTGTAATGTTGCCGACGGACCGTGTGGAGTCTACCTTATGGCCGCCATACCTACGGTCATGGTTTGTACATGCGTCCTTTGCATCTCCTGTTGGCTATGGCCCTGTGGTACACTTTGGGACATTTCCGCTTTGCATCGTTTTACGTCGCCACGTGCATAGCCACTGAGGAGATGTCAGTACTACTTTGTGGGTACTGCTGTACATCGCCTATGGTTCCTGTACTGTATGCCTCGCCTGTTATTACACTCCGCCTGTGACATGTCATCTACATACACAGTTTACACTGGCACACACATTACACACACACAGCGGAACACACGACAACCTCACCTCACACATACACATATTGCCGCCATGGCTGTCAACCTTCTATTTCCAGAGTGAGGAACACACACAGTAGTAATGTGAAACAAATGGGCATAATGTGGAACACATAGTAATGGCATAGTGACAACTTCAGCTAAGTAGGTCATAGGTTGATTATAATATGCTGATTTACTTACAGTGAAGAACCTTTACTGACTTACTATGAGTACATTCTATTTACCAGGATGTCATTTATATACATTCCTAACAATGGATGTTTGACAGACATTTTCAATGTGGAACTTGGAGGAACTGCGAGGAACATGAACTGTTTTACACCCCAAATGAGGTCGTTCCTCATAATGTCGTACACTTCACTGGTATGCTTTCCGCTTTCACCGACGGTTGAACACAATACCTCGTTGGCGCATCGCCGGTGGCGGCGTGTATCTCCGCACTCATATCCTATGGATATGACACGCACATATCTAGGGTTGCCACCTTTTCAAATGCCCAAAGTGGGACATTTTTTGTAGAAACGTCAGATTTTGCATGCCAACACATACCCACGGCCAGTACAAAGGACAGCAATTCACTTTTTTGACAGAATACAAACCTGTAGCATTACAGTTGCTTATTTCTGTTTATTATCATATTTAGATGTTTCTTCTACAAAATAACTGTTTTATGCAACTAATAAAGACATTATGGGAAATAGTTTTGTCCTACAATCTCAGGACATTTGCCATTTTGTCAATGTTTTTGCAGGACACAACTGCCCAAAGGGGGACTGTCCCTCTGGCGTGGGACAGGTGGTAACCCTACACATATCCCGTTACTGTACCGTGGACTGGTGACCATCCCGACACGCGGATATGTATTGATGCAGGTTAACATTTCCATGGCTGGCGTTACCTGCCCTGCCCACCCTCCAGGATGATCGGGTTGTCGGTCACTATGTTTACTATGTGGTGATTTCGCGTCTTACTTATCTGTGAACTTGCATCCCTGGGTTCCATATTACCCTGTTGTACTTTATATCTGTGTATGCGTACATATATGTCTACATGTGTACTGATATGTATTTCCGTATCTGTGTATGCACATGAGTACATATGTGGTCGACTTGCGGCGATAGTGGCAGCATACGGCTGTGCCGTGTGCTGTAGAACCGGCGTGCGTTGAGGTGTTGGCGTTCCATGCTCTGCTGGCTATTGGGTGTGCAGTGTTTGGGCGGTGCCTTTGTTGGAGTCACACATACGTCCGCACATACGGTACACATTACGGGCGGACATGTTTGTGTGGCGTCCATTTTACTGTGTGTGCAGGTCAGGAGGTGTCAGTCCATGGGGCCTACACTGTCAAAGTATGTGCTATGCGTTCCCTCTTTGCCAGGGCGTAGGCATATTAGAGTGCGCCTCTGTCTACCTACTGGGGCTGGCTCAGTGTGTCCATGGCGCTGAGCGCCCTGTGCCTGTGCTTGCCCTGGCAGTTGTGGCGGGCTTGGTGGCCCTCCGGCATTATGTCCCTGCAGCAGCTGTTTCCGCAGAATCATATTGTGTAGCATACAACATACTATGAATATGTGGGCACTTGTGCCTGGAGAGTACTGCAAGGCTCCACGGATGTATCCAAGCACGGAACCGTGATTTCAACATCGAACACACGCTCTATGATTATTCTCGTTTGTGCGTGTGCCTCATTATGGCGTTCTTGCATGTGTGTGTGTGCATTTCTGATGGGTGTCATCAACCACGGCTCCAGTGCGTAGCCAGCATCCCCACAAGGTGACCTTGTGTGATGTCCCCACTGGCGAATACCTGATACAGCTGTGAGGCATGCCAGATATGGGAGTCGTGGTAGCTTCCAGGGCTGCCAGCACACACATCCATAATAATGCCCTGCGCATTGCACACGACCTGGCAATTGATGGAGGGTATCCCTTGCGGTTTATGTAGCGTCTACCCTGCTCCCGGGTGGTGACTTAATTTCTATGTGCGTACAGTCTATCGCACCCAGGACCTCCGGTATTGTGCCACCACGGTGGAAGCGGCGCATATTGCTAGCCAACTCCTCCTGAGATGTGGGGAAATTTATGTGCTCATGGGCATGTGGTAACATGGCATCCAGGAACTGGTGTAGTACCCTGGATGCTGATGCCTGTGAGATGCCCATTATGTCCCGGTGGGCCTTTGAAAGGTACCTGTAGCCAGTATTCGCAAGCTCACACATACCTTTGTGTCCACTGGGATGGGCTCCCCTCTGTTGTCTCTTGTTCTCAGGCGGCGGCACAGCTCCACTATTTGCTGTAGCGTGTCCCTGTCCACCCTGTAGCGCTCTACTATCTCCAGGTCTCGCAGCCCCTGGTAGGTCACCCTTGGTCTGAACAGTCTCCTTCTCCTGTGAGGCCTACGGTTGTTGTCGGCACCACCCTCCGCAACTCCGTCTGTCTCTGCCACATACCTATGCATCACGGCCACGGCACCCAGCATATACATGTTAAAAGTTCCCGTCTGTTTACACCCTACGGTGCGGCGTTTGGGAAATCGCTGTGTGTTGTGTGCATTCACATTTAATACTGTTGTGCTGTATACCGGTGATGTCATTGGGTGTGTCTGTGCGGCCGTATCCATGGATTATTTCCGTGGTTTTACGGTTGCAACTGCAACGGTACTGCCTGTAGTGTTACATTACAGTTGCCTGCATTGCCTTCGCCTTGCATCTTACATTACTGCATCCTGCAGGCACATGGCATATGATGCATTTTATCTGCAGCCGCGGTTATGCTACCTCTGTACTTGGCTGTGCTATTTCGGTTCTTTGCTCTTTGCATTTCTACTACATCCCCTACTATCTTTGCACTCATATGCCTCCCCTTTCCCGTTATGCAGGAGTCTGCATGCAGAGTTATCAGCTGCGGCGTTTGCCCTTCCTGCATTGATTGGTGTTAATTGCTCATTACGGATCCATTTACACTGCTTCCGCATTTCCTCGTATTCTCCGCATTACCTTCCTATATCCGTGGTTGTTGGCGGTGAGGCCGGCACATGACTGGTTTAGGGGCGTAGTCATACTCGTGCACATGCATTTGTCGCGCATTATGTACTCTCAGCGCATCTATTTCCTAACACGCCAGTCCTGATGCTGTGATGTGCATTGTACAGCCCAGATTTGCTGACCTCAATATCCTTCCTCCTACAGTGGCACACCCCTCTGTGGTTGAGATGTATCTCGAGTAGTCCACTGCTGGGTGTAGTCCCGCTCGCCGTTTGCACCATCCTTACGCGGCGCCGTTTTGCGATTCACTATTATCTGCCTCATTTGCATGGAATTGACTACTAATACATGGTTACGGCGCGGACACCGCCACCACTCCTTGACAACCATTGCGCTGGGGTTGCAGCTTTACATACATACTATGGTGTGTGGTGGCTGTGCAGCTGATTTGTGTTCTACTGCTCTTTTAGGACATTGTCATATTATTTCATTGCTTTGCAACTTCTGTGCACATATCCGGGGTCTGCTGTTCTTTCTACACGTGTCATTTATGTCATTTTCTACATTTTGTGCATATTTTCTTTGGACATTCTCGGTGCCTTTCCACATTGGCATATTGCACCTATATGATACCTGACTTTGACAGCCTTCCGTTACTCCTCCGGTATGTTTGGGTAAATGTAAACCGTTTTTTGGTTTACATTGCCGTGCTATACGCTTCGCCGCCGTGGATCGCTATTTGCCCTCATTTGCATGGTGCTATACCGCACACAGTGTGTTTTGCATACCTCGCCGGGGGCGGAGCGGTCGGCGCCGCCGGTAGTGCACGTGGGATTCATTCATACCTGAATCGCTAAGCAGCCATATTTGGCGTTATAACGCCGACGCTATGCTGGCGCCTGGCGCAAGGTTCATGAATCCCGGGGATTGTCAAAACACACAGTTGTCTCATTAATCTTAATAGGAGCTTTAGCCCAAGCAGATTTAAGAACCATCTCTTTATCAAAAGATGATAGAAATCTAACTATAACTGATCTAGGATATTTTTTGTTAGAGTTAGTATTAGCTATAGATCTATGTGCTCTTTCGATACCAAAAGAGAATGCTTCTGTTAAGTCTAAAGTTTTAGGGAGCCAAGTTGTTAAAAAAGAAGTAATATTGTTACCTTCAATATTTTCTGGCAGTCCAAAAATCCTAATGTTATTGCGCCTAGATCTATTTTCCAGGTCATCCAGCTTTGTTTGTAAATGTGTATTTTGTTTCAGCAGAAACTCAATGTTGATTTCCTCTTCTTGGATTCTATTTTCCATGTCATTCACAGCTTCTTCTATACCTGTCATCTGGATCTTCTGTTGTTGCAGGTCTGTATGTAACAGGTCTATTTGTTTTGTAGTTTTTTCTATGAAGGTGTCTATTTTAGTATCCATTTTATCCATTTTATCAGTGAGTTGCTAGATTATAATTATCAGAGACTGAAGTTCTTTCTTGATGCTGGAGTCTTGAGAATTTGTCTTACTGGAACTCATTTCAGACTGATAAACTGACAGGAAAATTTTCACAGTGATTTCTGACAGGAATATTGTTAAGATTTCCTTTCTTTTTTAGATATAGTTCAAGAACTATATAAAACAAACGTATTTAGAAAGAAAATTACTTCAAAAATAAATTTTTTAAGTAATTAATTCCTGTCAGTGTAATGAAATTGGTGGAGCTGAAGAAATCTGCTGCTATCCTGTGTTCATCCTTGGCCACGCCCAAAAACATAAACACTCTTGATCCAAAAGAATATCTAAAATTTTTTTTGTTAACAGATATAGCAACTTAAGACAAAGATATTCAAACAATCTATCTATTATTGTAAGAATAAATTCATAATTCAGTTAGTCTCAATTTCACTGAGAAAAGTTGCTTATCAAAAGTATATAGTTGTTCAAATGAGTAATGTCCCTAAACATGCCATTAACATGACAAAAAATATTAAATGCATGTCCATTATAGCTGGGCTATAGTCCGATATCAAATTCCTTAGTTATTGGCAACAAGTGACTGAATTCACGAACATGTCCTTCCAAAAATGTCCAGACGACAGCCTTTGCTTCTTTGTCCATTGAAATACAAGAACACAGACCAAATAGAAACTTGTCCATAAACCTTAGATAATCACTTTATATTTGCCCCAAATAAATGACATTTCACCCAGACCAGGGTGTTAGCATCCCTCTAGTTTTAATTGCCAAAGACATTCTTCCCACATCAAATGTACTCAGAAGATTTTAACTTTATCTTTATTGACTAACTGTTATCCTCAACGATTTCTCATAATGTCATTTTTCTTAATGGTGTAATACCAAACAAGATATAGCCATGTGTAGCATTGTTTAAATAGAAGAGTATGTGGATGTACGTCAGATTATTGAAGTTCTGAAACTTAGAAATTCATATGGCCGAGATCATATGATCAAAGTTTTGGAACTTCGAACATTAAAAAAATATAAAACAAAAAAATTCTATTTTTAATATTTTTGCAGAGGAGCAAGCCTTCCTCCACCCCCCACACCCCCTGATAATTAAATATACCAACTCCGAGATTGCACTTCATTGTGGAAAAGGGTAAATTTCCTGCTCCATGCTGTACTGCAAAATCCGTTCAAAAAGTTTGAAGTTTCAAAACTTTGATCATATGGTCCTGACCATATGACTTTTGAAGTTTTGAAATGTTGATAATTTGATAGGAACCTGAGTATTTACATGAGCATAAGATATACTAACCACCTGATAACATATGCTAAGTCAATATGCACAATCTCTGCAGGTGTAAAAGTTATCTGAATAATTCCACATTAAAGAGAACTAATGCTTAGGCTGCTGCTGTGAAACAGCTTTGCAGTTCAGTGCTTCATCTACAAATACAGTATCTGCTGCCACTGAAGAACGAATTGCATGGGTATGTTGAAAATTGGAGTGCTGATGATATTGCCATAATATTTCCAAAACTAGATCAGCTGTGCAATAGAGCAAGTCTGTCAAACAATGACAACAGGTTCATAGCAATGAAGAATGCCACCCAGGTGGCAACTGAGCAGCCCAGCACAAATTCACAATTGCTCCATAGTACTGTGTAGTTTAGTGATTTGTTCAATAAAACAGTAGATAAATGAAGGTAGAAAGATTCAAACCTTGTACCCTTGCCAAAGGAAGTAGCTCATTACCAAGTGGGAAATTTAGCCTTCTATGCTAACTGCCAGAGTAACATTTTTTATCTAAATGCTGAAATCTTTTACAACCTGATCTTGTAGACAATACTGTATTACAGCAATATGCAACAATACATACACACACATTACAATGTTTATGCTCTAGAGTCTTCTAAGAACATTGATACATGCAAGGAGATTCATGCACTCTCTCGCCAGCCCAGTCATCCAGATTTTTATTAAAGCAGTCCAGGCCCTTAGTTTATTTTATATGAAGAAGCAAGTTATTCCACAAGTGGGTCATTTTAACAATTATATAAGAATGTCTTAGAGAACGTTTACCTAATTTTGAAATACATTTCATGTTATTATGTTTAAAAGTTCAATTTTTGTTATTGATTTCAATATCAAACAAAGCTTGAAAGCTAACATCATGAAAGGTTTTACAAGCTAGAACCAATTTACCTCATAAGTATCTGTAACTGAAGGAAAATAAATTAAAATGTTTACATCAAGAACAATAGTCTCTTAAAGATGGGATTATTTTAGTGAATCTCCTTTTAACCTTCTCTAGGCATTTTATATTAACCACGGAATAAGGGCAAAATATATTATTATATTCAATGATTGGACATATATACATCTTAAATAACTAGGAATTGTTTGTTTCTAGTTGTGAACTTCTTCAACAGAAAACCCATGTATTTAATAGTCTTGAAGAGACAGTCTCCATTTGACAGCTGAATGATAAATTAGATGTAAGATGAATACCTAAATCTCTATAAATCTTCACTTCTTGAAGTTCAGTTGTTGATAAGAAAATTGCATTTCTGTAAATCTTATTAGAAAAATACATTATTTTATCTTTGTCCATAATGATAGACCAACATTAAGAAAGCAAATAAACAAATTAGAAAGAGAGATACTAAGTTGATCCAAATCACTTTTGTTCTGGATTATAAAACCTAGTTTACAATCATCTACATATTTACAAATCTGGGTGTTGTCATTTTGTGGGTAAAGTAAGTAAAACATAATAAACAAAAATGGCCCATGTACAGAGCCTAGAGCTACCCCAGAACTAATGGGCAAATCATCATTTATCCAGAACCTATGAAGTCTATTTTGCAGCCAGGACATTATCCACCTAACTAAATAACACTTTATGTCAGTGTTTAAAAGATGATGTTAATAACCTGGTGTGGGAGACTATCAAAAGCTTTGGCCAAATCAAGAAAGAAACCCAGATCCAAAGCAATGGTGACCTGGTAACAAAAAATCAGTCAGGTTACTCTATGAGAATCTACCCTTGAAGAAGCCATATTGATCCAAATTCAAAAGAGCTATACAAGCACTTGTTTTATTAATTAACTCAATCAAGCAGCTTTCAAATTTTTTACAGAAGGACATGAAGCTAATAAATGTTTAATATCTCTGTCTCACCAGATTTGATAACGTCCAGGAGTTAGGAACATACACATTAGAGAACAAATTGTTAAAGAATTATACAAAACAGGAATTACAGTATCTTTAAGTTTAACCTAGGTTCATAGGTGTTTACTAGGCTAATGACCAAAAGGGTCTTTTTAAGTCTAGCCATGCATCACAAATCTCTGACAAGTTCTGATACCCTTGATAACTGTAAGCACGGGCTTGGGAGATGAACCATTTACAGGTTACCTGTTTGTATTAGAGACACAGGTGCCAGATGAATTTCCCATTTCCCATCCAATTGTCCAAATTGCACTTGAATTGCATTAGGGAGGAACTCTGCTTCACATGGATGGGGAGCCTGTTCCATTGAAGAGGTAGTCTCTGGGATACATACCTATCTCTTCAGCAGGTCCTATTTATATCACAGGCAATGTTTAAATCTTTAAAATGGGTAATTCTGGTATTGTTTATTTTGTGGATATGCAGGAGGTCCATTAGAGTGGGGTCTGGCAATGCCCTGTATGCCCCCCTCAAAAGCCTGTAGGAGACAGAATATAGGGATAGGACCTTGAAGTGGTCTGCATAGGGTATATTATTTATGCCCTGTATTCTTTTAAAGAGGAACCTCTGTGGATGTTCCAATTGTTGGATATGCCTGGTTAGGTACATACCAAAGGCTGCAGTGTACTCAATGATCGATCTGATGAATGCCAAATACAGTGGAACAATGACTTCCTTGGACTTAGATGCCATACCTTTGTTTATAAGGTGTGCAGCATAGAATGATTTCCTCACCACTGTAGACATGTGATGATCAAAGATTAGATTGCTATCTATGTATGTCCCTAAGTCCCTGACTACTGGGTCAACTCTAAGGGGTGTGTTGTCAATAAGATAGTTACCAGGGATGGATAAGTTCCCAAAGGATACTATTATGCATTTCTTGACATTCAGTTTTAGTCCAAGGCTCTGACACTAGTTATTTGTTTGTGTCAGCTCCTCCAGGAGAACATTTGTGTCAGTGTAAGATACAGTAACAGCTCCTAATTTGCAATCATCTGCAAATTTAGTCAGCCAGAGACTACTGACATTCTCCTTGACTCCTGAGAAGTAAATGTCAAAGAGGAGTGGTCCAAGCACTGATCCCCGAGAGACTCCACTTGTGACTGGCCTCTTCGTAGAGATGGACTATTCTAACTTCCTGGGTCCTGTATGTGAGCCAGTTGGCTATACACTGGGTGACATATGGGTTTGTACCTAACCTCTTGAATTTGTCAACAAATGAGTGGAGTATTGTGTCAAATACCTTGTCCAGGTCCAGGTCAGCAATGTAAATGATTTTGTCCTCATCCATTGCTTTGGTGACCTTCTCAAAGACATCCACCAGGTTGAATAGGCATGATCTGCCCTTGACAAAACCAAACTGGTTTGGGTCCAGTGTCTGGTGGTTTACTATATCTCTATTGATCATCTCCATGATGATTCTTTCCATGGCTTTACATATAAGACAAGTGAGACATATGGGTCTGTAGTTTCAAGGGTTTGTAGATGGCCCAGCTTTGTGCAGAGGGATGACTGTTGCCTTTCTCCATTTGTGATGCACAAAGCCTGTTTGGATGCTACAGTTAAAAAGTAATTCCAGAGGCCCTGATAGGTCATGTTTCATGCTATTTAGAAAACATCCTGAGATATTGTCTGGCCACATTGATGCAGTGTTCTTGGTCTTAGAGAGAGCATTAAGGACCTGCTCCCTAGTGATAGTAGGGGGAGTTATATTTGATGATATTTCCTGAGGGAAGGTTGAGGGGGGAGAGAGGAGTAAAGTTGCAGCTGAATTTATCAACCAGGAGGTTTGCTATATCTTCTGGCTCAGTATAGTTGGCTCCATTTATAATGAGCTCTGCACACAATTGTGTATTGCCTTTGAAGTTGCATACATAGCTAAAGAATGCTTTGTGGTTGTTCTTGGCCTGGGAGGCCAGACTTACCTCAAATTTCACTTTGGTAGTCTTTATTTGTCCTCTGAGTTGTTTGTTTAGTTTGATGAGACTGCTTTTATCCTTATGGGTGCTGCACCTCCTAATTTTTACAGTAATGTTTTTCCTTCTGTTATATAGCTGATTGGTTTTGTGATTCTACTAGGGTGACTTTTTTTGAGTTAGCTCTGTACTTTTTTTCTGGTGGGTACAGCTGCTTCTATGCAACTATTAACATGCTTGTACGGGATTTCTGTGAACAATTCTGCGTAGGCAGAAGTGTTCTCAGGGTTTATAGGTCCTTGAAATTTTGCCTGGTTCTCACTTAATAGCCGGAGGTTAGCCTTAGAATAGTTCCTGAATATTCCTGGTTGAGCTGGTGGTCCAGGTTTTATTTTTACTTCAAATGAGACCTTTTTGTGGTCTGCCCTTACAGGGGAAGGCATTACAATAGAGGATGTGCAACACTCTCCCATATTAGTGAGGACCAGATCCAATATGGCTGCACCCCTGGTTGATGTATTGACTGTCTGGCCCAGGGAGTTTGTGTTTACAAAATCCAGGAATCTCTGTGCATGTATGCTTGATATCATATAGGATTCCCAGTTAACAGTGGGGTAATTAAAGTCACCCATGAATATGGTATTGGGTTGGATGGTTAGTGTTTCTAATAAGTTTAAACACATGGTATGAGTTTCCTGGGTCATAGAGGGGGGCCTATAGCTTGCATGGAAGTGGTATTGGATAAGATTACACATGGAGAAAAACCCAATCCAAAGCAACGCTGACCTGGTAACAAAAAAAAAAACAATCAGATTACTCTGTGTGGATCTAAACACAAAACTTGGGATCAGATCAGGACCCATAAAGGATGGTTTCTATATGTGTGTTTAATGCTCTTAAAATTGATGATTATGTAATTATTAGACATTCCCAAGACAGAGCTAAGCAGGATGCCTTGGTGAAATGGTTAACTACAGCACTGAGCCAAAAAATATATTTTGTTTAAATTGACAAGCAATACTATAATTATCATGTATTACACAGTTTTCTAATTTAATAGAGTTTGTAGATGTTATGATTTTAGTTATTAACTCAATATACTTATAAAATGCCTTTTTATCCTATTTATCACTAGTTAATTTACATTCATATCTATTGTTAGCATCCTTGATCTCAAATTTCAGCAACGTACAAGGCTTGTTCAATTTATTTTTATTTACAACAGTTGGAACATTCATAAGAACTCTGTGTATGCATTTCTTACATCTATGCAACTTATTAATTAATTTCAACCACAAATGAGTTTTTGCAGCGGATCTTTTCACAGTGAAGCAAGAATACAGAGAACAGTGACCCACTGGCTACATAATGGTTGCTGAAGATAAGGCAGTTCTGATAATCATGAAAAATAATGCAGATTGTATAACCTAACAAATGTCAACCCCTTTGCAGTTAATTAAGGCTTTAAAGAAGGTACTGCAAAACTATATTACTAAAATGCAACATATTTAAAGTATATTACATAATCCAAGTCTATTAATGAATTAATTCATTATTTAGTACCATGAATAAAACAAAATAATTAAAGACAATATTAAATGCTGTAGCAGTTTTTGTTCAACAACCCACAAGTCATACAAAAATCAGAAATATTGCTGCATACGACATACTGTTTTGGGGGGTGTTGGAGCTTACATTCTTGCAGGACAGCTACATCTCATTTTTTTTGCTTCCTTATGTCTTCCCTGTCTTCAAAAATAGCTATCCTTTCTGGCGCTACTCAATAACAGCCGGGCCTAGTTGAACTGCTGACAATATCATGTTGTTGCAGCATACACCTTAGGAGTCAACAAGGCCCTTTGCAGGATAATGAATCAGACCCCAACTAACCACACCAAAATCCTATTACTTGGTTAGCTCTCCCCAATTACCATAAAACACTATTCAAATTTGCCACTGTAGATGCTATATTCTTCTTTACTTTTACAATTACCACAGAGATTTGATCTTCATTTAAATTTTTTTTCAGATTTTACAGCAAAAATACTGACAGAAATTTCTGAAAGAAAACACTCTCACGTTTAAAACAGACTTTGTATAAGAAACAGTAGACTTCTCTGCCCTTGAAGTGCAAATGCATCTGGCAACCTATTAAACTATAAGAGATATAATGGGATTCAAACTAAAATAGATATAATAAAGTACTAATTACTGGCTACAAGGAATGCATATAAGAGATGCTGGAATTCAAAAGACAAATCTGTAATGCATTTGCTAACTGCCTGGGACAGCACACTGGACACAAGTGTTTCATTTCAGGAGCAGCCCATGAGTACTATTTGGAGAAGTAACTTGATCAGAGTCACACAGAAGACAAAGGCTGAGGCAGTCCAACCCTGTACCACTGAAAATATCTCTGTCATAGCTCATAGCCTTACTGTTCTGCACTAAGTGCTAAACAAACTGTTATAGATCAAACACATTGCATTTCCCAACAATGTGCCTGCAAAAAAACAAGTAAAATAAAATGTATTTCAGGTTACAATATTAACTTTAAACTCATAAACTTCATGCAGTCCAATTTATTTACAACTAAATAATAAAGACACGGTCAATATAACAAATAAGCCAAGGATCAGACCCAAGGAACATGGCTCATATAATGATCTTTTGTTTATTCCAATCAGTTTCTTTCCTTTACACCATAACTACTCTAGTTCATAGGCAATAAACAGACTTACAGTCCAGGAGACCATTGAGGAGCCTAGCCCAGATTTCAAGTTGCCACAAAGCACTATCTGGTTAAATGACTTGCTCAAGGTCATATAGTAGGCAAAGGAGGGTTTAGGTAATCAAACCCTGCATCACAGGAACTATCACAACCTCAACTCTCTGCACCAACTGCAAGACAAGAGTATCAATAAAACAAAATAAAGAAATTAAATAAATACATAAATAAAAGGAAGGGAAGGATTTAAACCCCACATCACTGATAAATGAATCAGCAGCATTAACCCACTATGAGTAGAATAATGGGATGCAGGAACCAAGTATTTATGCAGACATACAGATGTGGCCACAAATTACAGCTTGCTCAAAGTCATTCAGTGGACAAAAGGAGGTAAAAGGGTTCAGATCTTGCACTTTTGACAACAGGAAACAGTACATTGATACCACACAGCCTTATGTGCCATCCAAATCCAAATCACTTAACAGCATTAACAGAGCTTTCATAGTCAGGCATTTTCTGAGCAGCAAAGACTATGAAGCTGTAATGACTGACATTACTGAGTGATCATAATCTTCAGCAATTTAATAGAAAAAAAAAAAAGAAGTTAATGAGACACAGGGCATAAACATGAGGTAAAATCAGAGGTGTTCTGCAAAACTAGAGACATATAAGACCCGACTACTCTGATTCATATGAACAGTTAATGGAAGAAGTTGTTAACTTTCATTTTGTGAACCACAAAAACTATGAAATTATAATAACTAGTATTCTTGGCTCACTGCAAACTTCAATGACTTTTAGCCTTCAGTGATTTATCAAAAAATGAAAAAGTGCATGAAGGTCTGAAAGTTGGAGCAGACGATTAAGGTGCTATGCTTTTAATGATCCATTTCCTGCAAATAAAGATGAAGAGTTTGATGTTTTCTTCCTCCATTTGCCTGCTGTTTGTCTTTGAGCAAGTCACTTAACCATTCAGTCTAAATGTTTTTTTTAGCAATCTTAATCCTCTGGCTGGCTAACAGACACACACACATTATAGATTAGATTATCCAAATTTTGTAGTGAGGTTACTAATGTACAGTGTGCTTTACTGCTGAGTGAATTAACACACTTAGTCTGATATATCAACAGTTGAATTAATTCTGAGATTCCCTTGATACAGCACTATTCATTCCTGTACTAGGTTTACTGATATGCTATAGGCTATATGGGCTGAGTGGAACTTGCATAGCGATGCATTTCCTGAGCAATAAAGGCGATGAAACTGTACTTGGTAGAACCTGTGGTCATTTCTTGTGCTACACATCAGTTTGTAGAGACAGACATTGGCTCTGTAAAAGGGATACTTTTTATTTTTTTTCTGTAGGATGTGCTATAGGCACAAATGCGGTAGATTGTTGTGTTGGTTGGCCATGGGCCACTCAAGGCTGGGGGCTATGGGCTGATGCCCATTTCATCATGTATTATAATCCACCACTGACACCGTGCATTGAAATAATCATGGCATTGTCCTTTGCCTCCATCATTCCCATGTATGGAGAATGTACTGGTGAATTTCCTCAAGAATACCCTGAAGCAATTAGACCATTTTTACCTGGCTCACAGTTGCAGAAACCTGGACCTGAACTACGTCACATCATATCTGCTGCTGGGTCGAAAAAGACTTGTGTGCTTCCACAGCTAACTGTGAAAGATGTCTTTGCCTGGCACCATGAGTCCAGGTATGACAGTGGGTTCTGCTATTTCAGAAAGGGTTGTGTCTTCATCAAGAGGTTCAGGCTGGGCACATGTGTTGTGCTATATGGTGTCCCCCCTTGATGTAATGTGATTTCCTCATTATGCTGAGTCTATGAGCCTGTGTCACTGCCTTTGTAGTTATTCACCTGCTGTAGGATAGGAGGCCATGACAGTACACTTTACAACTGTTTGCCACTTTCCTGAGGCTGTCTCATGAGAATGAGCAAAATTGCATTATCAACAACTATTCTGCTGCCAACATCAGCATGCTGTGCTGAAGGGGACGTGATTGTTTCTGCTAATAAACCTGTATTGACCATGTTAATGTGGCTTGTGACAGGCATATCACTTTATACTGAAGGTGTGATGCCCACATTTACCATGCAGTGTCTGCAGTGGTGGTGCTACAGCTGATGTTGATGGATGATCTGATATAGCAACATTTAACAGTTACGTACAGGTACCATAGTAACACACCTAGTCTGAAACCAAACACTAGCCTTCACTGCTTGCACGTGAATATTGGAGGTATCTGAAAGTATTGGTCTGAACACCACCTCAAAAGATTCCTGCACCATTTTCCTCTGCATCAAAGTCATTTCCCCTTACAAAGGACAGGTACTGCTGATCAAGTATTAAATGTTAGACAGTGGAGGGTCCAACCAGTGGTATTATGGGCAACTGCATTCTGCCTAGCCCTTTTCCTTGTACAACCAAGCATGTCATTAGGATTTTTACCTGCACTGTTCCAAGATGTGGTTCCTTCCTGCTATGAGATTTATGTCAGCAATAACTTGATTCCATGCTTTATCTCACTCTGCTTGCTTTAGCTGCCTTTTTCCAAAAAGATGTTTTCCATATGTTCTATATGCATCCATGATGATGTGGTTTTCTTCACGAGTGAGGACAGCTGTCCTGTGCCTTGTTTCCTGATGCTGAAAAAATTTCTCTGAAAATATAAATTTGCAGAAAATTATTCATCCTCATCCTATCTGAGAGCAATTATTTCCACGGTATAAATATCACTGATGAATTGAACAGCAGTAAAACACACAGAAGCATTGCTAACTAGATGACAGTTAACTAATTCCCTCTGCTGTTATGATTTCTTCTTGTTCCCTTTTTATTGTTCTCTTGGTCAGACGTTTATCACCTGTGTTATGTGTAATACTCTACACAGTGAAATGTAGGTCTGTGAAACTTTGACGGAGGGGTTGAGTAAACTAAATATAGAATTAATTCCTCAGTTATTATTTCTTTCATGTACAGTAAGATAGTCTGCACTTTGGTCCTGTGCATTTTCATTGCCTGAGACAACTGACTGCAATAACCAACTTTATACACATTAAGATAATGAACACAGCCCTAAATATGGCATGTTACACATCCCAAATAATTTATTTATTTTTATTTATTTATTTGCAGTTGGTTTACCAGGATAGTCCAGTGGGCCAAGATGAACCCGTTTTCAATGGAGTCCCGGGGAGAAAAGCTTCAAAATTGCACACAGAAGTACAATACAGTTCCAAGACAGCAATATTTCAGAGGTGAATCCTAAAGATATCACAGTAAAATGTACCAGCTGCCTATTTCCAATAATGTTAACCTGTGTTTTAAATATTTTCATTTAATTCATGCTTTCCATCAATCTTCACATAAGCATGAAGCTCAGCAGGTCTTAAAATGGCAACTGTAAAAAGTCTGATGAAAGTTTGGCCCATTTTATGAATTCTTATGCAAATTAGGCAAAATAGGCATTTGTGTGGTTATATCTATGGCTTGCTTCAAAGCTCATATTTGTAAGGGCTTTTATCAGCATAGCTGAGTTCATACTACTGTGAGTGAGCTAGAAACTGCTCTTATCTGCTGGAGAGCCCTGGCCTAATTGTGCAATGTGGGTGCATGTGCAGTCTGGGAATGCACCTTGCATTACTATACCCAGTGGGAGCCTGTGCAGGATGTAAAGGGTCAGACAGATGTATGTCATTCCTGAGTGGGTGTGGTTCACACCCTAAGAGTCTCAGCTTCATAATTACCTCTTCATTCCCATTTGAACCTGGCAGGGATCAGCTGGACACTGTGAAGGCTCTGTCATGCTGCAAACTGGACAGAGAAAGAGACAAAAACTCTCCTGCACTTGTTGCAAGTATTGTACCTGCAAATGATTGTGGACGCTGATGCTGGCAGCATATGGAAAAACATTGCTGTCTGGAGGGAGTTACCTGTCTTAAGTGATGGATATCCCCTACTCTAGAGATCAGTGCAGTCACAGGTATGATGATCTGCAGAGATAGAAGGAGGAGTAGCTAGCCTGGTGAGTTGTAGAAGTCCAGACAAAGAGGCAGGTAGAAGTCCAGGCATAACTTCTCTAAAAATAAAGAAAAATTACTTAGCCATATATTTTATTATTTATTTATTTTTTTTTTTGCATTTGGACAAGTACCTCTTATCCCTTACTAATTATATATATCAGCTTTGAAACTGTACAAAAAGAGGAAAGGGCTAATTCCCCAATCACAACTGTACCACAATATTGCACAGAAAAAATAGATATGTGCGATAAGTTGATATTCTATCAGCTGTAACAGTCTTTTTTTTTCTGTTTAGCAATGTAAATTGTTGACCAGTACACACACACACACACACACACACACACACACACACACACACACACACACACACACACACACACACACATCTGTTTATCTATACAGATATCTATCTATTTATCTAAATAGATGGATTAATATAGGCATATAAATGTTTTTTTATTAATTTAGCCTAACAATAATACTGTAATTATTATATTAAATATGGTAAGTACAGTGTTTCATGGGCATAACTGCTAGAACATTTTGGAAAGTTTAGCATAGCACAAACATTTTGAACCACTTGCTGATTTACACTTCATTTTTATTGTACACTAAACCTGTCTGTACTATGAAATAAATTGCTTGTTAATAAAACATAATGCTACTGTTGCCTGCTGTTACTGTTACTATGTGTGCTGCATTACCATGGCCATAACTCAGACTGTCTGGTGAAATGTTTAGTCAGAAATGTATTTACTGCATGTTATTATTTGTAAACTGCACTAGCAGATGCAATTGTGGCATCTTTTAGAATGGCACATAAAATGGAATCGATAAGGTAATGGGGATCTACAAAACTTTTCTCACTTTCTGCAAATGTTAGAGTCAGAGACACCATACACCTTACAGAGGGAGGGGGGATGGGACAGAAGTTATTAGACCTTATTTTGTTCATTAAGTTTGTATTAATGCAAACTACAGTGCTTTAGGCACTGATCAATGCCATATTTTTGGAGATTTGCTTAATGATAATAGCATCATTGCAATATCATATTAATAACAATACAAAATACACATAGAAGTGAACATTTATGACAATATTTTATTTCAGCTTAGAACAAACACGTGAAAGTTGTTAACAGGCACAACAACATTTGCAAGACTCCTAAAATTGACTAACCACTGAATTTGTCATATTAGCAAACTTTTCACCAGCGAATGTATGAACATGTCAGTCAACATATTCCAGCAAATGTATTTGTTGCCACTGACTATATCAAGTGGGGAAGTTCAGTACTGCATATGTCAATTTCCATTTCCTTTCAGTTTCAAAGTATTCCCTCATTCTGCCATAGGCATACACAAATCTGAGGACTCATAAAGATACAACTGGTTTGTATGGTGAGGTGAAAAGTCAGCAAGCAAAGGAAAGTAGTAGTGCTGAAATTGAATTCATCCTCAAGTCTTGGTGAGTATCTTCATGAGGTGGACCCTGTTTTTTATAAAATCTCACCAAGGCGACACTGATACATAGACTCTATTTATATAGCATATATCATGGACAGAAGTACATCAAAACTTAAAAAAGATAGCTGGGTGCACAAGACCCAGGATAAAAAAGTGTACAATCCTGCTAGGCACATTGGTGCCAGGACTGGAAAAATGACAGTGTAGAATCCTCAAAATATGGAAACACTCCAACAATGGGGCAAGGCCAGGCCCAGGGGGAGGATGGCCCTCCTGTTGTAGAAGGAAGTAGCAGTCCACAAAAATCACAAAAACTGATAGCCCAAACAAGAGCCATAAAGACAATACAGTGGACTGTTGAGGAAAATAAAGAAATTATGTATTGTTACTATTATGCAAAAAGCCCAGAATTTCCAGATATAAGATATACAAAAAGATTAAGAGAGAAATTAGAGGAAAGAAAAATACTTCTGCAAGAAAAACTTTCAGACACTTCAAATAAAACTTTGTGGTCATTAAAATAACACATTTTTGAAAAACAGTATATAGACCAAGAAACTTTGATCTGTTTGGAAAAAGAAGCATCAGAGGTAGTGCAAAAAAGATAAACAACAAAACCTAGATATTTTTGAAAAGTATAAAAAGAAAATGTGGGCATGGGAAAGAAAGAGAGATTTTGGTGCAATATGTATGCAAAGGCAAAAGCCAGATTAATCAACACAAAAAAGGCAGCCCCAAAGATATTTGAAGAGAAATATAGGCAAAGGCATCTAGATATGGAACATTTCACAAAAAACAAAAAAATAATACCACAAAGAGGGAATGTAGAAAATTACATTACTAAAGTAGAAATAAAAAAAAAACAGAAGAAGTTATGGAGTGCCTGCGAAGTGAAGGATTTGATGTAGAAGATCTAACACAGGTTACATCACAGCATGATGAAACGAATCCCCAGAGTAAGGAGAAACAAGAATATCAGGAGACATCTGAAGAAGAAATATGGACATGAGAAAGAAAAAGAGAGTTAATATGGTGTACTATCTATGCAAAGGAGAAAGCAAAACTAATCAATACAAAAAGAGCAGCGCCAAAGATATTTGAAGAGAAATGCAGGCAAAGGAATACAGACATGGAAAACTTACAATATAAAAAAAACAAGAAGACAAAGAGGAAAATTAGAAAAGGAGATCAGTAATGGAGAAGTTAAAGAAATACAAACTGAGGCTATGGAGTACCTCCAAAGTGAAGGATTCAGTGTAGAAAATCTAATTTAGAAAGCACCACAACAGGATAGAGCAATGGATATCCAAATTAAGGGGAAACCAGTGGAATGGGAGGCAATTGGTCAGGTTCCATATGAAGATATTTTGGAGCCTTCCACAGGAAGCGAGTATAAACATTCACTTGAAGCTGGACAGCAAGGGAAGGAACAGGCAACTGTGGAACTTCTGACACAGTTAATGTTGAGGAGTGATAGGCCAGTGAGTTCTCACATGACAGAGCAGAGGATGGCACAGGATGAAACTGAAGAGAATGTCCCACAGAGGATGCAGTAAAACTTTCTATAGAATGCCCACAGGAAATGAAAAACAAATAATGTACCATCAATTTAGAAGAAAACAAGCTAAGAGAAGAGTTGATTGACTTAATAGAGATAGCAAGATAGACATATTAAGATCAATGAAAGAAATAGACTGCAGAAGGTCAATAAAATCCAAAAAGTCAGAAGTTTGATAAAACAAATGAACACAATAATTAGGACTGTCCACAGAGATCCATGCAATATAACAGCACTAAAGAGTATATATTACTGTGCAGCTAAATTAATAACTGATAAAAGTTCTATCACAAAAACACAGGGTAGTGAGGGAGAAAAAGGGGAGAAATCAAATACCATCATGGAAGTATCGAATAGAGAAAACTATAAAGCAACTAAGATAAGAAGTGCCACTGTTAGAAGAGTATAGAAGAGGGAACAGATCAATGAAAATACTTAGAAATACAGACATGATAAAAGTAATACACAGTATTAGAACAGATCAGGATCTATCATGCACTATCGCAAATAAACTAAAAATCTCAGCACAGATGGAAAAACTTAGAAGATACGCAGATAAATATAAAGGAAAAGTACAAATAAGCAATTTATTGATAACTCAAAAAAGTTTTATAGAGAATTGGAGAACAAGGTAAAAGGAATTAAAAGACCACCAAAAAAAGAAGAAATAGATACATTTTGGAGAAGTATCTCTGAAGATCCTGTGGAACATAACAAAGATGGATAGAAGAAGTGAAAGAAAGAATAAGAAATTTAAAGGTACAGGATATGAAATGGGATGAAGTAACAGCCAGAGAGATTGAAACAAAATTAAGAAAAGTCTCAAATCGGAAAACCCCAGGCCCAGATGCAGTACCTAACTTCTGGTTAAAAGTATTAACATCTTTGCATGAAGATTTAGCCATGAGTAAGAAATATTTATATGCACACCCCAAACAGACACCAACCTGGCTAACAACAGGAAAAACAATGCTCCTACTTAAGAGTGAACCTACAAGCTACACAAAAAATTATAGACCAATAACTTGCCTTCCGACGATGCATAAACTAAACACTGGAATGGATGCCAACAGAGTCTATAGTCATTTAGAAAAAAAACTCATTTATGGCAATAGAACAAAAAGGCAATAAAAGAAAGTCATATGGAACAAAGGATCATTTGCTGTTAAATGAAGTCATAGTGGAGAACTGTAAAAAGAGGAAGAATTTAAGTATGGCATAGATTGACTGCAAAAATGGATTTGATTGCATCCCACATTCATGGATAAAAGAGTGCTTAAAAATGTATAACGTACACCCTACACTAATCAACTACACATTACAGTGACCATGAAACAGTGGCAGACCACTTTGCAATTAAGCCATGATAAAGGATTAATTATTATTTCAGGAATAAAAATTCAAAGGGGGATATTCCATGGTTAGTCTCTGTCACCACTGCTATTATGCATTGCCTTTAACCCATTAAACTGTCTGGTTAACAGCTTAGGGCATGGCTATAATGTGGCTCCTAGAAAACAACAAAGTGTAAAGACTTCTCATCTTCTCTTTGTCGATGATTTGAAACTGTATAGTTTATCAGCTGAGGAACTGAAAGTACAACTGCAAGTTGTTAAAACTTTTTCAGATGATATAAGAATGTCATTTGGTCTTGATAAATGTGCAAAAGCAACCTTTAAAGCAGGAAAACTACAGCACCAAGAAAACATCAGTTTGGGACAAGACTGTGATATAAAAGAACTTGAGCAAGAGGGGGTGTATAAATATTTGGGAACTGATGAAGGATCAACAATAAAACATGAACAAATGCAAATAAAACTTAGTAAGGAATACTTTAGAAGACTTAAATTAATCCAGCATTGGCATCTAGGAATAAAATCCAAGCTTTAAACCATTTTGCTCTTCCTGCCTAACTTGCAGTTTTGGAGTGATTGACTGGCCCCAAAATATGTTGGATAGATTAGATAGTAAAACAAGAAGGATGCTTCATGATCACCAAATGATTTATAAAAATCAGTGCATGCCAAGATTACATATTCCCCATTCCGAAAGAGAGGGATGGGCCTCACTGAAATTGATTACATGCACAGATCTGCAAATGTGGGACTCAGCATGTATCTGCTGACCTCACAAGACCCAAATGTAGTGAAAGTCTGAAACATGAGGAAAACAAATCTAAGATGACTTCCCTGCGTAGGCTAGCAGAAGCACATTGGCATCAAGCAGAAATGGAAATCAAACCACAAGTCGATAAAAACCAGGCAGCAACTGAATGTGCCAAAAAAACGAAAAAAGAATATAATGTGAAGGACCAGATGAGAAGGCAAGAAATGTGGAATGTATAGAAAACTTCTGGAATGACCTCATGTTGATCAGGAACAAATGCAGGCATGGTTAAGGAGAGATGAATTCAAACCAAGAGATGAAAGGTTAATACTGGCGACACAAGATAGTGGGCTACATACACATTGGTTTACAAAGTCCATTGAACATGTGGGAGAAACAAATAGGTTTTGTAAAACAGAATTGGAAACAGTTGCACACCTTATTGCTGGTTGCAACATACTAATGGCAGAAGGACTGCTTATTGAAAGGAGTAGTAATGTGGTGAGACTGTTGCACTGGAGATTGTGCAAACATTATGGTATTGGAGTGGCTGAAAAACACTGGAATTATGAGCCACAAAGCATCATAGAAAATGATGAAGTCTACATCACATGGGATCATCCATTTCCAACAGTTCAGAAGATAGATACTAGAAAACCAGATATAGTAGTTCAAGAAAAGAAGACAAAAGTAGCATTGATCATTGAAATCACCACACCCAGTGACTACAGTGTCCTGCATACAGAGAGAAACAAAGTCATAAAATATCAGGATTTGCAAGCAGAAATGAGAACAATGTGGAAGAAAGATACCCAGATAGTTCCAATAGTAGTAGGAGCAACTGGTCTTATAAAAAAATAGTCTATACTTGTATTTAGATATGTTACCAGTGCATGTAACTCAGTATGAACTGCAGAAGGAGTCATTACTGGGCACATTGCGGGTGCTGTGAAGAGCACTTTTGGCGTACATTAAAGAGTGCAACAATACTAATTTCATGAACTTTAATCATACTTTCACTTAGGAATGGGGTCCATTCCCATCACAATATTAGAAACCCAAAAGATTTGGAGAAATTAAAAAGGAAGAAGCCATAAGTGCTGTGGTAAGAAGGCCCTATTTTCATGATGCAGCAATTTTCTGTTCATAGACACATTAGTCTCAATTAGGAAAGATTATATTATCTGCTAATTTCCATGGGTATGAGTTGAAGTTAATTACTGCAGAGTACAGATCATCACTTCCCATGGTCTCCCCAACTCACTTATTATTAGAAAAATATCCCTGATGTCTAGTGGCTCCCCTGCCTCCAATTCCTGCTCTGTGTAAGTGCTGCACTAGTAAGACTTTTAAGATTTATCCCTGGTGTCTAGTGCTCACCCACCCAATGTTAAAATCTCTGCTTGTTAGTTTAAAAGTGTGTTGAATTATGGTAACCTCTCCAACACACAGACACACACACACACACACACACACACACACACACACACACACACACACACACACACACACACACACACACACACATGCACATACACACACACGCACACACACACACGCACACACACACACACACACACACACACACACACACACACACACACACACACACACACACACACACACACACACACACACACACACACACACTCAACTACCTTACCACTAAACTTCCTGGCATTTACCTGTACCATGATAGGCAAACCACCATAAGACACAAGAAGCAGCCATGCTAATCTACATGGCCACGTGATTTAGATGCCTTCCTGGAGGCAGTTCCGGGGGGATGGCTGTGGAGACACAGCAATGCAGTGCTGCATGTCTTTGTGCAAAAGCACTGTCTTAGGTCCCTCTCTGAATGCCAAATTTTACAGTGAGTTGCACAACTCATGTAAACTGCACAGTAACATTTATGAATCCAGCCTAACATTTTTTAACCAAAACTTTATTAACTATAAAATTTATCCTCTTAACATATCCTCTTTATCCTCTTTTTGTAACCATGCTAAATAATGGTCTCTAGGAATTTCATGATTGTTTATCCGCCCTTCCCTCCCTTCACAACATTCTTAAGCAAGGGAAAAGGAAACACAAAAAGATAAAACTTCTCTGTTCAGTCACGCAAGTAACCATTGCATAAATATACAATTATTCTCTGCAAACTGTTAGTTCACATGCAATTTATTTACATACATCACCATTTCTTGCTTCCAGCATTTACTCAGAGACTTGCAATTCATGAAAAGTATGGCTATGAAGATAGCTGTAATATGGGATATCTATAACAATACAATCCTGTCCATCCTTGATTTATCATTGTGTATCCCAAATATCCAAAACAATGCATCCCTATTTTCAGGAAGATATACTGACATGGCCATTTTAATAGCACCTGTAACTTCTTGCCAAAGCTCTTACAGTCTTTTCCAATGCCAAATCATGTGATAATATCCTGCACTGGCATCTCCACATTTCCAACATATATCTCTTTGGGCCCATCCCTTTTCTTTTAACTGTTATGGGGTTAGGTGTCACCGGTATTCCATTTTCATGAAAGTGAATAATAGGATGGTGGAAACTGTATTATCTGTTATCCTACAGATAACTTCTTTCCATTGTGTTTCTTCTATGTTTTCCTCTAATTCTTCTTCCCATCTTTTTCTAAGTCATAACAACTAATCTTTCCTATCTGCTAACATTAGGCTACATAGTTTATTTATAGAAGGGTCCTGAAGTAAAAGCTTGTGCATGTCTTTTATGTCTCTAACTATATTGTTTCTGTAATGAACTGGCCAGAACCTTTGTATGATGTCTTTTATTTGTAAATACTGCCACATTTTTATTTTTCTCCTTGCTTTGTCTGTTGATTCCTGATAGATGAGAGCTCCTCCTGTTTCTTCATTTTGCATATCCTTAATATAGTATAGACCCAACTTTGCTCATTCTTCAAAATATATCATTTTAGTTTCTACCCTAAACTCTTCTGAGCCCCAGAGAAAATGTCCTCTCTCTACTCTTTAATCTGTAGCACCTTATTGTTTCAGTTTGACTGAAACCATTCCTCAGTCTCAGCAGGATCCCATACCTCTATGTCCCCTGCCTTTTATGTTCATTTGCTATAAAGAAAATGATCCATATCTCCAAAGGATGTCAAATAGATTTTTGTCTAGATCCAGCCATACAGTATTGCTAACCAATCATTGCTGCACTATAGGCCTCAAGATTTGGGATACCAGGCTATCCCCCATTTTCTACTCTGTACTAATGTTTTCCTCCTGCGAACTCTAAGTGGTTTTCCCTCTCAAAGGAAACTCATTATCAGTGACTGTACCTTGAGGGTAATTAGTTAATGCCACTTGGAGAGATGTCCAGCTAAAAATAGGAATCTGCATAAAAAATACATTCTAATTATGCTTCGTCTACTTGGAAATGGTAGCTTCAGTTTGTACAGTCATTTATTTTTTTTCTTTAAAGTCTTGGAGCAAAGGTGTAACATTTCTGTCCACAATTCACCCCAGTTCTATAGTGATCTAGAGCCTCATCTACTTAATTTTCTCTACTACTTGAAAGTGTCTTTGAACATACCCTTGCAACACACCAACGCTGGTCTTATTTAGATCACTAAACATATTTAGAGCATTAATAATATCCCCTAAAAGAGGATGAGAGATCTACAGTACTGCATCATTAGCAAACCACATTGAATTAAAGCTGCCTATTTTTGGCATATTAATTCCTGTTTACATTAATTGTTGCTTAAGGTACTGTACTAAGAGTTCTACCATTTAAGCAGACATCATTGGTGACAATGAACACCCTTTCTGGATGCCTCTCTTGATTTGTGCAGGATTGATCTTATGATATAAGTGCATTCTCTGCACTAATTCCTTCCCCAAATTCCCTAATAATAAAAAAAAAAAAAGTATTTGAAAAATATCACACTCTGACCCCAACAAAAAAATCCTACCCATCCTCTCCCACCTGATTTTAATTTCCCGCCTTTTTCTAAGTTGTAACAACATATCTTTCCTATCTGCTAAAACCCTCTTAATGTGTTCTTTTTGTGCTTTCCATGCCAACTCTCTCCCTGTTTAACTACTGTCCTCTATCCATCATTATTAAAGCTATTACAGTGTGTCCATATATGGACACTTCTGAGCAAATTCAGGATTTGATAAGCTGTTAGCCAGCAGTACTGAGTCATAAACAGCTCAAAATCTTATGGAAAGTTTTCAAGAGACTCTTACAGCTTTGGGCTCACTGCCTTCTGTTGAAAATAGATAACAGCGTTTGTTAATGTTTAATTTTTAAGCCATTAGGGAAGAGTCAGAGACTGGTCTGTAGGTCAGGCACAGGTCACCTCCCAGCAGCCTGTATGATACAGAGTACAGGGACAGGGCTTTCAATCTTTTCATGTAAGTCACATTTTGGAGGCCCTGGATTCTCTTGGTTACAAACCTCTGTGGTCTCTCCAGTTGCTGCAGGTGTCTGGAGAGATGCATATAGAAGGGAGCATTGTTTTCAATCAGTGGTCTGATAATGGTTGAGTACAGCTGAGTTATAACCTCCTTATCTTGGATGTGATGCCCTTATTTATGAGATGTGCAATGTAGAAGTTTTTCCTTAGTACTATGAACACATTGTGATTCAAGTTTAGATTGCTATCAACTTGTGTTCCCAAGTCTGGCACCACTGGGTTTGAGCTTTGAGGGGTGCTATCTATATCACAATTAGCAGGGGCTACGTCTTTGCCAAAGGGGATAATGAGGCATTTTTTGTGTTTAGTTTTAGTACATATCTTTGGCATCAGTAATTTGTCTGTGTCACCCCTTCTGTAATTTGTTTACATCATTAGTTTGCAGTCGTCTGCAAACTTGTAACTGGTCTACTAGTGGAGGTGGACTCCCCAACTTTGACAGTCTGTGTTTTGTCAGGGAGACAGTTGTCTACCCATCTAGTGACATATGGTTTAATCCCCAGCTGGGAGAGTTTCACAGTGATCCCTCAGTGGGGGATTCTGTCAAAAGCCTTGTCTAAATCAAGACAGGTGGTATGTACTGCTTTGCCCTCATTCAGGGCTTTGGTGACTTCCTCAAAGAAATCCACCAGGTTTAATAAGCAAGATCTACCCTTGATGAAACCAAACTGGGTCAGGTGAAGAGTTTGAAGGTCGTCTGTGTCCTTGTTGATAATGTCCGTGATGATTCTTTCCATGGGCTTGAAGATAAGGCTGGTTAGGCTTATGGGTCGATAGTTTCCTGGGTCAGTTGATGAAGCTCATTGCTCAGGCTATAGTTAAAGACAATGACAAGTGGTTCCACTAGTTCTTAATTTAGATTGTGTAGCAAGCAACCTGGGATGTTATCTGGTCCTTTAGAGGCTGTGTTTTTGGCCTTGGAAAGTAATTGTATGACATGTTCTTTGGAGATACTCATTAGACGACTTGTGTCAAGAATGATTTGGGTGTGGCTGATGGGGATAAGGGGTGAAGTTATTGATAAATCGGTCAGCTAGCAGGTTTGCAATTTCCTCAGGTTTAGTGTGAGTGGTACCATCCACTATAATTTGACACACAGCTAGGCATTCCCTTTAAGGTTTTGGACGTAGCTAAAGCATGCCTTATGGCTGTCTTTAGCTAGGGATTCTAATTTATTCTTGGAACTAGCCTTAGAGGACTTTACAAGATATCTTATTTGCTTGTTCAAGATGTGGAGGGTATTCTTCCCCTTAATTCATACAGTCTCATGTGGTATCAGACAAAAGAACAGCAGCACCAGGTAAAAGTAAGAACTGTTTACTGTTAATACGGTTGAGCTCTTTCCTTCCTACCATGGGAACTTCATCAGAACAAATAATTTGTATAAATTAGCAGTTTGTGGTTATCCTGAGTGTTGCCTTCCATTTTCAAGTATTCTTTCTCTGTTGGGAAAGTTCTCTCTTGTTCTTAGATATAAGTTTCTTTATTTTTGTTATATAACATATTTATTCTTACAGTCCAACAGGGTGACTTATTTATTTGGGAGGATCTGGTTTTAGCCCTGTCAAGTACAGCTGAGTTAATACATTTATTTAAGTGGCTATATAGGGCATTTATGCACTCTTCTGCATAGGAGTCATTGTTAGCAGGACCTTTGAAACTTTTTATACCACTGCTTAGTAGAATATAGTTTGTCTTTGGAAATGTTTCAGGTTTTTTGCTTCAGTTGGGGTGTCAGGTCTAGTCTTTACTTCAAATAAGACTGATTTATGGTCTGACCTTACCAGGGAGGTCAACACACAGGGGGTAGTACAGTGACCCCCCCCATATGTTGGTGAGCACTAGGTCTAGGATATTTGAGCCCCTCGTGGGGGTTCAGACCACCTGTTCCAGGGCATTTGATTTAACAACATCGAAGAACCTCAGAGTGATCGTGTTTGTGCTCATTTAGGTCACTCAATCAATGGAGGGATAGCTGAAATCCCCCGTGACCAAGGTGTTTGGCTGTACATGGACTGACTCTAGCAAGTCCAGGTAGGTGGTGTGCTTCTCCTAGTTCTTGGAGGGGGACCTGTAGCTAGAGACAATGTGGAAGGATATTTTACCTATAGTTATTTGGACCTGGGGTAGCTCAAGAGAGTTATTTTACCAGTCTCGAGGTATATTTGGATTTAATGAACTTGGATACACCTCCACCTTTGGTGGTTCTTTCACACTCGTTTTGGGGTCTGAACATGTAAAGGTCATTGTAGCCTTGTACAGCTGGGGTGGTCTCTGTGGCCTTGAACCAAGTCTCAGTAACTGCTTAGACATCAGCATCTTCCAAGATGAGGAGTGCTTCCAGAGAGTGCAGTTTATTGTTTATGTACCTAGCATTAAGCAGTATGACCTTGAGTTTGTCTTTAGTGGATTTATTGTCAGAAGTTTTGTTGTTTTGACATTGCCTGACAAAAGGCACGATGGAGGATGCAAGCATTTGTGCCAGTACGTGAAAGCCTTGAGGAGACAGGTAAAGGCCATCTCTGGCAAAGCAGCGTTGTCTGTTGACCATGTCTTCCCAGGCTGTCAGATACTGGATCCCCCTGGAGTAACACCAGAAGCTAAGCCAATTATTGAAATCATTCCTGGGATACATAATCTGAGAGTTCAGTCATGTCTCTCTTCATATAGTCCAGAGAGCTACATCTGAAGACATTCACTCCAACACATGCTATGACAGAGTCATAACGGTAATTGCTGCTGAGTTACTTGAGTGTGTGCATGATTTGCTGGATCCTGGAACCTGACAGGCAGCTGACCATGACTTTCTCCTTGTCCTACTTGGTGAGGGGGACATCTGTGTCACTACTGAGTTGCCTATGACTAAGACATTAGATTTAGAGCTGTTTTTCCCTAGGGGCTTAATTGTTGAGACATTGATATGTATGTTGTTATGTATGTTGCTATGTATACTGGTAGATTCTGTTTGTGTACTGATATGTGTAGGTTGCTTGCACTTGGGAGGTCTCTGGTGTTTTGGTAGGCTCTTAGTGAGTAACTCCACTTATGTGGGTTTATGTGTCTTGGCTTTAACTTGCATGAGTGGAGAGGTGTGTGTGCTGACAACCTGTTTGATGTCTTGTTTATTGTTACGTGAGAGGACTGATTCTAGTTTCATGGTATAGTTACAACTCTCACGTACTGTAGTTGTTTGCTTTAGTAGCAAGCAGTTGTCAGTATACATGAGCCAATTGTTACATTATCTCTGGATTCCCATGTCAATCAGGCTGGCTGGAGAAATGTTGAGAAACTGACTGTCCATAGTAGCAGGTAATTCTCAAGCACTAATTTGTGACTAATTAGTTCAGCTATTGCTCTAGGATTACAAGGGGACTTATTGTATAGAAGATCAGGGATGAAAAGTGAGGCGACGCTGCTCAGTGGTCAGGTGATGTGTCTGCAGTGCAGAAGTGTGCAATTGCATTGCCCGCAAAGCAGCAGGGAACCTGAGAGAGATATTACTGACTGGTGTCTAGGGAAAAAATGTTTCTAAGCATTTATATCTATAGAAGGCACCACTAACCCCTGTTGTCTGGTGCGCAGCTATGCACAAATGCAAGGCTTATATACAGGTGAAATTAAACAGTTTTTTTAAGTCTGCAAATAGGAACTCACAGAATTATCCTTCCTCCAGCAAACCCCAGCTCAGCCAAGGCTGTATCCACACTCTTCTTTTACCAGGGTGCAGGGAGCTATTCTTAATGTAGGATGGGTGGATCTGAGTTCAAGTGTATAAAAAACAGGCTAGATTTAGCAAGTCTGGATCTAGTTTATGCTAACCAAGCAATATTTCAGTGCAAAACAAATGTGGTAATAAGCAGGCACAAACAGTAAAAACAGTCCAAAAGGCACAGATTAATGCAGTAAAGCAGTAAAATACAGATGAAAAAGTGCAGATCAAACTGAAAACAAGCTTAATTTCTTGTTCTTAGCTTTGGAAGGCTTGGATTCAAGCAGATACACTCTGGACCTTTGACAAAGTATACCAAGTACAGAATAGCTCCCGTTAATGGAACTTAAATCAGAACAAAGACACTTAGAATAACAGACACTATAAGCCTTCAACCAGAAATTCCCAGCTCAGAAGGGCCAAGGCTACCCTCTCCTACAACAGTGTAGACCACAAACCTTCTTAGTGTAAAGTAACTGGCCTGAAGACTGACCACTTAAACCAGAACTAAGACACTTTTAGAATAACAGACACATTAAACCTTTAACCAGCAATTCCCACCTTAAAAGGATGTAAACTACCTCTCCTGCCACAAGAGTGTAGGCTGCAAACCTTCTGAATGTAAGATAACTAATTTGAAGCCCAAGTGCCTAAATCATCACTAAGAGGCTTAGAATAATAGTTACAATTTAATCAGGCTACTAACAAGCAGTAATACATGCAGCAGAATAAATGCAACTGAACACTTTAAAGAACAAACAGGAAAAAGCAAAATAAAGTAATGAAGTAGGAAAAAGCACAGATACAGTAAAAGCAGCTGAATAAAGTGTGTTTTTCCTTTAGTAAGTGGTAAGGGAAGAAAGAGAAGATAATTCAATTTTAAGAGAGTAAGGGTGGGCCTTCCTAACTGCTCTCTCTGTACTCAGTAGAATGAGCTGATGAGATGGGACCAAGGAGGAATGTCCAAAATCAGATTAATAGTAGAGGGGGGGTGGACAACTCAAAAGCCACCAAGTTTAAGAGTGCAATAACAATTAGGCGGGTGGTGGAAAAATAAAATGCAGACAGAGATCAGCAATAGTCAGGCAGAGAAGGGCAAGCAAGTCAAATAAGCACTGCAGCTAAATAAAGATGTGTCTAAAAATTTCTAGTTAAAGAGGAATGCTGCTTCTCAGCTCCTCCCACTAATTAGCTGAATGTTATTCACTGCCTGTAAAGGAATTCTTTTCTAACTGACCCTAGCCAAAACCTGTTAAAACTCCAACAGAACAAAAAAACTTAAAAAAAAAATGCAATGTAAGAAAATGATAAAAAAAAAGTAGAAATAACCAAACCTTAAATGAAAAACTTCAATTCAAATTCAAATGCAGACACAGACCAGCGATAGTCAGGCAAATAACAACAAGCAAGTCAAATAAGCTATAGGTCATCAAGCAGAAAAATCACATATCACATAGCCAGAGGGATTGTAATACAAACAGCAACAAGGTAAGGTTTTATACTGAGTCTTTTGCTCTTTGGTTTATGCATACTTGGTATCATTTGCAAACATAAAAGTGAGATAAAAGTCTTGTCTTTGATTATTTCCTTTTCATGATGGTTTATGTAGGTGATATAATTATGCAAAGTGAGTCAACTGATATTTCCATAACATGTCAGTTTTATGCAGACCATAACATTTTGCATGGTTTGACAGTTGAACAGCTTTATTCTTAACCTCATATGTAAAGCTATGGAATGCATTATCTCAGACCCGTTGTATCAATATTGAAAACTTGTTAATCCTGGGCCCTCATCAATCTGGCTTTGTCTTTAACCTCATTTATTTATTTGAAAAATTATCCAAAGCAGTGGATAGTGGTTAAGCAGTACATACAGCACATCTGGACCTGGCAAAGGGCTTTGACACTATCCCTCATGGAGACGTTATTGACAAGTCTTGCAAATCTGAATATACATCCTTAAGTTTTGTAGTGGTTGTCTGACAGAAGCAATGTTGTTAACATCACAATGGTCACATCTAAAAGCAAAAAAGTTAACAGTGGTGTAACATGGTGCTCTTTGATGGGTCCTCTCCAGGCTGGCACCTATTTCTCAAACCATCAGGTCAACAACCCTGGCCTACAGTTATCAAAGTTTATAGATGGATGTAAATTGGGTGTTGTATTTGATCTTCACTGACTGACAATTGCTCCAGCCTGAGTTTGACTATGTTAACATTTGGTGTAAGGACAATGCTCTCAAATGAAATGTGAAAAATGTATAGCATCATTTTTGGTAAACAATACATCTTCAATTAACATAGAGCTAACAAATCCATCAATTCAGACAATTTTGTGAGGCATCTGGGCCCTCCTCTTGATGATTTCTTATTGTTTGACCATTATGTTTTGTTTCTTCAGGCATTTGGAATACCTCCAGTCGAGTTTCTAAAGTATCTTCACTATTTCCCTTTTACTAATGTCTCACCAAAGACATTACTGAATATATGCAACTTTTGACATATATTTGTCTGAACACACTCATCTTGAGAAATGTAACAGATTCATAACTAAAAAGATCAGTGGTATCAAAAGTGATAGTTATTAGGGCAAGTTGGCAGACATTTATTTGTCCTTAATCTCGTATACACTTCTTCATGGATATCTGTGTAGCCCTTCTAGCCACAAATGATCCAGTCCTCATTGACCTCCCAATCCTTTGCAGAACAAATGGTAATGCAAATAGTCAGTTAAGTAAACTAAACATTCATCAACAGATGAGTAAGACATGGCATAAAAGAATCATGTCCAGTGTCTTACTCAGCTCTGGAACAAACTTCTCCTACATGTCAGGCAGAGTAACACCCTTATCACCTGCAAGGTAAACCTAGATAATTGTACAGGCTGTCTCAAATTCATGCATGGTCTATCTTGACTTGCCTTCCTTGAAGCTGAAAGAACTTTTAAATATGGGCTTTTTACTAAGCTTGCTATGGTCTTCAGACTAATTGCCTAGTACTTACATATGCGCCTATGAACTATATATATATATATATATATATATATATATATATATATATATATATATATATATGTATATATATATATATATATATATATATATATATATATATATATATATATATGTTTTTAACACTGCCGTAAGTCAACTACCACTATATACTCTCCTGTAATCTATTTGATCCGTATAATACTAGAGCACTATTCAATTTGATTAGTTCCAGACACTATTAATACAGCTATTTTATATATGAATATACATACACACACACACACATATATATATATATATATATATATATATATATATATATACATATATATATATATATATATATATGTATGGGTCCACCTTATAACATCAAATCCCTGCAACACCGAATAACATTTCATTGAGATGAATGCTTTGAAATTGCAGAAGAGCGAAACTCCACATCATTGAACCACATTTCCACAAACTGAAGGGACTTCCTTTTCCTACATAGCAACAGTAGTGAAGGGAATGGAGATACTGTAAATGTACAGTTCATTGGGTGGCTCTGTGGTAGATGTGGGCATGCCGTGGGCGTGTTACCTTTTCTACATGTAGTGTGATAGATTTGATATATTTAATTTGCAGGGGGTGTGGGGGTGTGAGTGGGCACAGACCCCCTGCTAAAATGTAGGATGGGATAGTGTAGGTTTCTGGTGTTTGGGGGGTGGGTATATTGTAGGTGGAGTTTCTGTATTTTTTAGTTTTAGTCCAGGGGTGTGTTCATGGAAGTGTGGTCATTGATTTGGAGTTTCACTCTTCTGCAGTTTCAGTGATTTTGTCTCGATGAAACGTGATTCAGCATTGTGGGGTTTCGATTTTATAAGGTAGACCCATATGTCCTCCATATGATCACCCTCCCAACCTCAAGAACCCCACTCAGCCTTCCTGAAGACATTGGAGGATATGAATGTATCACAAAATACCATCATACTGGGAGACTTCAACTACCCAAACATAGATTGGGTACATTATTCTAGCCCTAATACCCTAGCCCAAAGGTTTCTGGAATTCATAAATTCAAATGCACTGGAACAACTAGTCACCTCTCCCACTAGGGGAGATAATATACTAGACCTGATCATCACAAACATGGGGACAAAATGCTCCACACCGGAAGTATACCCCTCACTAGTGAGATCTGACCACAAACTAATCACCCTGGATATACATATCCCACCTCCACCCCCAGCACAAAAGACCACAGTGAAAAACTTCTCAAAAGCAGACTTCACTCTTCTTAAGAAAGAGATGGTATCCTTTAAGCCCAGTGTGCCAGTGGATACCACATCCAGCAATGCCGAATCCTTCACAAATGCTTTCTATGGACATATCCAAGAATGCATGGATCATGCAATCCCAAACAAATCCAAGTCCCTCTCCACCAAATGTAACCGTCCTGTCTGGTGGACCTCAGCCATAAACAAATTGTATAACAAAAGAAGGAGGCTACTGCATGTCAGAGCGAAATCCCATGAAGGGAAGACGTCTCTGATCAACATTAGCAGAAAACTACGTTCTCTCATAAAAACATCCAAAGCAAACTTTGAGAGAAAAATCGCTAAGGACACTAAAGATAACCACAAAGCCTTCTTCAGCTATGTTAGAAACCTGGGCGGAAATCCTCAGATATGCTCAGAGTTGGTTCACAACAACAGAAAATACACTGAACCCACAGATATTGCTAACATTCTGGCTGACAGGTTCAGTGCAAATTTCTCGCCTCCTTCACCCCCAAAAGAAGAAATACTTATCCCAGCTGAATGTAATCTCCCTGTCATCTCAGATGTCCAAGTGAGAACCGCCCTAAACAAAGCAAAAAACACAGCATCAATGGGACCTGACAGTATCCCAGGGTGCGTGTTACGTGAACTCCAAGAGGAGCTAAACCCACACATAAAATGCTATTTAACCTTAGCCTTACTGGGATATGTACCTGAACACTGGCGACAGCAACAGTGGTCCCATTCCACAAGGGGTGCCTCTACAGACCCTGGAAACTACCGCCCCATAAGCTTAACTAGCCTGGTCTGCAAAGCTATGGAAAGAATCATTATGGAACTCATAAACAGAGACATAGGGGACCTACAGACACTTGACCCCACCCAGTTCAGCTTTGTGAAGGGCAGATCCTGCCTTTTAAATCTGGTTGACTTTTTTGAAACAGTCACTAAAGCCATTGATGAGGGCAAAGCAGTCCATACAGCATACCTGGACTTGGCTAAAGCCTTCGACACAATACCCCACTCAGGCATCATAGATAAGCTAAGCAGCTTAAAAGTAAACCCCTATGTCACTAGATGGGTTGCAAACTGGCTAAAGGACAGAACCCATAAAGTTAAAATCGCTGGAGCAATGTCAGACTCAAAGCCGGTCACAAGTGGTGTCCCACAGGGATCTGTCCTGGGACCCCTCTTGTTCGGCATTTATTTCTCAGATGTTAAAGCAAACATGGGAGGGCTGTGGCTGACAAAGTTCACAGATGACTGTAAACTAGGAGCCATAGTCGATACACCAGCAGACACACACATCCTACAAAAAGGCCTCACTGAAACGGACAACTGGTGCCGTAGTCACGGCCTTAAACTAAATGCCAAAAAATGTATAGTCATCCCTTTTGGAAAAAACAAAGTACCCACAAATTATCACATAGACAGCAACCCACTGAGTATGGAAAAAGTAATCAGAGACCTGGGGACCCAAGTAGACGGTGACCTCTCATTTGACACCCACGTTGCCAAAGTGGTTAGAAAAACATTCTACCTTGCACACCTCATCATGAAGGGATTCACATCCAGATCCAAGGATGTCATTGCACCCCTATATTCCTCCCTCATCAGACCCATGATTGAGTACAATGCTCCATTTGGTATGTACCTCACCCGGCACTTGCAACAGCTGGAGAGACCACAGAAGTACCTCACCAAAAGGATCAAGGGTCTCCAACATATGTCTTATTCAGCCAGACTAAAGAAACTTCAGCTCTATTCAGTGGCATACCACCTGCTCAGGGGTGATCTCTGCCTGACGTACAAGGCCATGTCCAATCAGGATTTGATGGACATGCTCCACCTCAAAAAATCCAAATCCATCAGGACCACGAGAGCTAAAGACTTAAACCTCGGCACAAGTATGAATAGGACATGCTGGAGGGATAGATTCATAACCCAGAGGCTTCCCATGCTCTGGAACAGGATCCCAGTTTGTAATAGGCAGAGCCCCTCACTGACTCTCTTCAAGAGAAATCTTGAAGAGTGGATGGGAGATCGAAAGTTTACCCCAGGGGTCACATCTGTGTCACTGCTTGACAGGGGCACAGTAAACTAATTCTATGATATAAGGGGACCTTCATTGTGTCACTACTAGACAGAGGCACAGTATTCTAGATTTATTCTGTACATTTTTGTACCATTTCATGGGGTGGCAAAAGCCACATCACTATGGCTAGGCTTACAAATGCCCCAGGGCAGATAGCCTAGTATTATACTATGAAACTATGTACATATATACATACATATATATATATATATATATATATATATATATATATATATATATATAGATAGATATATATACATACAAACATATATCTATACATATATGTATGGTTTACTATCATCATTTCGAATGGCCAAAAATTTGCCGTTCGAAATAATGAAAAGTTAAACTGAAACCAAACATTTCAAGCATACACAATGTCACCCCAAATGATCGACACATTTGAGTTGACATTGTGATGTGAGATATATAGGAGCTGCTGTAAATCAAACTCCTATACGACATATCATGTTTTTGCAGGGGTCAAGCCCCCCCCCCACACCCCCTGCTATTAATATATTCCAACTCCGGGATCGCATTACCGTAGGGATATGGATGAATTTCCAATCCCCACTGTACAGTGAACTCGTACATATAGTTGAACACACTTTTGATTTTGCGAACGACATTTCTGATTTTCGGCAGCATAACTGCCGACAGCATGTAATTTGCACAAAAGATAGTAAACCCTCTATCTATCTATCTATCTATATATATATATATATATATATATATATATATATATATATATATGCAAAATCAACAAAGTGTCCCAACTGAGGAGCTTGCGAGCATAAAAACCACTGATAAGTATTTCAAATGAAAAAATAGATTACCATGAGATGTATTAAGTCTCCGAATCAGTCTCCTGATACAAAATCAATAAAGTGTCCCAGCTGAGGAGCTTGCGAGCGTAAAAACCACTGATGAGTATTTCTAATGAAAAAGCAGATTACCATGAGATGTATTAAATCTCCGAATCAGTCTCAATAATCCAAGTAGAAAGAACCTTTCGGTACTTTAAAATCCAAGCCAAAAGACCATACGGTACTGATAAAAACGTTTAATAGTGAGCGCTTTCACGGCTATTACAAGCCGCTTCTTCAGACAAATTCGCTAAATTTTTTTTGTTTTTGTTTTTGTTTTTGTTTTCTTTTTATACACATATTATCTGCACATCATGTGCATATATCCTATGCACATTTTTATACTTGTTTTATGTATATTACAAATACATAGTTTGGACAGTCTACTTTATCGATTTTTTATATATATTTTTTATATACATTTTTTGTATATTTCATATCTTCATGTGTTCACAACTGTTGTAGTTAGTCCACTCATCAGCAATCACACACATGTATTTTAGGTCTTGTTACATATCCAGGTAGCTTACATGTATTGTCTATGTAGATTTTGTACACTTCTTTGATTAGTTGCATATGTCAAGTGAGTCTTTGTTATTTGTTCTGTGTGTACATATTTCTGACATACTCGCTTTTGCACATTTTTAGTAGGTTATTTGGAAGTAGCAGTCTGTATAGTTAGTGTATGTCTTTAGTTTAGTAGTCTGCATTGTTCGAGCCTATTTAGCGAGTATTAGCTACTATTATTTGTCTTTAGTTTAGTAGTCTGCATTGTTTATGTTTCAAGCCTATTTAGCGAGCATTAGCTACTATTATTTGTATGAACACTAGAAATGTAGAATTCAAGCACTAGCACTTTAAATATCTCTGAGTGTGTTTGGGAGGAGACCTCCGTAATTGTAAGTGTTTTTAAATTTGGCGCTTTAGTAGCGCATTGTTGTTTTGTCTGAAGAAGCGGCTTGTAATAGCCGTGAAAGCGCTCACTATTAAACGTTTTTATCAGTACCGTATGGTCTTTTGGCTTGGATTTTAAAGTACCGAAAGGTTCTTTCTACTTGGATTATTGAGACTGATTCGGAGATTTAATACATCTCATGGTAATCTGCTTTTTCATTAGAAATACTCATCAGTGGTTTTTACGCTCGCAAGCTCCTCAGCTGGGACACTTTATTGATTTTGTATCAGGAGACTGATTCGGAGACTTAATACATCTTATGGTAAACTATTTCTTCATTTGAAATACTCATCAGTGGTCTTTACGCTCGCAAGCTCCTCAGTTGGGACACTTTGTTGATTTTGCATTCATTCGGGGTTTGGTGGTTTATTTACAACATACTATATATATATATATATATATATATATATATATATATATATATATATATATACACAATATATACATTTATATATGTATATGTATATATATATATATATATATATATATATATATATATATATATATATACACACACAGAGACATTAAGTTTTAAAAAACTATAAAGGTACAAGTATATAAAAAAAAAACATAGTGAAAACAAATAAAGTTCTACTGGCTTTTCTCAGTCTAACCACAAACTATATAAATTATTTACTGTACCTTAGGAACAAGTGACTTAGTCCAAAGGGATGAATCCACCACAATGCTTAAGTACATCATAACACTCCCATCAGCAAGCTGCAATATAAAAGTCACAGCTACATGCCTTGACCAGCCTTTACTTCAGCTTCATAAATAAAATATGAATTGGCCCATTTTCTTGTTGTTGTTTTATACATTTGTTGACCAGGTATGTCCAGTGAATGCAAATGACCTTTTTCAGGAGTGACCCTACAGCACTGCCTTGTTCAGAATCACACATTAAACACATGGTTATGGACTAAGAAAACTCTTTATATTATGTTACAGGAAGGAGCTCATTAGCAGCTCCAAACTTTATTCTGTTGTGTTAACTGCCAGGCTAATTTGCCTCGAGCTGTAAGTCCTGAATGGGCCATCCAGCCTCTGGAAGCAAGGAGTTCTGGGGCAGAACCACTGTTCTACCCCATAATGAACCTCAACTTGAGGAATGAACTTGATATCTTTAGGCTTCCAGGCTCCATTTTTGATACAAGCATAATTTGTAACCACTATTGTCACTAATGAAATTAGTTTCCTAACTAAAGTGCTATGAGGAATTACAAACACATGGCACACTTCTCACACAAGTTGTTACAATATAGCTATATCTGTATCTATGTCTGTATCTGGTTCCCTATCAGAAGCCTGAAACACTATAAGCCTGAAAATCAAAATCCTGAAAACTATAGACTGAAAATTCAAAATCCTGAAAGCCCAAAATCCCGAAACTCAAAATCCTGAAAACATAAAATGGACATACTGACGTCATTGTGGCTTTGCTATTGTTAGCCCTGTGGTGTTGGGTCATGCATTGGGTTCAGGTAAGTGTGCGGTTGGTTTTATGTTAGGGTTAGGGGTGGTTTAAGTGAGTTAGGGTTAGGGCGCAGGTTAGGCATGTATGCAACAGTGACAAATATTGGGGTTAGGGGTGGTTTAAGTGAGTTAGGGTTAGGACGCGGGTCAGGTGAGTGTGCGATAGTGACGGACCTTAGGCTTAGGGTTAGGGTCAGTGTCAGTTGGTAGATATTAGTGTCTTTATAGTGACATATTAGCATTATTTGTGTTTTCAGGATTTTGGGCTTTCAGGATTTTGAATTTTCAGTCTATAGTTTTCAGGATTTTGATTTTCAGGCTTATAGTGTTTCAGGCTTCTGATAGGGAACCCTGTATCTATATATCTATATCTGTATCTATGTCTATGTTTGTGTCTGTGTCTGTATCTACATCTCTACCTCTCTCTCTATATATATATATATCTATATATCTATTTTTATATCTATATCTATATCTCTATAATTACATGTATAGCTGTATCTATAGCTATATCTGTATATGTTTATATATATAAATCTAAATCATTGTATCTATATATCTATATCTGTATCTATATCTATATCTATATCTATATCTGTGTCTACATCTGTATCCATATCTATATCTGTAGCTATATCTGTATCTACACCAATATCTGTATCTGAATACAAAACAAGATGGCTTATCTATATCTCATCCAGTGCAAACTAGATGTGGACCCAGTCACTGTTTTCCTCAGAGAATCACCATTAATGAAATTTCTATCTAGTTTCTATAGATACACCAATGTGTGTGCTAAATTCCATTTTCCTGTGTTTGTTTTATCAGGATGTTGGTATATATGTGTATATACGGTTCCTCTTCATATGATCAAATTTCTCTAAACTCGAAATTCATAAGCCCAAAGCCAGAATCTCGAGTTTAAAGAAACTCGAAAATATGACAGGGACATAAAAAAAAAAAACATGTACACCTTTCTAATGTTTTTGCAGGGGGGGCTTCAACCCCCACTGCACCCCCCTACTTAAATATTCCTACTCCAAGATCGCACTGCAGTGAAGGAAAGGGAAATCTCTCGTTCCGCACTATATGCGTAAGCGCAAAATGGAAGACTATCCAGTCCTCCACTATACTGCGGTCACGTAGCATGTGGATTTAACCTGCAATGGTGCAGGGGGACCTGGTCCCCTGCAGAAAGGTAAGTGAACCCTTTTTTCTCTAACCCTAAACTTCCCATTCACAATTTCGAGTGAATGGAAGTTCGAGATTTTCGTCTCGAGCTTATGCATTTCGAGCTTCCATTCATTCAATATTGTGAAGGGGAACCTTATATACACATATACATATACATTTGTCAAAAGAGTCAAAGAAACTTTATTGCTATTTAAGAAACACAAGTGCTACCTAAATGAAATTTTGAGTGTCAGCTCTTTTGCAAGAGAAAAACAAACACAAAAAGACAGACATGACAGGTATTAAAGAATAAACAATAACTATAGCACAAAAGTAAATATCTCGGTAGCTGACACACATGCTTGCATACTATTTATATACACACTGGACAACACTGGCTACTAGATGATCAACACATGAAAAGAAAAGTACACTACACACAGAGGAGAGATTGGGTGATATTGCACATAAGGAAGTGATTGGAATTGCACTTGAATGAGAATATATTTTAGTATGCAATAAATAAATAAAAATACTGTATGTGGAAAAAAAAGAAAAATAAAAACAGCATAACAATCTGTTATAGTTTTGATACATCCAGATTTACGTCTGCATTAATGAGTCTTATTGCAGATGGATAAAAACTGTTCATGAATCTGAAGGTTCTGCAGTAGATACTCCATAACCTTCTACCATATGCAAGTTTAATAAACCATCCATACACTGGATGAGAAGTGTAACTCAGCAATATGTGGGACCTCTTTTTACATCTCATTTCAAAGAGCTCCTGTTTGTTGTTTGTGTCTTTCGGCTTTTCCCGGTTAGGGGTCACCACAGCGGAACTCCAGTCCGCTAATGATTGGTAGTTGATTTTTACATGCCGGGTTACCAACCCTGATGCACAACCTTCAACAAAGGTATGCCCATTCACACATGTCTCTACGCAGAAGACGCTCTAGCTGAGAATCGAACCAGACAGCGTCTTACTGTGAGGCGACAGCGCTACTGCAGCACCACCACCGCGGGTTGAAAATTAGTGCCCACAATGTTTTCTGCTATTCTTATTATTCTTTGCAACTTCTTACTTTCAGCCATTGTGCTGTTACCAAACCATAAAGTGCAGTTGCTGGTGATAACGCTCTCAATGGCTCCCCTGTAGAAGGTATTTAGAACATTCATAGACAGCTTTGCTTTTCTCAGCCTTCTTAGGAAGCGTAGTCACTGGTGGGCTTTTTTAATTAGCTGGCTTGTGTTTGTACTCCAAGAAAGATCCTCTGATATATAAACCCCCAGGAACTTTGTAGTTTGGACTCTCTCCACTTCTTCACCATTGATCTTGAGGGGCAGGTGCATGGCAGAGCTCTTTCTGAAGTCAATAATAATTTCTTTTGTTTTATTGATGTTCAGGTCCAAATTGTTGTTATTGCACCATTCAATCAAGGAGTTGACCTCATTCCTATACTCACTCTCATCATCACCACTTATGAGTTCCTCCACTGTGGTGTCATCTGTGAATTTGATGATGTGGTTGTTGCTAGCTTTCACAGAACAGTCATGGGTAAAGATTGTGAACAGTAGAGAACTCAGCACACAACCCTGGGGTACTCCAGTGTTGACTGTAATACTCCCTGAAGTGTTGTTACCAGCACAGGTGCTTTGTGGTCTTCCATTCAGGAAATTGAGGATCCAGTTGCATAGCCCTTTATTTATCCCAAGGTTGATTAGCTTTCTATAACTTGCATTGGAATCACTGTACTGAATGCCAAGCTGAAATCTATGAACAACAGCATGGCATAGTTGTTTTTCCTCTTCAAAATGCTCCAGTGTGAGGTGAAATTGTGCTGAAATGGCATCAGCAGTTGATCTGTTTGCCTGATAGGCAAACTGCAGCAGGTCAAAGGATTAGTGTACTACCGTGGTCAAATGCCTTTTAACCATTTTTTCAAAGGATTACATTACATTTGATGTAAGGGCCACTGGCCTGTAATCATTGTGGCAGGTGGGTTAGGCTTTTTTGGGCAAGGGATTATATTGATAACTTTGAAGCATACTGGTACTTTTTCCTGGACAAGCAAGGTATTGAAGATGTCCGTCAGGATTATGCTGAGTAGGTCTGCGCAACATTTCAATATTTTCCCCAGAATGTTATTAGGGCCAGTAGCCTTCCTGGGGTTCACTTTCCTCAGTTGGTTCCTTACATCCACAGCACTGAAGTTGAGTACTGCCTCCTTTTGGTTATTGAGAAGCTTTATAGCCTCCAGGTTGTTTTTCTCTTCAAATCCAATATAAAATGTGTTTAGACTGTCCAGAAATTCAGTGCTATCATTGCACTCAGCTGACTTGGCCTTGTAGTCAGTTAGCTGTTGAATACCGTGTCTTTTGCATCCTTGAAGCATCCTTGTATCCTCTTTCCATACTCTGTCTTGGCCTCCTTGATACCCTTTTTAGATTAGCCCTTGCCACACTTAGATCCTTCTTATCCTTTGCCAAAAGCAGTGTTTCTTGCCCTCAGTAACTCATACACCTTGCTGTTTAGCCATGTTTTTTGGTTATATATGGTTATATATACATATATAAGTTTGGCAGTTGTAGGTGGAGAGTTTCACCATTTGGTGAGCTGATCACTAAGGACTTGTGGGTGAAGCTTACAAGACTAGTCATGTTAGTTGGACATTTAGTTACTGACTTGTTATCCAGGTTGGTCTGCTGGTCTGTGGACTGTTATCATTCATGCCCTGGGCCAGGAGAAAGCACAGATATAAATGACACATTATACATTCCTAGTGCATTAGAAACTATAGAAATAAAGACAGTCCAAATTAGCAGGGAAAAAGTTAAAACAATTCTATAATACAGATAATTTAAGTACTATAAACTTAAAAGAACTTATAACTGATAACTTATGCAGTTTACTGATATAGCTTTAAATTATTAAGAGGCTCACAAGTAATTCTGTAAATGGTTATGGAAGGAGAAATGCAATATATAGAAAAAAGAGTGAGCAAACATGAGAGCAAACAGGAATATAAGATTGATAAAGTGCAGGCAAGGAACTGGCATGAATGCAATAGAGTAGATTGCAAATGAGATAAACTGAAATTAAACTGGTGTGTCAATGTTCAGTTAATATAAGCTTGAAGCAATAAATTACAAATGCTACAACAGAAAGGTATAAAGTATATACTCAGTTGAATGTGGTAATATTTAAATCATAAAGTGAGTTTAGACAATTGATGGTAAACTTATGTTCATTCAGGGTTAAGGAAACACTTGCAAGAGTATGTTTTAATCCTCTTCTTCTTCTTCTTTCGGCTGCTCCCATTAGGGGTCACCACAGCAGATCAACTGTTTCCATTTCTTCCTGTCCTCTGCATCTTGCTCTGTCACACCAACCACCTGCATGTCCTCTCTCACCACATCCATAAACCTTATCTTAGGCCTTCCTCTTTTCCTGTTACCTGGCAGCTTCATCCTTAGCATTTTTATCCCAATATACTCTGCATCCCTCCTCAGCACATGTCCAAACCAACATAATCTTGCCTCTCTGGCTTTGTCTCCAAACCTTCCATCCTGGGCTGAACCTCTAATATACTTATTCCTAATCCTGTCCATCCTCATCACACCCAGTGCAAATCTTAACATCTTCAACTCTGCCACGTCAAGCTCTGACTGCTGCCTTTTTGTCAGTGCCACTGTCTCCAACCCATATAACATAGCTGGTCTCACTACCCTCTTGTAGACCTTCCCTTTCACTCTTACTGGTACTCGTCTGTCACAAATCACTCCTGACACTCTTCTCCACCCACTCTATCCTGCCTGTACTCTCTTCTTCACCTCTCTTCTACACTCACCATTACTCTGAACTGTTGATCCCAAGTACTTAAACTCATCCACCTTCGCAATCTCTACTCCCTGCATTCTCACCATTCCTCTATCCTCCCTCTCATTCACACACATATATTCTGTCTTAGTCCTGCTGATCCTCATTCCTCTTCTCTCTAGAGCATATCTCCACCTCTCCAGGATCTCCTCCACCTGTTCCCTACTCTCACGACAGATCACAATTTCATCTGCAAACATCATAGTCCACGGGGACTCCTGTCTGATCTCGTCTATCAACCTGTCCAACACCAGTTTAAATATGAAAGGGCACAGAGCTGATCCTTGATGTAGTCCCACCTCCACCTTAAACGCATCCGTCACTCCCAAAGCAGACTTCACCGCTGTCACACTACCTCGTACATATCCTGTACCACACTTACATACTTCTCTGACACTCCCGACGTCCTCATACAATACCACAACTCCTCTCTAGGCACCCTGTCATATGCTTTCTCTAAATCCACAAAGACACAATGCAACTCCTTCTGACCTTCTCTGTACTTCTCCATCAACACTCTCAGAGCAAACATTGCATCTGTAGTGCTCTTTCATGGCATGAAACCATACTGCTGATCACTAATCATCATCTCCCTTCTTAACCTAGCTTCTACTACTCTTTCCCATAACTTCATGCTGGGACTGATCCCTTTGTAGTTACTACAGCTCTGCATATCTGATTTCTGAACTTGTATAAAAGGAGAATAGTTCTTTTTTAGGCAGAGAGTAATTTTCAAGCAACTAGATCATTTTTTGAAAAGGTGCTCATATTCAGCTACCAAAAGGGAGACAATTTTCAGTACTACTAAAATAGTTCTGCAGTATAAAGCGATAGAAAAAACATGTAAGCACTATACTAATTAACTATACAGAGTAGTAGCCATAGTATGGTATATATATATATATATATATATATATATATATATATATATATATACATATATATATATATATATATACAGAAAACTGAACCCAGTCGGAAGGTATATCCAGTCGAGTATCACACTCAAGATTCACTCCAAGTCTGACAAAGAAAATCCTTGTAGCAGTATATCCAGTGTGGTAATATAACCAAAATTCAGCAAAAGACTCCTTTTCAAATGTATAAGAAACTCTTTATTAACGTTGGCCATGGATATTCTGCTTCCTCAGACGTTGCAATTTATTAGATTAATGCCAAAGCTTTAAATACTAAATTTCAAATTTCATCATATCCTGTTAATGAACAACATCATTTCCTGTTAATGGACAACATCATTTCCTGTTAATGAACAAATCATTTCCTGTCATTATTGCATTTTAAAGTTACAAAGATGCATATATAGCATATAAACCAACATATATAAATACTTCAACTATTAAAATATGTAAATAAAAATAGACATATTAAGACTATCAAAAATGTATATAACAACATAATTACGATAAATACATTTTCATAAATCTACAAGAATCTATCTAAAAACATAGTAGCTAACAGACATGGCACAAGAAATATGCTCTGCCGACAACTTCAAATAAAATGCATAAAAGTACACATACAAAAACAAAAATCTACAATGTGTTCATTCATTCTAAGCAACATTTGAATAGATTAAGGAAATAGAAACATACTCTGTCGGCAACTTCAGGTAGAATGCACCATAAACACACAATCTTCAGTGTGTTCATGCATCATAAACATCATTTAAACAAATTAAGAAAGCAAAGATCAAGGCATAATCATTCAGATAGATTAACAGCTATAAGTCTTCAGTTCAAAATGTAGGCTATTAATCGACTAAAAAATTCAAAGCATAATTGCTTTGTTTAAACATAGCAATGCTAAAACAGCACCTGATTGAATTAAAGACAGCGATCAAAACAGTCATTTGACTCGATCAACAACTATGGGTCTACAGTTCAAAATATAAATAAAAATATGTAGATAAAAACGCTCAATCGACTGTAAACTCAAAACATAGCTGTTCAGCTTAAACACAGCAATAATTAATTGTAGTCAGATCATCGCCATGTCCAATAGCTTCTATATACTAACAACTTAGGACAAAAACTAAAAAGTCAATAGCACAATTATTCAATATAAACATAGCAATGTTATAAAGCTACTGTAGCATACATATTTAACTAGCAAATCTCAGTTTATCAATTTAGTCCATAAAAATTATATCGCACAACTAGCTATATATATCACTACCTAGTCAAAGACGGCAGAGAGGCCAACAACCTACAATTTCAAAAGCCATCGATATATTTATATATATATACACCCTGTCGTGTTCCAATAATAGAATGCGTTATGTTGAGCGTAATGTAACGCATTCTATTATTGGAACACGACAGGGTGTAATGTAATGTAGGTTGAATGCGTTGGTTGAATTTGTCTTGTAAGGCTTGCTCTGTATAAACCAAATTTTATCTAGACTCCTATTTACACTATTTGTAAATATATCGATGGCTACAGCACTATGTACTCCTGGTATAAAGAATCTTGCACGCTTATAATGTATTGTCAGTTGCATGACAGCAAACTGCACTGATCTGTCAGAATGGAGAGCTAAGCTATAAGATGTGTCAAAACAGGCTGCAAGATAACTAAAAGATGAAGCAAAAAAAGATGGGGTATCACGGGTGTTCAGAAAGGCAAAGGTCAGGGGATGTTAAATCTCTAATAATACCAAGAAGCATTGTTTAAGTTTTCTTTTTTTAATGCTTACTAAAAAATTATAAGAAATTGATTAGTTCCAATTCAATAAAAATAAATAAATAAATAGAAATAAAAAGTTGCTTGTAACAGACATTGTTAAAGTCAAATTAGAATAAGTTTTGAATGGAGTTAGCTGTTTCTTTTTCCTCTATGAGCAACAGTAGCTCATCAGCATAACACACATTAATCGGCCATAGAGATGAAGAGCATTATTTACAAAATGGTATACAGAGCATGGCTAACTCATGGCCTTGGCAAATTGCTTCAGAAAGGGTACCTCCATATAGAGAACTTTTATAGTATGAGAGCAATACGATGAAGAACAGCAGTTTTGGAACTGTGAAACTATACCGAGAGATTGTCTGATAATCAGAACAGGACAGTCAACCCAATGACAGATTACCTTAAGAATTACTCATAGAGACCCTGTTATTAATCCCTTAATTTGCCTTTATTGTGTCAGTGACAGAACACAAGGTAGTGTGAGTTGTAAAACCACATCTGAATCCATGTTGGGAATGGTTGAGAAGTTCAAGTCAACAATGTTCTAGACATCTTTGTAAAAATTTCTCAAATATTTTGGTCAAGCAGTTTTGGTCTGTAATTGGATGGAAGTCTGCAAGATAAGTAGAGTTGGTAGTTTTAGGTAGGGAGACTGTCAATAAGTCCTCTGAGTAAGCAAAACACTTGAGAATGTAAGCTTTACAATATATGGGAACAGCATTTAATAAATGCTCTGTGGAGCTCTCCTGACACACAAGGCCCTTTGCTGTGGAGATAAAGATTAAATACAGATGTGGTTGTGATTCATAAACTCACAGATTTTCCAAGGCAGAGTCAGTCCATGGACCATTATCACCTTGCCATTTCTCACCTATATAGGGCACTTTCTCCCTCCAGGAGGTCAAACCGAGTCTGGCCCAGATGAAGTTATGATCTACATCTAATCACCATGGTTTGTTATCTCTCTTTTTATATGTAAAAGAAATTATTCCAGAAGTGTGAGATGCATTTTTTAATAAATCTGTCCTTCCAAACTGTTTTATTTATTTTTGATGGAGACTTTATTCTTTAATTCTAGTGTTTGTGGCCCCACTTTTTCTGTGGAGTTGTAGGATTCACATCAGGGTTAGGTCCTTTGTGACACAGAATGCTTGACATAAATCATCTATGTAGAGTCTATAAGAGACAGAGTGCAGTAGTAGACCTTCTAGTGTGTCTTGGTAGCTGACAACCTTTAGTCTGTTGATCTTTTTACTTAGGAACCTATGGAGTCTTTCTAGCTATATGATATAATTGAAAAAAAATAAGTATTAAAAGGGACATTATATTTTACAATTTCTCTGATCAAAGAAAAGTATAAAGGAATGATAACTTCTTTTATACCACTGGTCACCTTTTTTTGCTTTTAGAGTTGGCATCTGGTATTATAACTACGTAAGCTCGGTCAGCCAGTTTGCTAGCCATCTTACAAATTAACAATGTAAGAAATCTCTCTGTGTTGAAGATTTGCAGTCTATATATCTCTAGTAAATCACTGTATATTAATCAGATCAGAAAATAGCAGTAGAATTAGTGAACTTAAACGCATCTTAAGTCAAAAACATAATAAAAATATATAATTTGAAATATTGTACAGAAAAAGTATTCAAAAGTAATCTAAGCAAGGCATGCAGTCTGTTTCCAGTTGAAAATTCTTTATTAAGTACACAGACAAGTGATCCAAGTAAAACAAAAATAGAGTAATAATTTCCTCACAAGTTTTGTAAAAATATATGCACTTTTTATCAGTCAAGGGAGTGGTTTATTGTGCTGTAAAACAAAGTGTTATCGGTACACATGTTAAATTCACATCTCTTCCCCATTCAGTATGACATTCGAGCTCGTCCTGCCCTACTTAGTAGCTGTCATAATAATATAACCCTTATGTACTTTAAATAAAATTTATAATGATGTAGTACCTCTTATTTTACCAGATTATTAAGTAGATTATTATTCTTATTATTATTATTAAGTTTGTGATTTTATCCAAGACAATATACTACATGGCTGGAAATATATCAGCCTTAGTCCATTTGGCAATCAGTATATAAATGTATACATATACACTTTGCATGTAAAAAATCAGTTGTAAAAATCATGTTCTATTTTTATAACCTATTGTTAACAAAGATTGCTTTTGTCCTTCTAGACTTCTTCAAGTCTGTGTACAAGAACCCTAAAAAATATGTATAAAAATATTATTGTATAATTAGTTAGTATTATTATTACACATCATTTTGAATAAAGTGGAAAAAATGAGAACCAGAAAAATAAAAAATGTATGATGATGGAAACAAAATATACACTTAAATTAAAACTGATTTAAAATGTTATTTAAAACCAACTGGTAGAATAAAATAAAATAAAATAAAATAAAATTAGTCATGTAAACAGTGTGGCAACTTTCTAAGTTCCAGTGCACTTTTAATTGAACAGTAGTAGTTTAGTCCAGGCATCCTAAAAGAGTTCAGCTTTAATTGCCACATGAGTTCATATTTCTCCAGAATATTTGGGATGTCTCCTTCAAGATCACCCATGTCTATGTGATCCAGGATCTGGAACTTAAAACCTGTGTGTCTTTTATGAAGATGGCTAGTGCATTATTTTTACATCCAGAGTGGATTTCTGAAAGATGACATGAAATCCTACGCTTAAGTTTATTTACAGTCTTGCCCACATAGAATGCATCACATTCATTGTACTGTGCCCTGTAAATTACCTTTGTAGTGTTACAGTCACCCCCTGCACTGGTCTTAATGATTTTCTTTAAATAAGGGCAATAAAAACTATCACATTGCTGTATAAATATACAAAATGTATAATTAGTTTCACATCTTTTAGTGTTTCTCTCATATGGTCTAGGTATAAATTCAACCAAACGTCTAATGTTCCTGGCCTTCCAGTAAAAAAAGGATGGGGCTTCACCTAAGATGTTAATCAGAAAAGGGTTTCCTGTGACAATGGCCCAATTTTCTTCAATGACATTTTTGATATTGTGATAATCCAAAGTGTATGCCAGGATGCAGCTATTTTTGCATTTGTTATTCTTCAACAAAGTGGGCTACTTTGTTCAAAGTCAGAAA
>NC_056737.1:1857381057-1857463557 GCF_019279795.1 Protopterus annectens
AAAGAGAAAGAGGAAGAGAAAAAAGGAAGGTCAAACCAGAACATGAAATAAATTTAGCTTCCACAGTCATATATAATCATAAATCTTTTTTCTTCTTCTTCTTGTGATCACTAAGAAATAATACTCAGAAATGCTCTGAATTAATTTATAATAGCATCTCCCATTCTGTTCCTAAACATATTGCTAATATACAAGCAAATACATTTAGTGTCAGCTTCACACCAGAAATTGTCACTGAAGTTCCACAAATTCCAAGGTCCCTCTCTCCCCAATATTGTTATAGAACACATCCCAAAGGCACTCACTAAATTTTTTTTCAATATTAATTTTTATTGTTTTTTATTTTTTTTATCTTTATAATACAGCAGTGCAAAAGACAATGGGCAGGATTCACGAAGCCTCCGTGTAAGAGTTATAACTCATACACGGAGGCTGCAGTTATGATGATGTCAGCATGCTCTGCATATTGATGAGAGCATGCTGAATCACACTTAAGGCCAACACGGTCCGTGTAAAACAGTAGGGGGCATGTCCGTAGGCCGAGCCCTGTAAGCAGACACTCCCCCAGAAGAGGAAAAGTACCCAAAGTAAACACCCACGACAGAGTCCACGGAAATGTGAATAAACAGAACACAACACATGCCCCCACAGACTATGAACAGAAAACATATAAATAAACACGTTTATATATTTTTTAAATTGTAAAATGTTTAACCGTGAGTGCGCTTGTTTGCACGGGCGTGCCCGTAGCGCAGCTACAGTTAGCAGTCAGTGGGAAAGCATATAAGAACTAAATATGCAAAATAAACCAAGAAGCAATAGCATAGTGGTAGAGATGTTGGCTGAAGAGCAGGCATTCATGGTTCGAGCCCCCACAATGCCAATTATTTTTTTTTTAGCAAAATAAGCAGGAAACAAGTCCCTGACAAATATGTACACATAAAACCACAATTTATGTAAAATGTAATGAAATAGCCCATTTATATTGAAGAAATGTGAGGTAACAAAAGAATAAAAAATGCCAGATGTGCTCATAGCTGAGCTACAGTTTAACAGAGTGAGTGCATCTGCCCGTAGATGAGCAGTGGTTTAATTGGTGCAAAATGAGTGCCCGTAGCTGAGCAGTGGTCTAACACGCTAAATCTATGTGGCCCTAACTGAGCTGAGCGTAATATGCATGTCGATAGCCAAATGAGGCTTAAAGCAGCGTACCCTGTTTGCGTGGAGCTGCTCACCGTGCAAACAAGCTAACCGACGGGCAACGTTGAGCAAGCCGTATCAAAACTGCCTTTACACAGACACACCCCTCAGCATGTCTAGACAGTCATGAAAAATAAAAAAGCAGTGGCCAGATTAGAACCCAGGATACTATACACCATAGTCAACGTACAGAACCACTAAGCCATGACAGCAGTACCTTTAAATGCAATAATAGCTAATATATAGGAATGAATACAAACTAGAGCATGACAATGCAGGTTTACTGAAGTTGATACAATTCCAAAATGGCCAATCACAGATATGTGCGGGAAAAATGGACTATATAAGCCCCATAGGCAGGAATACACAACATAAACAATTGTAGAACTGACCTGCAGGCAGAATGACAGGAGTAGGAGAGGGTAGTTGCTTTCGAGCACAGAGGTGGGGTGTTGAGGAGTCCAGGTACATGGTCTGGCTCCTAGTCCATAATCATGAGGCCCAAGTCATGCAGGGCCAGGTCCTCTGGGGAGCATACAGGGCCGAGGCGTGGGACCGTTGGCTCATGATCTCACCAGTGCCACAGGGATTCCAAGGACTGGTGAGCAGGTCCGTCACCACCATGCGGACCTGAAGAGACGCAAGCAGGACCAACTGAACCTTTGGATTCAGGAGGCCCGGCAAACACCCAACGCCCCACTACTGAGTAAGTAACATTTAATTATGCATGTAAGAAATTAAACTAGCTGATATTATGGAGATGTGCATTCCAATATTACTTCATTTATATTACAGCTGCAGGTGTCCGTTCTGTGAACCGCAGAGCCTATGGCGATAGGCTGGTGCGGTTGCGCCACCAGGCAGGTCAGTAATCCACTACCAGTAACTGTAAAGAAATTTAAAGTATGACAGTCAGCAAAAGAGTGCAGTGTAGTCAGTAAGGAATAAAATCTGCAAGTAACAGTGTGAAAGTGTCTGCAAGTATTGCTTGATTACAAAAGTGTGTTTCAGCCTGTAAGTTAAACCGAATAATGAAACTCTCTGACATATATTCTGAAATAAAAATGCCCTACCTGTAAGAAAATAGTACACAACCTGCAGCAGGCTGAAATGTATAGCTGCAGAAGATGATGAAATCACATGTGCGAAATATATCCCTGTGGAAATACTGAAACATGACAGAAGTGAGACTGCTGGAAAGGATTGTAATAACTACAGGTAAAACATGTCAATAAAGCCTAGAAGTAAGTACCATCCTGAATAGTAAAATGAAAGCAAGTGAGAGAGTGTGAGAAAGTGTCATGAATCCAGAAATACAGTAGTAATAACCCCTGAATAAAGTATACTGCAGTCAAAACAGAATGAAATGCATGTGAGATTCAAAACCAAACAACGAAATCTGTTCAAAGTGTCGCTGCATCTGGAATGTGTATCCCAAAATCTGGATATGTTGCTCTCAGTCTGCAATATGCAGATAGGATGATTGTCTGATATACCAAACATCCACACTTGTCTACAGCTATATAAAGCAAATGTAGCAGGATGATGTAGCTGAACAAAGCTAGATATGAATGTGTATGAAGAACAATAAAATGTATATTGATGTTGCAGTAACAGTCCTATCACCAAGTTGAAATAGTTATCATATAGGAAAATGTAGTTAGAACAGTAGTGTGTATATAACTGTAGCTATTAGAAATGTACAGCATATGTATTGTTATTCAAAGGTGTTAATATTACTTTCTTTACCCCACCCTATAACCACATATAACCCATTCCACATGAAAATGGTATGTGCAATCACAATTAACACCCCTGGATGTTTGTCCTGTTGGGTCATATATATTTGCATGTCCGTTGATGCATCTGCCCTGTTCATACATCCACACCTGATGGCCTGTTGCCATCAATTAACCCTGCATGTTGTTGGGCTGTGTATTTCTGTTCGAATTATGCATGTGTTATGCATGCTGTTCAATGGTGTGAATATCTGGGTGTTTGGTTAACGGGAATACTAATGCATGCTGTTACAACTAATTGTGAATGGTATTATATGTCACTAACCTAAACTGTCATGACATAATGCAAAACATAGGACGACAGGGAAGGCGGGTTCCAGCGGACCCACCTCTCCCACCTCAGCTGGAGAGTGCACCTGGCACTAGTGCCGAGTCCGGACCCTCCTCCGGTGGCCCTGCGCCACCTGCGGGTGGAAGCGCTGCAGGGGATGGGGCTTGCCCCCCTATGCAAGTGTGGCCGGAGGAGAACCACCACTCACCCACCATAGCGTTCGGATTGTGGTGCGTAGGGAGATTCGGGACTCTGTTCTCGAGCCCCTACACCAGCTCGAGGCACGGGTGGCGCAACTAACGGGCTTGTCTGTTGCCCAGCCTACACAGCCCCCAGCACAGCCCCATCCTGGGAATTGAAGGAACAGTGGCAACTGCCTATGGGTGGGGATATCAGTTCCACTGTTGCCATCTGTGGGCTCATGGGCTCTGGATATCCAAACCTCCGTCCCCGTCAATTGTGTAACCCCCCCACACGTGTCATACACTGCCCATGTATGCATCTTGTTTGTCTTGTCTGTTTACCTACCCAACCTACCTCCCCAGCTGTACCGACTTCCTTCACCTGACATTCCACTCTCACCTGAAAAAAAAAAAAAAAAAAAGGGCACTCTGTACCCACAAAAAATTACGCCCCATACATAGCTGCCCATTCCGCACACATGTCTGCTGGACATGGAACCTATCAATTACAATTGGCTGTACAACAAGTATTATTGTTGTCCTGACACCTCTCTCAGGGGTGGAAGGTTTCAAATGTCACACCAAATTACATACATATGCACAGCTGTTGCTGATGAAGAAATGGGCAGCTATGGGCCTTACCTACATCCCTCCTGCACATCCCAAGCTTGTTTCCCTACTGTCTTACCCTCTCTGTGACCCCTTTTTCACCACTTTCCTGTCTCCCCATTTTCTTTTCTTTCAAAGAAAATAGCGCGGGTGTGCGCCAGAGTAAGCACCGTTAAGCGGTTGTAAGCGGGTGTGCGCTTGTGTATGCGGAGATAACCGCCAATGCGCATGCGTGAGCTCCGCGCAAACCAGTACTAACCCGGTTACAACTGCTTAAAAGTGCCTTAGTCACTTTGATTGACAGGTCCTGTACTCAGTTCAAAAGCAAAATAAAATCCCACTGTCAGTACTGAACCCAGGACCTTGGAAACACTAGTCTGTACGACCTACCACTAAGCCATGACTCTTATACAAAGACATTGTGCTAAAATAAATATAACATGTAATAGTAGGGATGAATGTAAAGGGAATATAGGATGTGTAGTACACAAAGCATGTCATTTAAAATTACTGTCAAAACTACTGGATTTCCATAATAGTAGTGTGTGATCAGAAACAGCCATGCTACTTGGCAGCTTGTAGATAATAAGGTCAGTTAAAGTACATATATAAATGTATGTATATGTACATATATATATATATAAATATATATCTATATATAGTTGTAGGAGTCAATGTGCATACACACTTGCTACAGGGAACATGAGAGAGGAATGGAGAAATGTGAATATACAACACAGCCTGAATCATGAGAGAGATACTAACCTTTACACTCACAGAACACTGTCGACAGCATACCAGCATGGTCCCCGCCCTCACAATCTGAAAGGGCAACGCCTATCCCACATACCCTTTTATAGCACTGACCTGAAATCACAGTGAGAACTGCAATCAGTACACAACTGGCTGTATGCAATTAGCAAATGCTGGCTTACAATTGGTGCAGAGGCCATCACATGGACCTATGCAGATACCTACAAAAGCATCCAGTGCTAACACTCCCCACATGCATTACATTCATTGCATTGTCTGTAAGCAGACAGAGGGAGAGCGAAAGTGAGAGAGAGAGAGAAAAAAAAAAAAAAATTAGACACTGTGACTCTGTCACCCAAAGCTGTCAGCACTGACAGTAGCAGCAGCAAGCAGAAGCTGTGGTAACACAACCAGCTGCGACAAACACAGGTAATGCAAAGTAGCAGGTTAATAGTGTGCATACTGTGAACCCTCCAAATGTGTCATAGGTCTGTATCCATAGGTATGTCCATGTGATATGTTGTGTGTACGTAGTTCCACCAAAAGGGGATGACCATACATTACATGTCAATCAGTCTTAGGCCATGATCCTGGCAGCAGTTGTCTGTGTGTTGGCCCAGCAATGGCTGTAGTGACTGCTTTGAAAGGTCAGCCAGGTTCAAAAGTCTGGATCAGCCCATCCCAAAGGCACACTGGCTGGGAACAAGTGTCTGCAGGTACCCGATGTCACTGCATATGCATCCCATACTGCATTATTCCATAGCTTAGCAGACCAGGCCCATTATGCATATGATGTGGTAATTCCCAGGGTCAGTCGAGGTGCCCCCTTAGTGGTGTGGGACCACTGTTGCTGTATGCCACTGTCCAGGTACATATCCTGTAGTACGGCCAAGATAAATTATCAGTGTTATATGCGGTTGTATGTCCTCTCGGAGTGCTGGTAGCACACATCCAGGGATCCCACAAGGTCACAGTGATGCTGTGTGTTCTTCTCTGCTGAGGACAGCCCTCACCTGGACATGTGAGATGATAGGGAGGTTACATCCAGCTGTGATAAATATTTCAACTGGTGGGGGAGAAAGAGGGGGGATATGTGCACCGAACATGTCTGCAAGATTGTTGCCAATATCCGTGTGTTTGGTGAATGTTAAGTAGGTGTGTATAAACACAGAGCATATCTGAGGCATGTGGTCCATATGTGTAACATAACTGAAGAAGGCCTTGTGGTCATCCGTAGTGTTTGTGTCCATTTCCCTCCCAGAGTAGGCCGTGGCCGTTGTTATGACGGACCGTAGCATAGTACCAGTGCTGACCACAGATGCCTTCCCTTAATGTGAATGTGCTCTGTCCTGCAGTAGCCTCCTGCTATTGTTATACAATCTGCCTCTGTCTGGGGTCCACTGGACAGGATGTCTAACCTTTGTGCATAGGGTCTGGGTTAGAAATGTGTGTGCAAGTTCCATGCAATCTGTGTCATGTCCATGGTAAGCACTTGCAAAGGGGTCAGCAGTGTGGCTTGTGGCTTCCACTGGCCCAGTGTGCTGCAAGGATACCATCTCAGTCCCAGCAAGTGAATAACTGTCTAATCACATACATATCAAAGTAGTCTACTGTGCTGGTGGTGGTGGTGGGATTTGTATATCCAGGCCGAGTAACTTCTGTCCACATCACAGTAGTGGATGGTGTCCCACATACAGTACCCTGGGATGAACCCCCAGAGTGAGGTTGTGCATTGCACCTGTCAGTGTGTGCTGACCGATGGGGCATGCTACTATGTTGTGTGGAATGTGGCAGGTATTGTTGCACAGGTGTTGGCTGAGCACTGATATCTGGCCATGTACCTGTGTATCCACCATGACACACACACGTGCAACATATGGGAGTAGTAGTATATCACTACACATGAGTATCATTTATAGTATGTGTGCCATATATTGCTGACATGGTCTGCTGATATCCTGTTTGTGTTCTCTTCCAGGGAGATGGCGCGACAGCGTAACCCCACCTACTCTGTGGCAGAAGATGAGGAGATCCACCAGAGCCTGGTGCGGGAGTATGACATCCTGTTTTCCCGCACCAGTCAGAATCAGCAGGAGAGGGCTGCACTGTGGCAATACCTTGTTCGTAGGGTAAATTATATTGGCACGCATAACAGGACATATGAGCAGGTACGACATCACTGCAGTGATGTAATCCGAAGTGTCCGGCAGTGTGCATCAGATATCCACAGGCAACAGGTCGCCACAGGAGGTGGGGTGGCCACACATCCCCCCTCACCAGACTGGAGGGGCTACTCCTAAGTGTTGTGGCTCCAGCCCCGGAACACCAACAGCAGTACACCTGCATTATGATGGAGGCTGGTTCCACACAGCAGCTTGACATAGAGCGTGCAGGTAATATGCCATATGTACACTTGACTGTTCTGTACACTGTATCATATGCAATATCAATGGCACAGTTGTGCCCACTGACATTAATCTCATCATTTCTGCAGGTCCCTCCAGGGTTACAGCAAGGCAGGCCATCCATGCTGGTGAGTGTGTTTAACATAACCTATAATAGTCCTGATAATGCTAGTAACAGTAGTGTAACTCAGTAGTGCTCTGTGTGTATACTGCGGGGTGTGCATGTGTGCATGTGTGCAGGTGTGCCTGTGCCCATGTGTGCATGTGTGTATGTGTGCAGGTGTCCCTGTGTCCACATGTGCATCTGTGCATGTGTGCCTGTGTCCACGTGTGCATGTGTGCATGTGTACATGTGACCACGTGTGCATGTGTGCATGTGCCCATGTGTGCATGTGACCACGTGTGCATGTGTGCATGTGTGCATGTGTCCACGTGTGCATGCGTGCATGTGTGCATGTGTCCACGTGTGCATGTGTCCATGTGTGCATGTCTGCATGTGTGCATGTGTGCCTGTGTGCATGTGTGCATGTGTGCATGTGTGCCTGTGTGCATGTGTCCACGTGTGCATGTCTGTATGTGTGCCTGTGTCTATGTGTGCATGTGTGCCTGTGTCCATGTGTGCATGTGTGCATGATTCCATGTGTGCATGTGTGTATAAGTGCATCACTGGTAACAATGTCTGGAGACTGTAAACTGTGTTTCCTGTCTTCCTCCCACAGGTTCTGGGGCTGCTCTGGTGACCTGCAGCAGGGAACCTGAATCCTGTGCCACGGCTACTGGTAATGATGATATTTGTGTAATGGTACAGGAAGGTGTGTCAGGGTCTGCCATTGGTCAGCCAATTGACAGTACACAGCTGTCAACCCCATCATTGCACACAGTCATCCTGCCTGTACATCCTTTGTCACCATTGTCCCTAGGTGATGGACAGGATACAGTGGGCATAGACCAGGGTAATGTGGTACCTGTGGCACATGCATCCCCACACAGCAGCCATGGGCAGGGTCCTCCGATGGTACCACACAGACAGTTGCCCATGGGTTCTCGTGGGAGCATCCGTGGGCGTACTGCCTCTGGCCGACGTGCCCAATGAGGTCTGTCAACCTCAGCTATGTTTCGGACTGTCATGAAGGCACAGTCATGTATGGAAAGGTACACCAGACAGGGTCTGAGGGAGCTGAGAGCATGTCGCACAGCCATGACAGACAGTATGCGTGACATTGCGGATGCTATCTGTAACTTCACCAATGTCATAGACAGACGTTGTGGGGACATATTACAGCAGTTCCACAACCAGATGTCCATGAGCCAGGGCAATGGTGGGCGTTTGCGGTGTCGACGTGGCCATATGCTGGCAGCAGCAGCAGCTGGAAGTCGGTGCAGATGACAACAGGCTCGCGCACGCCCCCATAGTGCCAGCAGCAGCCCCAGCAATGCTGGGTCTGTACTGTCATTGGAACGCCCCAGGAGACCACGTGCACATGGCTCTGGACAGTCCCAACAGGGACTTGTGTCCAGTCAACACACTCCCACTTCTGATGACAGTACCCAGTCTGGCTTTGTACTGGATATGGTCCGTAGCACCCCTGCCAGGCACAGGTACCGTGTCCGTGCACACAAATACTGATCTGTATGGCCTGCCAGGTGCAGTCTGTGGCTGTCCACAAACCCCAGTATATGGCAGCCATGAGGTGGAACTGTGTGCGTGCATACACACATGCGAAATGTTAACACCTAAGGCAACCACATACACGCACACACTGCACCAAGACTGCCCCACCCTGTACTGCTGCCCCTCACCAACACACATACACACACATATCAATTGGTGGTATCAGTGGCTGACTCAGGCATACCTAATCCACACCCTGTGCATATGATGACACTGTGCCACCTCCTGCAATCTCCAACATCATTGCGGGAACAGGTAAACACGTTGCTGATGCACAGGGTGACTACATAGAAGTGTATTAGTAGTATCATGTTGGTAACAGTACAGTGTCCTGCTATGACTGTGTGTTTATCCCAGCATGCCTGCTGCAGTAACTGTATGAATGTCCTGAATTTTTATCTGCACCCATAGTACATACCAAAGTATAACAGCTGCACATAATTGCATGCCGGTGGTAAGGTTGTCAACAGATAGCCGCATACATGGGTAGCACAGGGGGAAAGCTAACGCAAGTAGTGATATGCAATGGTGGACATGTACAGTAATGGTGTCAAGTTGCCCACAACAACTATGCCATGTGGATGATGGTGCATGTAGATATGTGTGCAGTACCAATGTAATCCAAATCACAAATAAGTATGACATAATATCAGTTCTACCATGGGCATCTGCGCTGCGTATTCCTGGGTACATGTTGATAGGGCCTACATATTTGCATTGTTATTGTTACCCCTTCTTTGTTGTATAATGCACTACTTCCAGCCATGTTTACCGTAGCTTTGTTTGTATGCATGTTCGCTTGGGGTTCCCTGGAACACTGCTTACACCTGCAATGCAGAGTTACAGTGCTTCTGTAGACTTCTAGTGACATCTGCATAGCGTACGATACGTATGTCAACTTTACACATGACAGAAAGTCACTGTCTGTCCTGTACGCATGTATGTTGCCTGTGACACATTGCAGACGTCTTACCTGGCATTTACCCACGTGTGCAGTCATATATGTCAGTGCTATGAAACAGTAATGGTACACCCACACATACACACCTTCAGTATGTTGTTCCCCGTTGGCCCTATGTGTTGGTACTCACCATGGCAATCACACTACTAGGGTAGCATGTGCAAAGGTAACCTGTGAATCGCCTCTATGGTCCAGTTGTGGTTTATGTGAGTCATGTGTCAATGTCACAGCTGCCACATGTATGCAGTCAGCCATCACCCTTGGCCAGGAATGTACAACAGATGTGTGGGATGCCACCACACAGCCAATCTGGGGACTGGTCTCTCTGAACCCAGTAATGCCATACCCTGTCAGGTGGCATGTCATATATACTACATCCTGGACAAACGTCAACCCCAATCCCTGCTGCTACTATTGATAATACCCCTGAAGATGTTCCTGATAGTTTTGACCAGTTCTTTACTGAGACATTTCAGGTCCTAGCTAGCCATCTACCTCCTAGCTCCCCTGGTCCTGAAAGTAGCAACCCTAGAAAACTACTTGCGTTCAGCTGCCAACCAGTCGCCACTTCACTTCTCCGTACCTTGATTGAAACAGTGAAACCCACTACACTTTCTGCCAATCAACTCCCTGCCGAGTACCTATCAAAACCAGATGATGCTATTGCTTACCCCGTCTCAAAGGTAATCAAAGGAACCATGGTAGAATCTAACTTTCCCACCATCTGGAAAATGTCATATGTAATCCCACTTCACAAATGAGGCAGCTCTACTGAATTCTCCAATTATAGGCCAATAGCTATACTCTCCACTTGCAAAGATTATGGAAACTTTCGTCATAGACAATTCATGCACCACCTAATCCAAAATCGCATTATGGCAGACACTCAGCATGGCTTATGTCCTCATCACAGCACTACTTCAGGCCTCCTAGCCTTTACTAACACCATAAACCATACTTGCAACACTAATTATATATCCTCAGCCCTCTTTTTGGATCTTTCCAAGGCATACGATATTGTTGATCACCAACTTGTACTCCACACCCTGCAAACACTGTCTAGATACTGGAGCCTTCCAATGGTTTCAATCCTACCTGCATGGTCGACAGCAGGCTGGCCTCTGGCAGAACAAACTCTCTAACCTTCTATCTAACACCCTCAGAGTACCACAAGGCTCTATACTAGGGCCCTTGCTGTTCTCCATCTTCATTAACGACCTTTATACTGTCATCCCAAAAGTCAGCTGTATCCAATATGCTGAAGACTCTACTCTGATCTGCTCAGCCACATCTCCAGTAGAGTTATGGTCAGCTACCCAGACCACCTTTAATACAATAGAAAACTGGCTTTCTGAACATCGTCTGATCCTAAATCCCAAATAAACTAAACTGCTGTTATTTCACCAACACGTAGGTCTACCACTTTCACCGTTACCATAACATCAACTGATGGCACAATAATCTCCCCTGACCCATCTCCGAAACTATTAGGTGTCATCATAGACAATAATCTCAAATGTGACCTACATGTTAACCAGATTATCAAAGCCATCAATAGAAAACTAGGGTCACTTTACAGAATTAAAGCCTTCCTAGCCCCTCCAGCTAAAGGTGCCATAGCTCGCTCACACCTCGTTTCAACTCTTCTGTATGCATCCCCTCTACTCTCGAATATAAACAAGACTGTCCTTAACAAACACTCAATTTGCTACAACCACATTGCCAGGTTTGCCACTGGGCAGCCTTTTAGGACACATCATTGCATCAATCTAAATTAGCTTGGTTGGCTTGCAATACCCAGCCTAATACAGTATAACCAACTGATTATGGCCTATAAAATCCTTTATAATCCAGACAATACTCCTGCACTTCAAATATTATCACCCCCTATAACAATCCTAGACCGCTCCGATCCTCTAACAAATTACTACTTCAGACTAGCAGGTTTAATAACACAGTCGGTGATTCTCTCTTTGCAAACCCTGTAAGTAGATCCTGGAACTCACTTCCAGCTGATATTACCCTACTGTCCACCTTAGGTCAGTTTAACAGTAGACTCAAACAACATCTGTCACTTAACTGGCTATGTCAATGTATCAAGCCTGGCTAACTCGAATGTGTAAAATCTGTGAACCACTTTACTGTGTAATTTTAATTTAATCCTGACTTGTGCTCAGGACTAACATTAACCTGTGGAACATGTTTGACTTGCCTACTTATGTAATCTCTGTAAATAATCTGTTTGTAATATGTAATGCTAGTATTATGTAATGCTGTATCTGCTTACCCTTGTAGCTTTTCTCCCCGGGCCTCCCCTGGAAATGGACATGCATCCAGTCGGACTATCCTGGTCAACAAATGTAGCATAAATAAATAAATAAAATATATTACAGTGACTACAATACAAGTCAGACATTGACACACACTGACAGCATGCTGAACACAGTGGGGCATACGTGGGGACTCGGAATAGCAGCCTGCCTGGGCATCACACACCTCCGCAGCTGGCACACAGGCATATGTTCCGTTGGAACAGAGCACATGCCACACATGGCATGCACATCCCCTGTGCCACACACTCACAGCCTGTAGGGCTACACAACACACTAGCTACAGACGTGTCAGGTACCTGTCTTGTGTGCTGCACTGGGGTCCCGCTCAACAGTCTGTATCTGGTGAAGGTCACAGTGATATGCCTCGGGGGCAATATGGTCCACCACAGCACACATGCATACAGGTCAGTCAGAGGCATGGACAGATATGACTCACTCATTGACCATGCCAGTATGGCTGCCTGAGACATACTTCCCTGGACTACATGATAGGGAACATAGAATGGATCTCTCAACATGTGGCACAGGCCAGTATGAGCCTGATGTTGGTTGCCAACATACCCTCACAAGGTATTCTACCACTATATGTGGGAAGGGTGTTGTATGTCTACATTATGCTCAGTCTCCACGGTCATTCATAGGGTATCCACTGGCTGTCAACATGTGCTTACATGCTAGGGAAGCCACAATGATGTGCAAGGGTCATCTTGCACATGACACCCATGGCCCGATGTACAATGGCAAAGCTCCTTGGTACACACATACTGCCTTATGCTGCAGGACATGGTTTACATAGCGACCTCCGTGGGTATCACAAAGGTTAGGACACTAACAGTGCTGCTACACAACAACAGCAGTGTACACCAGAAGATGCATGCACCGGACACTGCCCTCAGCACGGTGAACTGCAATGTCTGTGCAGTACCAGATTCATGATTCATGGCTCACAGGTGTTACCCATCACTGACAGGTTATGCCCCATACCATGCCTGTCGTCTCCTACACATGTAACACACATGGATAGGGGGGTGGTATCCCAAGGTAACACAGATACACACACCTCCAGGTTGTTGGCACAGCACAAACCATCAGGGCCTACTCATGTGCAGCTAACAGTGTGTCTGACTGCCATCTGGTACATAGCCTGGCACACACAACCCTCCCATACACAGGGAGACCACCTATCCTCCATAACAACACTGGCAATATGACAGTCTCAAGAACTGTGTTTATATGGCCGGACTGCATCCAGCCAAACATTGTGTGTGAGCATTACTGTAGCTACAACACACTAGTTGAAGGGTTCACAGCATGTGGTCACCGAATTGCAGTGGAATGACATGTTACCACTACCACAACAGGTGGGAACATGCAGCACCTGTACATCAACTACATGTACATTATATGGCCCAGACCAGATGTGTATCCCCTGCTGTAGGTCTTTCACCATAGACACCCACACTGTATAGAGACATACCACATGCGGACCCTGCACAGTAAGACACAGTCATATTGGTATACATTGCAAATACCATTTATCCATTTGAAGCATGTGTCAGACATGGTAACTACTGCAGATCACAGGTATTTATGTGTATGTGTCACACACATACTTCATGTGTGCAATGCCATTGCTGGTTTAGGCAATGGCATGCATTGTTATGTACAAACACCCACACAAGGTCATACTGTGTGACACAACCACACGTGACAGTTGTGGGTTACCAAAACATACCTATCTGTACTCTGACAATGGTAATAGACACAGTAGCAGAACACACTATTGGCATTACTAGCCAACTAGCCCTGTTTGGCTGTGCTGATAGTGTGGTGACATCCCCTGTGTTTACTGGGGGAGTATGCAGCACCTGGTGTATTGTAGTATTTGCCAAAAGGATCTGTTCACTCACACTTGCATTTACACACACCCTACTACCCCCACACACGAACACTTGCCATTTGCAGGATTCATTCCCCTACCTAACTAAGTCATGATACGTGAGAGAGATGCATTAGCAAAGCACACTATTCGGTTTACTAGATAGTTCCTCTTCTCTGGCTATACTTATAGGGTGCTGACAACATCAGTATTTTGAAAGGGTAATGTGCATCAGGTAGTGTGATCTCCTGATTGCCAAAACTAACATGTTTTTCATACGAAAATGCACACACACAAACTCTCCACATCCAAACACACACACATGCCATTTACAGGTTTTAAACTCTTACCTAACTACATTACGATACTCGGGAGAAACGCATTAGCAGAGTGCACTATTCACATTACTGGGAGGCTTCCCTTCTCCTGCTGCACTTATAGGGTGCTGACATCATCTGTGTTTAGAAAGGGGAGTGTGCATCCTGTAGTGTGTTCTCCCAGTTGCCAAAAGGGACATTTTCCTCACACAAATTTGCACGCACACTGTAACCCCCCTCATCCAAACACACACACTTGCAGGATTTAAACCACTACCTAACTATGTTATGACACTCGAGACGGATCCATTAGCAGAGTGTGCTATTCGCATTACTGGGAGGCTTCCCTTCTCCTGCTGTACTTATAGGGTGCTGACATCATCTGTGTTTAGAAAGGGGAGTGTGCATCCTGTAGTGTGTGTTCTCCCAGTTGCCAAAAGTGACATTTCCCTCACACATATTTGCACACACACACTAAACCCCCTCATCCAAACACACACACTTGCTGGATTCAAACTGCTACCTAACTATGTTATGACACTCGAGACGGACGCATTAGCAGAGCTCGTTATTCGCATTACTGGGAGGCTTCTCTTCTCCTGCTATACTTATAGGGTGCTGACATCATCTGTGTTTAGAAAGGGGAGTGTGCATCCTGTAGTGTGTTCTCCCAGTTGCCAAAAAGGGACATTTCCCTCACACATATTTGCACACACACACTAACTTCCCTCATCCAAACACACACACTTGCCATTTGCAGGATTTAAACCACTACCTAAAGATGTTCTAACACTTGAGATGGACGCATTAGCGGAATGCGCTATTTGCATTACTTGGAGGTTTCCCTTCTCCTGCTGTACTTATACGGTGCTGACATCATCTGTGTTTAGAAAGGGGAATGTGCATCCTGTAGTGTGTTTTCTCAGTTGCCAAAAGGGACATTTCCTTCTCACACACACAAACCCCACTCAACACACTGAGCATTTTCAGGATTCGAACCCCTACCTAACTATATTATGACACTTGAGAGAGATGGATTAGCAGAGCGTACTATCCGAATTACTGGGCATCTGTTCTGCACCTGTAGTATTTCTAGGCTGCTGACATCTTTATTTCTACAGAGGTATGGTTGTCACTGCACACAAACTGTGTTTACCACAAGCAGACTCTACACTTGTGTAGACTGGGGTGGATGACTTCAGAGGACCCATGCTGGAGGACTATACTGGCCACTCAGCATAATCATTGACAATTGCATCCTATGAGCATGTGTACAGTTTGCATTGGTCATGCTATTCCACATATACCCATGACTGCTCCACAACAAGACACCTGTCAGCTGTACACCGGCCATATATGTGCCGTTCAACAGACAGAGTGACCTAATACATTGCAAAGCTGTAGCCCACAGAGGGAAGACATCTGTGGACAGTTCCAGCACGGCACTTCATTCACACATACTCATTACAACACAGTGTTGACAGTGGAATCGTCCAGAGAATGCAGATAGGGCTCCCCTCAGTCTGTTATTGACAGACACCTACTGTCAGAGATCCTCAGCAACCCTCTCACAGCACACACCGGCAACATGGCTGTGGCTTAGCACATTCAATCCCTGAGACCTCCACGGTGCCCCTGCTTGACAGAGGCACAGCTCACTAGCCTCACATGTTGCCTTCTGTGACCTACTTTACAGTGGCATGGTAGCCTACTATCCTGGGGATGCAGATGCCAAGCACACTCTGGCTGAGCTGTCATTCCCTGGGGCAAGAAGCCTAGTATTGACCTCTGCACCCATATGTTCAATTGTTGGATGCACAATATTTGTTGTGCTGTTCTACTGTTTGCAGGTCTTTATTGCCATAGCATTCCCTGTTTCTATGACCAACTTGTGTATCTGTGGCAGATGTTTGCATATGACGATCCACTATATCACTTATGTCTCTGTGGTCATTTACTGCGTGCACTGGGCTGATTGCTGTGTTGTGGTTGGTTCCTGGACTGACACATACAAATACCAGATATGTGTGGCCAACTACTACACGGAGATATGGCCTAAGTGTGTGAGCATGCCCAGTTCAGCCTTTCCATGGCATGTTGTCTGACATATGCCTCATTTATCAAAGTGTGCGAGCATGCCCAGTGTGAGCTTTCCATATGTTGCACTCTGAAGTCCACCACATATTTGGGTGTGTATGACCTTCGACATTATCGCACGTTTATGATTGTGTGTTGGGTGTCATGTTGTGTACTAACTGGCCAACTGCTTCGTGTCTGCCACAACAGGGATTATACTGTGCCTACAGGAATTGCATGGGATACTTTGCAGACAGTTCTCAACATACTTTCATAATGACCTAACACTGTAGTACCGTATAGTGTACTAGTTCGGTACTTTCACTGTGGTGGACAGTATCCTGGGCTTTAGTCCTATCACTGCTTGACATCTTCATAGTGAGGACAACAGACTGTGTAGGGGCCAGTTGTGCATATATGACCATGTTGCAATATGTTCAGATATGGACTACCTACAACAGGCTCGTCCAACATTGCTAGTGTATTCCACAACATGGGTGGACATTGGCAAACACTAGCGATGTTCCGTAGGCCATTTCTGATAGTAGTCACAGGGTGTGTTTGTCCTTCGACACACATTGTAACTGAAGTTTGCCATTACATATGTCATGGTTGGTATACTGTGCCTCTGTCTACCTCTGACATAACAGTGATACCCAGGGTAGCCTATCATTTCCCATACACTCATCAGGATGCCTCTTGAGGGGTGTTGATATGTGGCACTCTGGCTGACCTGTACCAGGAGTTTACTGAAGTGCGGTGGTGCCTTCTGTGTTATGGATCATTCTGTACAGCTTGTCCTATGTATGTCAGTGCTGGGGTTCAGGTCTCTCATGTGCATAGCTCACTGCCATTCAGATTGTACAAGGTGCAACATTTGCATTCATTCCAGGTTGGACATGGCTTCATACATCAGGCACAGCTTTCCTGTAGCTGGGAAGGATGGCGGTGTGTGGGGCTGCAGTTTGTTTACTCAGGCAACACATGGCATCTGTTCATGCTCTTTGCTACCCCTGGTGGGGTACTGTTGTGGACTTTACAGTTGATGGAGGTGTCTGCTGCGGTATATCCCACAGGGGCTATTGTAGTCAGTTGTGATGCTGATGGAGGATGGCTGCAGAGCCAGAGTGAGTTCCCCTTATCTACATCTGCCAGCCTTCATGTTTGGGTGGGTATATGGTGCATGTTTCTGTGAACACTACAGACACATGTTTGTCCAGTGCAGGATATTTATCACCTTTTGTACCCAGGTCTCACATTATATATTAGGTACCTCATGGGTTAACACCTGTGTGGTAATTTGTGGGCACTTACTGTATATCCACGGTGGTTGTCTATACACAGTTCTGCGATTAGCTTGCTGACATGGCTATGGCTACAGTTGTCTGTTTGTAGGTGGCCCTTTTGTGGGTTGCTTGTGTCAGATGGGGGTCAGATATGGTGGGCTGTTTGTACTCCTCTGCATACATGCTCAGTCACAGTCCTTCCATGTTGGCCTATATCTATGGGACATGTATACAGAACGGGGGTGGGGGGGCCAAGACCAGGCCTTGTGGGATGCCACTCATATCCACTTTGTAGTCTGACATGGATGTGGCATGTCTGACCATGTCAGTTCTGTCCTTGGTCTGCTTTGCAACCCCTCTACTGACATAGGGGTGTATATTTAAGCTGGTGAACATATCCATACTGAACACGTACGGTATTGTCTAGAAGCATGTGCACGGTCCAGCTACGCTGTGTGGACCACATAGCCCTCATCAATGACCTTAATGACTGCTTCAAATGGGTCAGACATGTTTAGGGACCGGTTCTGCAGTTACAACAGCCACAGTGTGTAGGGTCCAGTATCAGTAGGTCCACATTAGCCTTCTGTCTGCGGTACATACTGTTCCTTTCCATAACTGTGCAGAACAAGCTTGTCAGGATCCTGGGGTGGTAGTTTGGAGTATCCATTCAGGCAACACCTTTGTTGTGATGGACCACTGTTGTTGTACACTGCTCTTTGGGTACATATCCTGTGGTAAGGCTGACATTGGCCAGTAGTGTGATTTTGCATTCCATTACTCTCGGGATCCATGTTGGCCTCAGCACAGGACACCATCACATACCTTTGCTGCTGTGTGTTCTGCTTTGCAGATGATGGCTGTTACCTCAGCATCTGCAATGTCAGGGGACCATCTGCTGGGATAGGTATTTTGCACTCAGGGGGGGGGGTTGCACTGCACCTGACAGGTTGTATGTTAGCAATATGTGTGTGGGTTTGGTATGTTGTTTGTAATATCTGTGTGATTCGGAGCATATCTGTGGATGCCCAACATGGTTCCTACCATCAGTTGGGTAAGCCTTGTGATTATCCTTAGTGTCCTGTATGTTTTGTATCTTCATAGGTTCATGGGTTCATAGTAGGCTAGACACCCTAGGCCATTAGTAAGCCTAGCCAGTGTGTGTGTGTCTTTCACCACCCCTTGCTATGTTCAATTATGGCCATTTATGAGGTTCTTCACTGTGCCTCTGTCTGGTCGTGACACAGTGGGGACCCCCAGTATACATGTACGGTCATCCATCCACTTGGCAATATTCCTGTTGAGGGGTGTCAGTGAGGGGCTCTGCCTACCATGGATTGGGATCCTGTGGGGAGCCTATGGGTTATGTATCTGTCCCTCCAGCCCATCTTATTTCATTATGTGTTGAGGTTGACATCTGTGACTCTCACAGCTCCAATGGCTTTGATTTCCTGTGGTGTAGCATGTCCATTACTCCTGTGTTGGACATGGCCTGGTACAACAGACATACAATGCCTCTGTGTAGGCAGTGTGTGACTGCAGTCAGCTGGGGTGTCTACAGCCAGGCAGCATATGACATATATTTCACACCATTTATCCTGTTGGTGGGGTAACTATGAGGTCTTCTGAACCGTTGCAGGTGTCACGTACAGTACATCCCATATGAGTCATTGTACTAGATTATGGGTCTGATAAGGGAACAGTACAGCGGCACAGTGACCTCTGTTGATGTTGATGTGAATCCTTTCATGATATGGTGTCCAGTATCAACAGTCTTCATAGCCACATTGGCATTGTGGCTGTCACATGACAGATTAATGTCGACCTGTGTTCCTAGGTCCCTGATGACTCCTTGCATACATAATGGTTTGACACCTATGTGGTACTTTGTGTACCTTGTCTGGTATTTGGTGGGACATTCATACTGTCCAGTGTCTTCGGATGTCTGGGTGGGGTTCTTGTGTATGAGAGTGTGGTCTGTCGCATGCTACAGACTGTACAGCAGTTTTGACTACAGTTATGTGCACATGGGTGGTGTCTGCTGCATTGTGCATTGTCATTTACCTGGCTATATGGGTGTCTGTGCTGCATATGGATACCCCCCCTTCTTTGATGTCTTGGTGCAGGTGTTGGGGCCATAACACATGGTATGTGGTATAACCTAGTAGTGCTGGTGTGCTATCACTAGGCCTGCAGCAGGCTTCTGTCACTGGACAGGCATCAATGTTCTCCATAATGGGAAGTGCCTCAGGGGCATGCATATTGCAGTTTACACATCTGGCATTGGTCAGCATTACCCTTATGTTTCCTACCACTTATGCTTTCTAGGGTGGTGGGTAGTCTTTTTGGCCTTGCCTACATACGGCTCTATGGAGGCGGCAAAGGCCTTATCCAGTATACAGATGCACACGGGTAACAGCTGACAGCCATCCCTGTAACAGCAGCATGGCTTGTCATGCTTGACATCTCAAGCAGACACACATTACACCCTCTTGGACTGACAGCTGTAACTGTGCCAGCTGTTAAACATGAGCATTCTGTGTTTGTACTGTGGCATCATTCTTGGTGAGGGTTGGATGCTGCACACAGCCAGTGTCATCCCGCCCTGGGGTACATACTCGGAGGGACCATCCATGTCTCATTTGATGTTTACCAGGGAGGTACATCTCAGGTAATTCACACCAGCATGGACATTGAGTGCATCATATTTCTGCTTGCTTTGGGGTGACCTGCGTACTTGTGTTAAGTGGCATTTTGTGGCAACCTACAAGCAGCTTACTCTACCCTTTCCCCTGTCCAGTCTGGTGAGTGGGACAACTGTGCGTTTGCCTATACAGACACCTATTACAACTGTATCAGACATGTTGTTTCTCCTTCGGGCCTGTGACTGGCACACCAGCTTTGCATACTATTCGTTGCATGTGCTATGTTTGAAGGTTGTGGTTGCTTGTGATCTACTTTGGAGGCTTCTGTTGGTGTGCTGTGTTTGTAATTAAGGCCTCCGGGAATATTTGTCTGTGTTTATGTGTTTGGTTTACAGTTGTGGTAGGTCTATGTGGGACTGGGTTTGTGGTGTATGTGGTTACCTTCTCCTCCTGACTAGTGTTGACAGTACTGAGTTGTTGGAGCTCAACCTCTGGTTTGGATACATGGATGCATCTATCACATATGTTGGTATTTATTGGGGGATGTTGTGGTTGTCTGTGTACTTGGTACTGGCGTCACATTGCCTCTGGATTCATAGATTATACTTGTTGTGGCTGGACTTAGTGGATTGTATGTGTGGACATATGTTGTTGCCATACTACTGGTCAGTAATTACTTCCCTTTTTATGTTTGCTCTATCATGTAGTAACTTCCTCATTCTCTTGTATGGTTTAGTAATGACTGGAGGCCAGCATGTCAGATGCCTGTGTGTATGGCATTGTGTGTTGTTGTTATTTGTGATTGCATACTCCAAGCATTCCCAGCTGTGTTCATGGAATGCCTGTATAACATGTTCTGTGGTGTATCCCATATTCTGCACTTGCACAGGGCCTTTTGTGGATTCAACATCGGTTTTGAGGGCTGCAACCTATACTTTACACATGTTTTTCACTGTGGTATTCTGGCCAGGGACAGGGGTCAGGGTGTGTATATCCAGTGTGATTACTCTATGGTCTGGTCTTACCAGTGAGGGGTACACTTCTCATCTTGCCATCCAGTACACATGTTGCTGATTATGACATCCAGTATGCTTACCCCTCTTGTGGGAGAAGTACATTGTTCCTGGGCATTTTGGTTTATGGAATCTGGGTAATTTTCTCCTACTGTGTTGGTGCTAGTACAATGCTACTGGTGTATGTCTGGGTATTTTCAGTCGAGCAATATAATGTGGTTTGGGGGGCTTGATATATTCATGTATTCCGACATAGGCCAGGTGCTGTTCCTGGTATTAGGACAGTGGTCTGCAGCAGGCTATATACTGCGAGGCAGTTTTAGCCATTGGTATTTGACCATGGATATTCCATGCTGCTTCTTGTTGTGGTACCGACATGGGGGTGTGGTTATCCTTGCCATTTCTTGCTAGTCACCCTCCTTTTGAAGCTTGTTCCATGTTTTGCAGCTGTACAGCACAGTATGAGGTGTGACCTGGTAGTGTTAGGGTGCTGATGTGAGCCTTGCCCAGTTCTCTATTACAGGACTGGTATGTACATTCTCCTTACTGTGTGCGTTTACACTGCACACATCTTGCTGTTTATACATCTGTCATGGGGTAGTATTACATCTAGGTTCCTATCCCTTGTAGAACCTATGAGGTTAGATTTGTGTTTTGAGACTTACCTATTCAGGGCATGCTGTGGGTACTGACAGCCTTTGCCAGTATCCATGGGGCATGGCATGATAGGTGAACGCCACCCATAGCAGGTGGTGCATCATGTCAAACTCTGCATATCTTCCCAGCCTGTAACACATTGGCTCCCCTTTGACTGACTGCATTACTTCAGCCAATTATTGTACTTGATCTTCTTGTCTTCATTGTGTGGCATCATGCTTGGTGAGGGTGAGATGTTAGGCAGGGTCTTCATGTTAGCATATACTAGATGGTGTTACATTGCTTAACAGATGGCAGTCATGCCTCAGGTGGTGCTGCAGGGCTACCTCTGTCGGATGCACATACTACACTCCCTGTACATGTTTGAGAGCAGGTTGTGTCATGTTAGGCATCCCTGTTACTATATGAGTGAGTCAGAGAGGGGTATCATTCCCAGGGTTCCTACTGAGCCAGTGTATGTGCTATGCGTTGCCTCTTAGCCAAGGCCAGGGCATACTGGGCACGCCTCCTTCTGCCTACTGGGGCAGGCTCAGGTTGTTCCTCCTCCGAGTCACGCTCTGCCTGTGATGGCCTTGGCAATGGTGCTGGGCTGTTTGGCCTGCCCCTATGCTGGTCCTGCTGCAGCTGTTTTTGCAAGATCATATTAAGTAGCATAGCACATACCATGACAATTTGGGTACATGTAGTTGGTGTGTACTGCAAGGCTCCATCAGATGTGTCCAAACACCGGAACCGTGACTTGAGCAGCCCAAACACACACTCTATTACATTACGTGTTTGTGCGTGTGCCTCATTATGGCGTTCCTGTTCAGGTGTGTGTGTGCATTTCTGATGGGTGTCATCAGCCATGGCTCCAGTGCATAACCTGCATCCCCCACTAGGTGTCCGTGTGGGATATCCCCATTGGCAAATGTCTGGTACAGCTGCGTCAAATGCCAGATGTGGGAATCGTGATAACTCCCGGGGCAGCCAGCACACACATTCATTATTATGCCCTGGGCATCACACACGACCTGGCAGTTGATGGAGGGGAAGCCCTTGTGGTTAATGTAGGCCCTACCCCACTCACCGGCTGGTGCTTTGATGCATATGTGCGTGCAGTCTATTGCACCCAGTACCTCAGGGTATTCCGCTATTTGCTGGAAGAGACGCATATTGCTGGCCAATACCTCACGGGCATTGGGGAAATATACATGATCACCGACATGTGCTGACATGGCATCCAGGAACTGGTGTAGTACCCTGGAGGCTGATGCCTGTGATATCCCCATCATATCGCCAGTTGGTCTCTGGAAGGTACCTGTTGCTAGTATTCTTAGGCCAACACATATCTTGGTTTCCACTGGGATGGGTTCCCCTCTGTTGGTTCTGTGTGTGAGGCGTGGCCTGCACAGCTCAACAATTTGCTGCAGGAGCTCTCTGTCCATTGTATAGCACTCTACTATCTCCAGCTCATGTAACCCATGGTAGGTGACCCTGGGCCTGTACACTCTTCTCCGTCTCCTCACTGTGGGTTGTCTGGCACCATCTGCATTGTCACCACCTTCAGCAAGTCACCTATGTCTCATTATGACAGCTATGGCAGCCCCTAACATTTCTGCTCTGAGTGAAGCTTTTTCAGTTTTCACTTCTATTAGCTTACTCCTGCCTTGCAGTGTCTCTTAATGGAAACATCCTGCACTACTGTTTGCAGAGTTTTAAGTGCTGGGCTGGGCTACTATTCTGCCTGTGTAATTGCCTGCTTCTAATTATTTTCACCTGCTAGCTTCAGCAGTTATCCCTGCTAGCTTCCTATTAATTCTGTTGCTTCCTTTTTCCTTTCTGTTTCCTCAGGGGGGAACAACGTGCATACTATCTGAAACACGCTCACAGTGGCTTACACGTGCGCATACATGCTTACACGGTTCAGAATCTACTTATTTGGGTTTAAACGCGCGTACACCCGCGCAAACACTGTTACACGTCTGCCAACAGCCTCCAACATACTCAGCCTGTCTTACACGCACGCACACCCGTGCAAACAGTGTTAAACATCTCCCAACACACTCCCACGTGCTCACACTGCCTTACACGCGCGCACACTGTCCTACTCGCGCTTCATGGCAAGCACACGTGCGCATGCACGGCCAGCAAGAAACTTTGGTGTAGGTAACAGTGTACACCTTCCATTTCTTGACTTTCCATGACTTATCTAGTGGCACACCTCTTTCCATGATCTGTGCCTGTCATCTGTCATGTTACACTGGCCTCCAATGAACTGCATTTCTTTCTACCATTCCCCCCTCTGATGTCACCTATCTCCTACTCTATTCCTCCCCTTTTGTATCTCTTACACTACTCAGACTGTGCTCATTTGGTATGTGACTGTGAGATTCAGTATCCGAACCCTCATTTACATGAGATTGCCTACTAATGCTTAGTTACATGTCTTAGACTCAGCTTCCCCCCTTAGCAACCACTACACGGTGGCCATTTTGGTTTTGGTCTGCTGGTCCCTGCATTGTCATTCCATGTATTGCATGAAACCCACATTTGTGGGTTTATAACCTTCTTTTTTATGGTTTTATACAGCGCAGCCCGTTTGCGCAGAGCTGTGCTGGGCTTAAACATCGGCGAGCGCCGAAAAAAAAAATTATATTTTTAATATTTTTGCATAGGGTTATCTTGCCAATGGCCACATATTTGCTGCCTGAGTCATATGCAACCTTTTTTGGAGCTGACATCGCTCCGTTGTAGAATTTGCAGAAATGTACTCAGTTGTCAGCTGAGTACATTTCTGCAGCTAAAACGTCTCCTACACGGACTGGTTTCTGCTTCGTGGATCGCTAATATACCTCATTTGCATACCTTTCGGATGCAAGTGAGGTATTTAGCATGTCCACGCCCAGTCCATGTAAGAGACGTTTTAGCTGGTCTCTTACACAGAGCTTAGGGCTGTTCCTGGATCGCGAGGCTTGCATGGCTTGTTGCACATCTCTTACACTCCGTGCAAGCCTTTGTGAATCCTGCCCAATTAGTACATACAACAAAAGGATAGAAAAATATAGATAAATACAAGCTCGCCATGAATACAGTTTGCAAACAGAAATTACAGACACTCTTTTGTTAGTCTAGGGTAATTGCCCCAATTGAGTAAAATATATAGTTCTAAACAGATTATTATATAGCTTTGTTGAGTATATGATTTGGTATGTAAAACAAAATTGCTGAGTGTCATGGAAGGTTGGTGAGACTTGTGAACTATATACAAATTACACTATATACAGTATTGGACACCCACGAGTGTATGTGACCAACTGCTATAGACATTGACTTAACAATTGAGATAAATGTGTGATTGTATTGTGAAGATTAGCTTGTTTATGATTAATTTGTTTTAAAGGTTTTATTTATTTATTAGAATTGTGTCTAGTAGGGAGTTCCAATATAATTGATAGTAAGCTCTTTTCTATGTGCTTTTCGTAGCAATTGTGTGGGAGGTAATATATTTGATTGCCATACTTTTAAAGTTTTCCCATGAAATTGTAATGTTGTTTACCCAGTTTTTAGTTATGTAGAATTTGAGTAGAGCACACATTGTAATCAAAATATGTCAATTGATTCTTTTGATTCAGTTTGGGATTATGTGTAGAATAGTAGTTTGCCAGAAAAAAAAAATTTTTCATATCCCATTTTTCAAGTTGTGCTCTTAAAGAGCACCATAGCTTAAAAATATTTTTGCAACTGCAAAATAGATGGAGAATGTCAGCATTTGCTTGGGACGAGAAAGGACAGAGTGAATCTTTTTTGTAGGCAAAATATTTCAGGACAGCTGGGCTGTAATAGGTGTTGTTAATCATCATCTGTGTATATATTCAGTTTTTAAAGGGTGTTAGCTTTAGTGTGTTAATTATGGCTTCCTGTTTTTATTCTGTTGTAATGTTTTTGTTTTAATCAACCCAAAAATTTGAGTATAGTAGCGAAGATTGGTGTTTGATTTCACTTATTAGTTTGTAGGATTGTGAAATCATTTTTTTTTTGCGCAGATAATGCTTTGATTATGCTTTGGGTTGTTCCTATTTTTGATATATTAGTTTTATATTTTGGATATTTCATTTTAATTAAAGATATAATCTGTCTAAGAATATGATTAGAACTATGTGGCACTTGTAGTTGTGATCTTAAGTTATCAAATGAAGTATCATTGTATTGTAGGATATGCCATATAGATATGTCTTTGATTAGCAGGAATAATTTAAGGTCAATCATTTTATCATTGAGTTTTATGTTCAGGTTCAGGTGGATGGGTTGAAGCATAACTAGTGTGTTTTGTAGATCGAGAGATGTGAATAAAGTTTGGAAGGCTATTATTCTGTTTTTAATTACTGGGTGTATTTTGTTGAAGAGTTTATGTTTGTTATTGAGGAAGGGAATAGCTTTGGGGTTTATGTTTAAAGAATGTAGTTAGTTATGCCATATTTTAACCCAGGTGGGGTCCAAATGTTTTTAGTACTGTCATATTCAGATATCTGAATTAATCGGTTTGCTTTTATTATGTGGTAATACATATTAAAATATACAAGACACAAACCTCCTTTGTTTTTTGAAAGTGTGAGTTTTTGGTTATTTTGGGGTACCATAGGAATTTAGAGAGGGATTTTTCTATTGATGTGAAGAAATTTTGGGTGATATTTAAACTGATAGAGATTGATTGGAATATAATTTTAGGAAGGATGTTCATTTTGATGATGGCCACTTTGGACTGGAGTGACAGATTTATGTTTTCCCATCATGAAAGATCTTGTTTGATTTTTTCCCCATGTTTTATGAAGATTAAGCAATTCCTTGTATGTATGAGAAAAATTAATGCCAAGGTATTTTAGGTTATAGTTGAGTTCTTATAGAGGAGTTTTAATTCACTTAGTAATTGTTTTTGTAATTGCATTGAATAAAGTTTTTTTTAATTTCATATAGTTTTGCCTCTAGTTCTTGTGAATGTTGGGATTTGAGTTGTTGTTCAATGTTATTATATTGAGTATCAAGTGAGCAAGTTTATTTTTGTTCTTGTTTTTTATATATGGATGCTTTCTGGATAAGAATACCTCTTACTACAATCTTAGTGGCAGCCCATTGTACATCTAAAGGGATTGGGTCAGAGATATGTCTTGTTCTAGTTGAGTTATTACATTCGTAATCTCCTCCATCACCTCCTTTTGGTTTAGAAGATTATAATTCAGGCACCAGTTATTAGAACCACAATATGAAGAGGATAAGTAAAATTGTTAGTGTGATTCTAGAGTGGTCTGTAATTACTCTTGTGTTAAGTTCATAGTTTTGGATTTGATTGGAAAAAGTGGAGGAGACTAGGAAAAAATCTATTCTCGACCAGACTTTGGGTGATGCTGAAAAAAAGTGTATTTGTTAAGTGATCTGTCATGGTCAGTAGTTAAGTAGGGGTCAATAAGGTTAAAGTTTTGTGAAAGATCATTTAAAACAGAGGTGATTTGAGCCAGTTGTCTTTTGTTTTTGTTTGAGCTATCTCTTAGTGGGTCAGTTAGACAATTCCAGTTGCCCCAATAATAATAGAGTGTTCAGGAAAATTTATAAGTAAATTACAAATTTCGTAGATAAAGAGTTGCTGGTTATAGCAGGGACCATAGACATTTACAAAGAGAATATAATTTTTTGTTGTGGGTGTGAGCTAGTTAAAAGATACCATCTACCATTTGTGTAATACTTACTATTGGTTATAGCTCCCAGGAATGATTTTTTATTTATTATGGCAGTGTCTTTTGAGGCAGAACTATCCCCTGATGAAATAATGTGTTTAATCCAGTTTCTTGAGCTTACTTTGACCCATTGGTCATTGTTCAGGTGGATTTCTTGTAAGAATATATTAGTTTTGCTTTGGTATAGTAAGCGTAAAACCAAGTTAAGCTTTCCTTTTTCACATAGACCATTCACATTCCATGAATCTAGTCTAAACATATTTTCCTTGTGTTGCGTGTAGTTTGATTATATTCACTTTTAAAGTACCATTAATGATATGTGTAATTATAGAGTGGTAAATGTTAACATGAGAAATTGTTGGTAAGGTCGGTTTGTTTAGGGTGGCATCCAACATTACATCTCTTACCGTAGTGCCCATCCACTTATCTTCCTTTTTTGTGTATAAAAACATGAGTTTTAAGTTTGATGTGTGTATATTTATATGAGAAGAGGTACTGCAGGTGTAGGGAGATAGTTAATAAAACAATCCTATTATTCCAAATAACTCTAGACATTTCTGACATACAAACTTTGCTAGTAAATTAAATTATTTGCTTCGGAGTGTGTAGATAGGTATGTGTGGCTGTATAACAGTAGGTGTGAGCATTTCAAGAGTTGTATTATGCTATGAAATAAACTCGGGTTTCGTTTATTTTGTCCCTTTAAAATAATATGTGTATAGGCTATTAAGAGGGTTTGGTGCCCATTGCTGTAACTGCTTGATGTTTTCTAGCCTTTTGTCAGGAATAATATCAGATTATATCCATTGAAAGGTGACTATTTGTGTTAATTTGGTTTAAAACATTGCTTTGCAAGCAAAACAGATCAAATATATTCTTAAAGAGTTCTGTATTTGGCTAATAAAACATCTATCAGTACCATGTATTCACCTTCTGATCTTCCTGATGATTATTCTTCATTTCTGTAGGAAATAGTAGATAGAACTCATATAGAGCAACAGTCAGTATTTGTTTCTTTAGAATAGTGTTTTATTTTTTTAGTTAGATATTCTAGATGTTGGATTTAGGTAGAGGTTTCTTTTAATTGAATATAGACAAATCATAGTACCATGAGATTAAGTTATTTTGTCTTTGCTTTATATAGAACTATTAACTGCAGAAATCAAACAGTACCTTTTTTTCCCCCTGCCATTTCTGCTTTCATTGTTGGATCTTATTGCTTGTTTATGCTTTTTAAGTTATTATCCTTCTTCTTCTGATGGTTTTTCTAACGCCGGTGCAGGTTTCATTAGTTCTGAACGTGTAGAGACGTTTTTATTGATGGAATCCCATTTGCAACATCCCAGTAGTGCTTTGCAGGTCCAAAGCTGTGGAGGAGTTACCTTTAACCTTCAACCTTCAATGATGCTAGGCAAGATTATACGTCCTGTCTTCTAAACGTCAAAACAACAGTTAGCCCAAGCGAAAAAGGGAATTGCATATATACCAAACAAAACAATCTCTTTTTAAGGTAAGAGTTGATGAAAGATTGTTGCAAAGACATTTTGTCTTAATATTTAGTTATAATATCTTTTCCAGATCTTTATAGATTGCAAATGTATATTTTAGTGCTTCAGAACCTAGTTTTATATGGGTGCATTGCAGCAGAGTCATTTGGAAGATCTTGATTTAGGAAAGTGGTTTCTATATAGAGACCTTGATTATTATAATTGTTTAGAGGATATACAGTTCTTGGATAGGTCATTTGGTGGTTTTATGATTTGGTATTGAAAGGTTTGTCATCTGTACTTGGGCTTCAGGCTCAATGGAGTTGTTCATGAGTGTACTTGTACATTGGTAGGAGTTTTGTTTATTACAGAATGATTTTAAGCTGGAAAGTGTTTTGCAGCATCGGAGCTCTCTTTCAGTCATAGTTATCTTGTTTCAGGCAGTTCGTTGAATGCTTATTTAAAGACAGATTTTGCTTCGGTAATGTTCTGTATCTGGTATGTCTGGTCTTTGTAGCTGAAAAGAATATTAGCAGGGTATCGCATTTGGAAGCATATTTTTTTGTTTATCAGGTATGAGCAAAATGGAGATAAAGCTTGACGTTCTTGCTTTATGATGAGAGGGAGATCCTGTGAAATATGCATTTTATGACCCCTCCAAGTTATATTTCTTTTCTGCTAGGCACTCACTACATTTAAAACACTGATCTGTATGGGTCCTGACAATATATTTGGCTGCTTAATCAATAATACCAGAAATATCCTCTCTGGACTTCTCATAAATCTGTTCAGCATAATCATAGCCACTGGGTATATTCCTGAGGTATAGAACATGCCATTCCATAAAGATGCCCCACTCTATATCCAGGGAGCTATGTACCCATCAGCCTATCAAAAGTAGCTTTCAAAGTCATGGGGCATATCATATCATACATGATTTCATAAGCTTTGATATAAAAAATGCCTTGCTCTTGACTGGGAACGAAATGGTTTTGTCAAAGGGAGATTGTGTCTACTTAAGTTAGTAAATTTCTTGGAGAAAGTCACTTGAATGTAGCCAAGTCCTCTAACACTAAGTGGAGATCCTTAAGTTGTAAGATGGAAAAAAAAAAGAAAGTAATCTCTATGGTATCCCGAAAGTCTCAAACAACCCTCTAAACAAGTATAGTGGGTCCAAAAACAAAACGGTGTAAGAAACTTCTCTGTGTGGAAGATTTTCAGTCCATATATCTCTAGTTAATCACTGTATATTAATCAGATCAGAAAATAGTAGCAGAATTAGTGAACGTAAACTCGACTTAAGTAAAAAATAAAAAAATTATATATATATATATATATATATATATATATATATATATATATATATATATATATATAATTTGAAATATTGTACAGAATTGCTAAGTATTCAAAAGTAATTCAAACAAGGCAGGCAGTCTGTTTCTAGTCGAAAATCTTTTATTAAGTACACAGACAAGCGGTCCAAGTAAAACAAAAATAGAGTAGTAGTTTCTTCACAAGCTTTCTAAATATAAATATATATACATATATATATATATATATATATATATATATATATATATATATATATACACTTTTTATCAGGCAAGGGAGTGGTTTATTGTGCTGTAAAACAAAATGTTATTAGTACAGCATGCAGGGTCTCTACTGGGAAAACATTTATTTACAACAAAGCATAGATAAGAAGAGACTACCCAGGGGACTTGGATTGAACAAAAGACCAATGTGGAAAAGTATGGATGATTCACTTTTTAAGGAATGGGAAGATATTTTAGAGGATGTCAGCTACAAACTTATTCATCTGCTAGTAAGGAACAACCTTAGTATACAGGAAGCTACAAAGGATGATATCACATCTTTAAAAACAACACTGGAAAATGAGAACCACAATGACCTAGATGCTAAATTTGAGCTGCTTAAAGAAAGAGTGAAAGGATATGAGCAGTCCATTAAAGAAAGAAAGATTAATGAAATGAAACAAGATCAACTGGACAACGATGATCCTGGGAGACTTACTAGGAGGTACAATAATAATAACAATGACAACAACAGGAGAATCAACAACAGACAAGGTTTTAGTGTATAGCAGGGGATATAAGGGAAAGTATAAACGTGCCAGCAGATTTCAACGGGATTTTTCCAGGGAAGATCCTTGCACAAAACCAGGCAGGGGTACAATACAGGACCACCAGGAGGCTGCCCCAGCAAGATCTCATTCCCCACCATCCCAATCCCCTCTGGCTATCAGCACTTTGCAGAAGCCTTTGACATTACAGAAGGATCAGGACAGGAACATAAGCTACAGAGGCAACCAGAATCGACAGAGAGTTCTATAGGACAAATTACAGGACCACCAGGACAACTGGGATCACAGTCAATCCAGCTACCAGTAGCAGTAGCACCTTCACAGAAACCAGGTTCTTCAGAAAGACCAATACCGACAGCACAGACATCAACCACCACACCAGTAACAAAGCCAGCACCAGTACCAGAACAGGAATGATGACCACCACCAGAGCCCCAAAGCTTGTCCCTCTTACCAGGTCCCTCCCTACCGCAGCCACAGTAAGGAATACTATTACAACCCACTGAGATTCCAGAAAGCAGAAGAAGAATTCCAGAGGTCTCAGACTCTATCCACGAACCCCCAAGGAGACAGGAGAACCAAACGGTGAACAGGGGTGAGGGAAATACAATACCTGGGCAATCCTGACAGGAACCCCGACTACAACCCAGGTCCCAGGCTTAGACAGAGGACCAGCCACAATAACAGGCACAATAACAACAATAACAGGTGCTCCACTTATCTGGAACCACTCTGTTAAAGCACTGACTGAAGATGAAAAAAGTGTGTTGTCCAAAGGACTTACTTTTGTACCAAGCTGCAGGAGTGAGGTTGCTCAGATACTGATAGACCTTAAAATGTTTGTGAGGAAGCTCAACTTAAGGACACACTTTCATGGCAAAATTAATGACATTGAAAGTAAGCCTATTGATGAAACTATAAAAAGGCTTAGCAGCTATTGTCCACCACTACATCAAACATTAGCTGCTTTCAAAATGAAATGTGAGATGGATATCATGAATCTCCTTAAAAAAACCTCCTAAGAAAAGACTTTGTAAATTAACACAGGGAGAAAGAAAAGCATTGCTTGAGCTAGGCAATGATAAATCCAGGTGTGTAATGAAGGCAGACGAGGGAGGAGGTATACTTGTGACTGATACCACTAGCTACAACCAAAAGATAGAGAACATGCTGGAGGATAACAGATTTTATGAGTTATTTACCATGGATGACATAAAAAGAACATATGATTTATGGAACACTAGTCTCACCACATTATGGGAAGAAAAACTTATTACTGAAAATCTTTATATCTATTTATGGACACCATGCCCACATTTACCTTACTTTTTTGGAATACCAAAGCCACACAAGAACAGAGAAGACCTGCCTTATAGACTGGTGGTAGCAAATGGAGGTTCCCTTACTGAAGCCACAGCCATTTGCCTTGATTACTTGCTGAAACCTTTAGCAGAAAATAAGATTTTTTGAGGAAAATAAAAAACATTACAGTGGAAGCTGACAGTATTTTATTAACTATTGATGTGGAATTGTTGTGCACAGTGCTCCCTCACAATGACTTTATAACAGCAACTATGGAGTCTTTTAAGAAACATAATCAAGATACACAGGCACAACTGCAAAAGTTAAGCAAGCTCATTAATCTTGCACTGGACTTCAATTTCTTTACTTTCAATGACAAACACTACAAGCAAAAAACTGGTATAGCAATGGGGGCTGCCATGGCTCCTAGCATAGCTAACATAGCCCTGTGTAAGTGGGAGGAGGACTTTGTGTTAAACAACACAGACTACATGCAGCATATAGCATGCTATTTTCATTTTATTGATGACACCTTTATTGTGTGGGAAGGTGACACCTTGCAATCAAACAACCCTCTTCCTGAAGTTTACCTCTCCCCATAGCTATACTTCAACCTCTTTCTTACATATGCAGATTTCCAAAGACACCAACAATAACAGAATCACTTGTAAAAGATAAACCGACTCAGCTCCCCAAACGCTGCAAACTGTAATAGAACAAACAGAATAGTACACAAAATACTTGATAGAGTTAACTTAGTACTTTCAGCCTTTTACTTAGTCAGGCATCATCAGAGTAAAAGAACCCCACATCTTGATTACATTTAAAACGTTTTGCTTGGCCAACACACCCCTCAATGTAACCAGTCTCCATCAAAATACAATTAATGAATTAAAGCCACAGTAAAAACACTCCTATAGTTTTAAATAAGCAAATTATACATAATAAAATTAGTATTCTATATTAAAACTACACTTGAATAATTATGTACATATAAATAATAAAATAAAATAAAATAAACACTTAAATAAGTGCTTTAGACAAATATAGATTTTTATTTTAGAATACTAGACACAGAAATATGATTGTTAATGCCTGGAGGTTTTGATGCATCCAATCTAAGTTACAAAATACACTCCCTCATCAGGACAACTCACACTATGCATATATAAGGCATTGTTCGTTCTTTTGTTTCTGATGTCTCTTATGTGTTCCAGGATTCTAAGCCTTAACTTTCTTGTTGTTTTGCCTACATAAAAAGTAAGGCAGCCTAAGCATGTAGAAATACAAACAACCATCTTGGTGTTACAATTATAGAACCCTGGACACCTGATAGTTTTGTAGAAGCTTTGAACCGCCACATATGGGCCATTGTTAATAAATTTACATGTACTGCATACTCCACATTTACTCATTTTGGAGCTCTTATATGTCTCCATGTTGGGTTCTGCTTCCATTAATTCTTTTAGGTTCCTACCCCTACTGTATGTGAAAAAAGGAGTATTCCCTATAATATTCATTGTGTCACTATCAAAAGAACATTGCCAAGTGTCCTTTATAATTCTGATGATTTGTATTGCCTGCTCATTGTACTGTAAAATCATAGCCAGTTTTTTGTGTCGTGCATGTGAACCTACACCCAAATCATCCTCCCCTGAGGGTACCTTCACTAGGCCTCCATGCAAAATAGGCTTGAAAAATGTACTTCTTTTAGTTTCTATTTCCTTTCTAACTCTAAACAAGACTTCCTGTGGATAGCCCCTTTCTGTAAACATGGCCATCAAACTGTTTAACTCAATGTTAAACCTTGCATCTTCACTAATTAACATGGATAATCTAACCATTTGGCCCTTAACCAAATTTTTCTTAATATGGTATGGATGACAACTCTGAAAATGCAAGAAACTGCTGGAATAAGTTATCTTGCGGTATATACTGGAATTAAGACTAACGTCATGAACATCTTTGTATATAACAATATGTCTAAATAGTTACAGGTTTCGTCATGTATAGTGTAGGTAAATTTTAGGAAAGGGGTGGTGTGGTTGAGAAAGTCAACAAAAGAGTGAATCTCTTCCCTACTCCCTGTCCAGAAAATTAATATGTCATCAAGGTAACGTAAATAAAGTGTTAACTGTTTCATATATTCTGAAGGGAAAACATTAACCATCTCCCATTCCGCCAATACCAAGTTGGCATAGATTGGTGCACACCTAGCACCCATGGCAACTTATGTAACTTGTTTAAATAATTCACCTTCAAAACCAATAAAGTTATTAGACAAGATCATTTCCATAAGGTCAACTATTAAACTTTGTGTCCCTGTATGAAAACCACTGTGTTTCTCCAAGCATCTACTAAACATTTCCAAGCCTTGTTCCTGAGGTATAATTGAAAATAGATTAATGACATCAATTGTCACCATCAAGAAAGGTTCAAGCATTTTTTTCTGCCTTATAATCTCTAAACAATGTCATGAATCCCTCAGTATGTGTGGCAAATTTTTAGTAATGTCATTACAATGAAAATCAACATAAGAAGCCATTGCTTCCGTTTGAGCCTTTTGCTGACACAATTGGTCAAAAAGGTGGGTTGTTCTGATTTTTATGAATTTTTGGAATTCCAAAAATGGAGGGGGTCACTGGGAATTCCACCAACAAATAGTGGTATTCGTTACCATCAATAATCCCATCCATTAGCCACTCATAAAGACGCCAATCAATTTTTCTGTATGCCATACACATTTCATTCATAGATACTCTGGTGTATGTATTGGTGTCACTCAAAAGACTGTGCATTTTGTTAGAATAATCAGTATTGGACATAATCACAACCCCTCCACCTTTTCAGGTTTCATGACCCTGTATAAATTGGTAGAAGTTAATTCTTGAAGGCAAAACCTCTCACCAGATGTTAAGTTGACTAATTCCCTTCTTGAGCCCCTTATTGTTCTCCTGAGTTGTACCTCACATAACTTTTCAAAGGTATGTATGCATGGGTGTAATGGGGGAATAAAGGTACTTGTCCTCTTAAGCCCAAAAACATTATCAATAGTTGGGCAAGGTTTTTTATGAAAGAATACTTCCAAATTTAGTTGTCTAGTATACATCTTAAAACTAACCAAAACGTTGGCTATTTCATTTGTGAAGGAAGGGACAAATGTAAACCCTTTCTTGAATAAAGTCAAATAATTATCCGTTAGTACTAAGTTGGAAAAAATTGTAAACACATACATTGTCAACCTTCAGCAAATTACATGATTGTACGTCTGAAGTTTGTTGGACTAAATCAAGTAAATTGATCCCAACTGCATGTCTGATTTTTCTCCCTTTTGTATCCATGTTATTTGTACCTTCAGAACTTACATTTAAATTTAGCAAGTGTGAACAAATCAACGATGGACCATCTTGAAAATGATCTGTACAAAAAATGTCTGCAACAGACTCTGGGACAAGGGGAGAATCCAATTGCCCTTTGTTATCACAAAAAATGTTGCACTAGTTATCAGAAAGATTAATACAAGAAGAATCATAACCCAATGGTTGCAACCCAGCCTTGTAATATACAATAGGCTCATTATTTAAAGTCTCATCGTTAGGAGTGGTCAGTTGTTCATCTGAGACCACCTCCTCTTGTTGTTGTAATATTGCCTCTGCCTCTGCCCCTCCCTTGTTGTTGATTGCGCTCTTGAATGAGTTCTGAGTGTCTTATAGGGTGGGGATCTAAAAAAACTTTGTTGTCATTATATGTTTCAGTCTCAGTCAACAGTTCATCATCAAATTGCTCAACCATATGCCCACTGTCGTTATATACGTCCTGCCTGGAGTTGCCAACTGTGTTGACTTTAGTCAAAAAACTAGGGCCACCAGTTAAGATGTGGAGCATGCAGTGCATGTAAATTTATTAACAATGGCCCATATGTGGTGGTTCAAAGCTTTTACAAAGCTATCAGGTGTCCATGGTTCTGTAATTGTAACACCAAGATAGTTGTTTATATTGCTACATGCTTAGACTGCCCTACTTTTTATGTAGGCAAAACAACAAGAAAGCTAAGGCTTAGAATCCTGGAACACCTAAGAGACATCAGAGACAAAAGTACGAAAAATGCCTTATATATGCATAGTGTGAGTTGTCCTAATTTCAAGAGATTTTTATTTTTTGTAATTGATAGGATTCCACATGACAAAGGTGGGGATGTTAAAACTTTACCTGAGATGAAGGAGTGTATTTGGCAACTTAGATTGGATGCATCAAAACCTCCAGGCATTAACGATCATATTTCTGTGTCTAGTATTCTAAAATACAAATTTACATTTGTCTAAAGCACTTATTCAAAGTGTTTATTTTATTTTATTTTATTATTCATATGTACATAATTATTTAAGTGTAGTTTTAATATAGAATACTAATTTTATTATGTATAATTTGCTTATTTAAAACTATAGGACTGTTTTTACTGTGGCTTTAATTCATTAATTGTATTTTGATAGAGACTGGTTACATTGAGGGGTGTGTTGGCCAAGCAAAAAGTTTTAAATGTAATCAGGATGTGGGGTTCTTTTACTCTGATGATGCCCAACTAAGTAAAAGGGTGAAAGAGCTAAGTTAACTCTATCAAGTATTTTGTGTACTATTCTGTTTGTTCTATTAATGTTTGCAGCATTTGGGGAGCTGAGTCGGTTTATCTTTTACAAGTTTGGCGTCATACTGTGTCAGATGAGAGAATAACAGAATCACCACTGATCTATTCAGAAAACCAGCGAGGGTTAACTTATTACTCCACAGTAAAAGTCTAGATCCTACAAAAACCAAGTATAATGTAATGAAGTTCCAAGGCTATAGATTAGCTAGAATTACCACAGAGATGGAACCATTTCTGAGAAACCTAACCAACTTAGAGAATGATTTTCTAGTGAGAGGCAATGAAAGTCAGATGTTAAAAAACATCCTAGAACCCATTATAGAACTGAAAAGGACTGAAGCTCCTTCACTCGACCTCTTCAGTAGGAGAATATTAAGAAATTCCACAGAGAATAACAAATGCAAAAATAGCAGCATCCTGGCATACACTTTGGATTATCACAATATCAAAAATGTCATTGAAGAAAATTGGGCCATTGTCACAGGAAACCCTTTTCTGATTAACATCTTAGCACAAAATAAAGATTCTGCACCGTACCAAAGTCCAGCAAACGTGACCAAACGATAATGTATAAATGAGAAGAACACTGCTGGACACTGCTTTCCTTCTAAAACTTTTATTCCATAAAACACAGGATAAGCGCTTTCGGGAAGTATCCCTTCATCAGATAAAAGTAAAAAGCAACTACACCATTTTAAAATACCTAACAACCAACCACATTCATTAAAAATTCAAATTCAATAAAATACCCGCCTTTTTTGAAGAACAGGTTTCACTGGTATAACATCATTCAAGCCAGGCTTATGATTGGCCATGAGCTCTATAATCCATTTGGACTCAGCTAGCTCTGTTAGATGTTTAATATCGCCCCCTCTGTTGGTTAAGTATACATTCACAATCACTCTAAACACAAATCCATGTGTAGGGAAATCTGTTACATGTCTACTTAAAGCATTATGTATATCACCATGTCTTATACAAAACATGTGCTGTAAAATCCTATTTTTAAACATCTGATTAGTCATACCTACAAAACAAGAGGAGCACTGATTGCACTCTGCCAAATGAACTATATTTTTAGAACGACATGTCACCCTCCCTTTAAAAACATATTGTTTATGGGTCACTGGATGTTCAAAAACCGTCTTCTTATTGATATTCTCACATGCTTTACAGTTCCCACATGGGGAAGTGCCTGCAGTTATCAATGATACAGACTTCTTGTTGACAGATCTATCTCTACACAACAGGTCTTTCAAACATTTGTTTCTCCTATAACCAAAGTCCGGTCTTGACCCTATTATATTAGGTCCACATCACTGGTCACTACTACTATAGGTTAAATTCATAAGGGGACCTTTTGGGGCTTTAGGAGTAGCTATTTTATCTGACACTACTGTATTACGCCTCAACATCCAAAAAATCTATACTATCAGTAGATGCTTTCAGACTAAATCTGAAAAATGTAGTTGTGGAATGTAAGTACTCCACAAATTGTTGTAACAACTCCAGACTCCCATCCCATAAAATATATATAGAGATTTTTTGGATGTTAATGTAGTGCAGGAAATAAATGGTTTTACATCTAAGCTTTACAGAAAAGATTGTTGGAAGAACACATTACTTGCACGTAACAGTATGCATCCAAACTACACTTATTCAAATATTGTGAAAGGGCAGGTTAGCAGAGCCTCCAAGATATGTCTTAAAGATGAAGATTATGAAAAAGAGCTTGACACACTTCAAGGATGCTTGGAAGTGAGGGGCTACAAAAAAGAGAAAGTGTCCAGAATCATTGATAATAGTAGGGAGTTAAGGGTGAGTAGACATAAACCATGGTTGAGGTGTAATACAGTAGTGACAGATAAAATAGCTACTCCTAAAGCCCCAAAAGGTCCCCTTATGAATTTAACCTATAGTAGTAATGTAGGTGACATCTGTAACATCATACATCAGAACTGCAACATTTTGACCAGTGATGGGGACCTGGTGAATATAATAGGGTCAAGACCGGACTTTGGTTATAGGAGAAACAAATGTTTGAAAGACCTGTTGTGTAGAGATAGATCCGTCAACAAGAAGTCTGTATCATTGATAACTGCAGGCACTTCCCCGTGTGGGAACTGTAAAGCATGTGAGAATATTAATAAGAAGATGGTTTTTGAACATCAAGTGACCCATAAACAATATGTTTTTAAAGGGAGGGCGACATGTCGTTCTAAAAATATAGTTTATTTGGCAGAGTGCAATCAGTGCTCCTCTTTTTATGTAGGTATGACTAATCAGATGTTTAAAAATAGGATTTTACAGCGCATGTTTTGTATAAGACATGGTGATATACATAATGCTTTAAGTAGACATGTAACAGATTTCCCTACACATGGATTTGTGTTTAGAGTGATTGTGAATGTATACTTAACCAACAGAGGGGGCGATATTAAACATCTAACAGAGCTAGCTGAGTCCAAATGGATTATAGAGCTCATGGCCAATCATAAGCCTGGCTTGAATGATGTTATACCAGTGAAACCTGTTCTTCAAAAAAGGCGGGTATTTTATTGAATTTGAATTTTTAATGAATGTGGTTGGTTGTTAGGTATTTTAAAAGGGTGTAGTTGCTTTTTACTGTTATCTGATGAAGGGATACTTCCCGAAAGCGCTTATCCTGTGTTTTATGGAATAAAAGTTTTAGAAGGAAAGCAGTGTCCAGCAGTGTTCTTCTCATTTATACATTATCGTTTGATTAACATCTTAGGAGAAGCCCCATCCTTTTTTTACAGGAAGGCTAGGAACATTAGATGTTTGGTTGAATTTAAACCTAGACCATATGAGAGAAACACTAAAAGATGTGAAACTAATTGTGCATTTTGTATATTTATACAGCAAGGTGATAGTTTTTATTGTCCTTATTTAAAGAAAATCATTAAGACCAGTGCAGGGGGTGGCTGTAACACTACAAAGGTAATTTACAGGGCACAGTACAATGAATGTGATGCATTCTATGTGGGCAAGACTGTAAATAAACTTAAGCATAGGATTTCATGTCATCTTTCAGAAATCCACTCTGGATGTAAAAATAATGCACTAGCCATCTTCATAAAAGACACACGGATTTTAAGTTCCAGATCCTGGATCACATAGACATGGGTGATCTTGAAGGAGACATCCCAAATATTCTGGAGAAATATGAACTCATGTGGCAATTAAAGCTGAACTCTTTTAGGATGCCTGGACTAAACTACTACTGTTCAGTTAAAAGTGCACTGGAACTTAGAAAGCTGCCACATTGTTTACATGACTAATTTTATTTTATTTTATTTTATTTTACTCTACCAGTTGGTTTTAAATAACATTTTAAATCAGTTTTAATTTAAGGGCCAGATTCAGGAAGGCTTACACGGAGTTCAAGAGTAGTGTAAGCCTCCGTGTAAGCCTCCCGATTCAGGAACAGCCCAAATCTCCGTGTAAGAGACAGCTAACACGTCTCTTACACGGACTGGGCATGGAAATGCTCAATACCTCATTTGCAGCTCAAAGATATGCAAATGAGGTATCTGAGTGATCCACGAAGCAGAAACCAGTCCGTGTAACGGACGTGTTAGCTGCAGAAATGTACTCAGCTGACAACTGAGTACATTTCTGCAAAATTAAAAACGGAGCTATGTCAGCTCCAAATAAAGGGTGCATTTGTTTCATTAAGCATGCCAATGGCCAAATATGTGGCCATTGGCATGAAAAACTTTTGCAAAAATATGTTATATAACTTTTTTTTTTTCACGGGATTTTGAGGTTTAACTGCAGCGCACACCCATAACGGGTGCGCTACCTAAACCTAAAAAGCGAAGCTTATAAGCCCACAATTGTGGGATTTATGTATTACATGGAATGTCAATGGAGGGACTTGCAGACCAAAAACAATATGGCCTCCGTTTAGTGGTTGTCAAGGGGGGGAAGCTCCGTGTAAGACATGTAACTAGTCATTACTAGGCAATCCTATGTAAATGAGGGTTACAATACTGAATCACACTGCTACATAGGTAATGAGCACTTTCTGAGTAGTGTAAGAGTTAGAGAAGGGGGAGGAACAGAGTAAGAGGTAGGTGACATCATGGGGGGGAAGGATAGATACAAATGTACCAGATTGGAGGGCAATGTAAGGTGAAAAATGACAGACAGACTTCAGGGAGGGAGGTGTGTCCCAACAGAACACTATGAAAGTCAAGAAATTGAAGGTTTACGCTATCCCTACACTCAAAGTTTCTTGAAATACGTGCATGCACGCATGTGCGCGCGTGTAAGGCAGGCTCAACATATGGGAGTGTGTTGCAAACCGTTTACAACGGTTTGCGCAGGCGTGCACATGTGTAAGGCAGTGTGCGCGCGTTTTAACATGAAGCAGCCTAGTTCACACCGTGTAAGGATGTGTGCGCGCGTGTAACACCGTGTAGGGATGTGTGCGCGCGTTTAAGTGACTGTGAGCATGTTTAAGCTGGTGTGCACATTGCTCCCCCTCAGGAAACAGAGAGGAAACAGGAAACAACTAAAATACATGGAAACTGCCAGAGGATACTGCTGCAGTTAATTGTTGGAAACAATTGGAAGCAGGCAATTATGCAGGCAGACTAGAAGCCCAACCCAGCATTTAAAACACTGCAAAGAGCAGTGCAGGGTGTTTCTCACAAGAGATACTGCAAGAAAGTAAGCTATCAGAATTGAAAACTGAAAAAAGCTGAACTCAGCGAAGAAATGCTAGGGGCTGCCATAGCTGTTATAATCAGGCAAAGGCGAATTGCTGAGGGTGGTGACAATGCAGATGCTGACAGACAACCCAGAGTGAGGAGAAGGAGAAGAGTATACAGGCCCAGGGTCACCTACCATGGGTTACATGAGCTGGAGATAGTAGAGCGCTACAGAGTGGACAGAGACCTTCTGCAGCAGATTGTTGAGCTGTGCAGGCCACATCTCACACACAGAACCAACAGAGGGGAACCCATCCCAGTGGAAACCAAGGTATGTGTTGGCCTAAGAATACTAGCAACAGGTACCTTCCAGAGACCAACTGGTGATATGATGGGGATATCACAGGCATCAGCCTCCAGGGTACTGCATCAGTTCCTGGATGCCATGTCAGCACATGTCGGTGATCATATATATGTCCCTAATGACCGTGAGGTTGTGGCTAGCAATATGCGTCTCTTCCAGAAAATAGCGGGATACCCTGAGGTGCTGGGTGCAATAGACTGCATGCACGTATGCATCAAAGCACCAGCTGGTGAGCGGGATAGAGTCTACGTTAACCGCAAGGGATACCCCTCCATCAACTGCCAGGTCGTGTGTGATGCCCAGGGCATAATAATGAATGTGTGTGCTGGCTGCCCTGGGAGCTACCACGATTCCCACATCTGGCATCTGACGCAGCTGTACCAATCATTTGCCAGTGGGGACTTCCCACACGGACACCTAGTGGGGGATGCAGGTTATGCACTTGAGCCGTGGCTGATGACACCCATCAGAAATGCACACACACCTGAACAGGAACATCATAATGAGGCACACGCACAAACACGTAATGTCATAGAGCGTGTGTTTGGGCTGCTCACGTCATGGTTCCGGTGTCTGGACACATCTGGTGGAGCCTTGCAGTACACACCAACTACATGTACCCAAATGGTCATGATATGTGCTATGCTACATAATATGATCCTGCGGAAACAGCTGCAGCAGGACCAGCACAGGGCTGGGCCTAACATCCCCCCACCATTGCCAAGGCCACCACAGGCAGAGGGTGACTCAGAGGAGGAACAACCTGACCTTGTCCCAGTAGGCAGAAGGAGGCGTGCCCAGTGTGCCCTGGCCTTGGCAAAGAGGCAACGCATAGCACATACACTTGGTCAGTAGGAACACTGGGACTGATACCCGCTCTGACTCACTCATATATTAACAGGGATGCCTAACATGACACAACCTGCTTCCAAACATGTACAGGGAGTGTAGTATGTGCATCCAACAGAGGCAGCCCTGCAGCACCACCTGAGGTATGAATGCCATGTGTTAAGTAATGTAATACCATGTACCATATGCACACCTGAGGACCTGACTAACATCCACCCTCACCAATCATAAACCACAAAAAACACAAACCTAACTCATAGGTACCACAAGGGATAGTAACCTAGATGTAATGCTACCCAATGCCAGAAGTATAAATGCGTGCAGTGTAAACGCACACAGTATAGAGAATGTAGATATCAGTGCTGTAATAGAAAACAGGGTCAAAGCCCACATCAGCACCCTGACACTACCAGGTCACACCTCTGTCCTAATAGCAGGAACAGCCCCAGGCCTACTCTGGCAACGTGAGTGTCAAATGAAATATTACTGTCAACCTGGGTGCCCAGGTCCCTGATAACCTCTTCTGTGCTTAGAGGATTGCCACCTAGATGGGAACTAGGGGTAACCCTGTTGTTCCCGAAGGGTATGACTATGCATTGTTTAGCGTTTAACGTAAGGCCCTGGCTCTGGCACCAGTTATATGTGTCTATGAGACCCTTCTGAAGGATGTCTGTGTCAGATGGGTTTCCAACTATGGTTCCCAGTTTGCAGTCATCTTCAAACTTTGTCAGCCATAATCCTCCTGTGTTTGCTTGTACTTCTGAAAAGTAGATGATGAACAAAAGTGGGCCCAGGACTGAGCCCTGTGGGACACCACTTGTGACAGCTCTGGAGTGTGACATGGCACCAGCAACTTTGACCCTGTGTGTTCTGTCACTTAGCCAGTTTGCAACCCATCCTGTGATGTATGGGCTCACATTTAAGCTGGTGATGTTTTCAATGATACCTGAGTGGGGTATTGTGTCGAAAGCCTTTGCCAGGTCAAGGTAGGCTGTGTGGACTGCCTTGCCCACGTCAATGGCCTGGGTGACTGGCATGAAAAAGTCAACCAAGTTTAAAAGGCATGATCTGCCCTTGACAGCCAAACTGGATTGGATCCAATGTCTGCAAGTCCCCTATGTCTTCATTTATCATTCCCATTATGATCCTCTCCATAGCTTAGCAGACCAGGCTTGTCAAGCTGATGGGATGGTAGTTTCCAGGGTTGGTGGAGGCACCTCCTTTGTGAAGTGGATCCACCATTGCCGTATGCCACTCCTTGGGCACATATCCTGAGGTGAGGCTAAGATTAAACAGCTGCCCTAACTGCGGGTGTAATTCCTCATTGAGTTCATGGAGCACACAACTGGGGACACCATCTGGTCCCATGGATAAAGTGTTTTCCGCCTTGGATAGAGCAGTTCTCACCCCAGCATTGGAGATGTTTGGGGGGCTACAATCCTCTGGTGTAGATACCCCTCCAGTTGGGGGGAGGGGGGGAGAAATCCGCACTGAACCTGTCAGCCAGTATGTTGGCAATGTCTGTAGGTTCAGTGATATTTACATCATTCCGAACTAATTCTGAGCATATCTGGGAGTTCCCTCCCAGGTGTCAAACATAGGTAAAAAAGGCCTCATGATTGTCCCTTGAGTCCTGAGTGGGTTTACTTCCAAAACTTGCCTTGGATGATTGTATGGGGGAACCCAGTGTTTTACTCATAATGAGCAGGGGTGTCTTCCCTTCTACGGATGTCGCTCTATGTTGTAGTAGCTCCTTCCTTTTGTTGTAGAGCTTGTTTATGGCTGAGGTCCACCAGACTGGATGCTTGCCTGTGGTACAAAGAGTCTTTGTTTTGTTTGGGATTGCTTGATCCATGCAGTCCTGGAGGTGCTGGTAGAAGGCATTTGTAAGTGATACAGCGGCTTGGGTAAATGTGAAGTCGGCATTTGAGACGGTCTTCACTGTTTGTTTTTCCATCTGGAGTGTGGGTGGGATGTAGACTCCCACTGAGATTAGTTCATGATCTGATCTCACCAATGATGGGTATACTGCTGGTGTTGAACAGTGTGACCCCATGTTCGTGATGATGAGTTCTAGTATGTTGTCTCTACTTGTGGGGATGGTGACCAGTTGTTTCATGGCATTTGAGTGTATGAACTCTTGGAACCTTTGGGTTAGAGTGTTGGGGCTTGACTAGTGATCCCAGTCTATATTTGGATAGTTGGAATCACCCAGTATGATGGTGTTTGGAGATACAGTTATCCCCTCCAGTGTTTTCGGACAGCTGTGTGAGGTACCTGAGTTTGAGAGGGTGGCATGTAACATGCTACAAACTGCAGAGCAGTCTTGCCTACGGTTACTGGCACCTGGATGGTCTCCGATGCATCGTGTGTTGCCACCAACCTTGAGGTGCGGGTGTCCTTGATGAATATGGACACCCACCCTCCTTTCCTGGTGTTGTCTGGATTTTGGTGCCGGAACGCATGATATGAGGTAACACCCGATAGTGCCGGGGTGCTGTCAGAAGCCGTGAACCAGGTTTCAGGCACAGCACAGACATCAATGTGCTACATACTGAGAAGGGTGTCGAGTGTGTGCAGCTTGAGGTTGAGACCTCTGGCATTGAGCAGCATTACCCTTAGTGTCTTTCCTTTTCTGTGTTCTAGGGTGGTAGGTGTAGAATCTGATTCTTGCATAAAAAAGGCACAATGGGGGTGGCAAGAGCATCATCCGAAATCCGGAAGCCCAGGGGTGACAGGGGCAAGCCGTCCCTTGCAAAGCAGCGTGGCCTGTCCAGCATGTCATCCCAGGCAGACAGACATTGGACCCCCTTTGAATGACACCATAGTTTAAGCAAATTATTACAGCTGATCATCTTGTCTCTGTTTATGTGGCATCATACTTGGTGAAGGTAGTATACTGCTCAAGGTCAGGGTCATACCTGCCTGGCCTACATAATCAGAGGGATCCTCTATGTCTCTTTCCATGTAGTCCAGGGAGGTACATCTCAGGTCATTCACACCAGCATGGATAATGACTGGGTCAGACTTGTACTTGCAGTTGAGTGACCTGAGTGCTTGCATTATGTGGTGGATTCCAGTGCCCGATAGGCAGCTTACTGTGACCTCCTCTGTACTCGATCTGGTGAGCGGGACGTCAGTGTGTCTGACTATGGAGTCACCTATGACAAGTGTGTCTGGCATTGTGTTTGGCCTTAAGGGCTGTGACTGTTTGGCACACTGACTCTGTGGTCTATGTGTTGCATGTGCTGTGCCCTGTGGAGGCAGTTGTGTGGGTGTCTGCTGTGGTGGCCGCTGCTGTTTTGGTATAATTCTGATCAGAGCCTCCGAGTATGTCTTTGTGTGCCTATGTGTATGATTTTAAGTTGTGATAGTGCTATGTGAGACTGGGTTTGTGATGTGTGTGGTTACCTTCACCTTCTCTCTGGTCTTGCTAGTCCTATGTTGAGAGAGCTCAGCCTCCACTTTGGCTACATAGTTGCATCTCTCACATGTATGTGTGTTTTATGGGAGAAGGAGAGGGTTGTCAGTGTACATGAGGCAATTGTAACATTGCCAAAATATTCCCGGGTTCACCAGCTGAGCAGGAGAGGACACTAGCAACTGATCCCTAGACATGCTAGAAGGAATAGACAAAACAATGTTGGAATACAGTGAGATATCAAGCCCCCCAAACCACATCATAGTGCTTGACTGACAATACCTACACATACACCATAGTCTCATAGTGTCATAGTTTACTAGTAGGCTATCCGCCCTAGTGCATGTATATGCCTAGCCATAGTGATGTGGCTATTGCCACCCCTTATAGTGGTAATAAGTGTACAGAATAGATTCCAAATATTGTGCCTTTTGTCTTAGTAGTGACACATTATGTCCCCCTTACGTAATTGAATAACATGACTGTGCCTCTGTCTAGTCTGTGCCTCTGTCTCATAGGCAGTTGTCCAGAAGTCTCTTGAAGAGAGTCAGTGAGGGACTCTGTCCAACATGAACTGGGATACTCTGCTAGAGTGTGAGATGCCTCTGAGTTATGACTCTGTCCCTCCAGCATGTCCTATACATGCATGTGCTGAGGTTCAAATCTTCAGCTCTCATGGTTCTGGTGGATTTGGATTGCTTGCAGTGGAGCATGTCCACCAAATCCTGATTGGACATGGTCTTGTATGTCAGGCATAGGTCACCTGTAAGTATGCGGTATGACACTGAATAAAGCTGGGTTTCCTCTATTCTGGAAGCATATGACATGTGTTGTAGACCCCTGATCTTCGTGGTAAGGTACTTTTGGGGTCTCTCCAGCTGTTGCAAGTGCTGGGTGAGGTACATACCAAATGGGGCTTTGTATTCAATCATGGGCCTGATAAGGGAGAAGTATAGTGGTACAATGACCTCCTATGATCTGGATGGAAAACCCTCCATGATAAGGTGGCCAAGATAGATAGTCTTTCTAACCACTTTGGCAACATGGGTGTCAAGCGAGATGTCACTATCTACACGTGTCCCCAGGTGTCTGATTTGTTTTCTGTGCTCAGTGGGTTGCTGTCTATGTATTGATCTGTGGGTACTTTGTTACTCCCAAAGGGCATGACTACACATCAGTTGCATTCAGTTTCAGGCCATGAGTCTGGCACCAGCTATCCGTCTTTGTGACGGCATTCTGTAGGATGTGTGTGCCGGCTGATGTATTCACTATGGTGCCTAGGTTGCAGTCATCTGCAAACTTTGTCAGCCACAACCCTCCTATGTTTGCTTTCACATCTGAAAAGTAAATACCAATTAAGAGGGGTCCCAGGACACATCCTTGTGGGACACCACCTGTGACTGGCTTTGAATCTGACAAGGCACCTGCAATGTTGACTTTATGGGTTCTGTTTCCTAGCCATTTTGCAACCTATCCTGTGACATACGGTGTTATATGTCAGCTGTTGAGCTTGTCTATGATGCCTGAGTGGGGTATTGTGTCACAGGCCTTAGCCAAGTGCAGGTAGGCTGTGTGGACTGTGTAGCCCTCATCAATGGCCCTACTGACAGTTTCATAGTAGTCAACTAGGTGCAAAAGGCAGGATCTGCCCTGTACAAAGCTGTACTGGGTGGGATCAAGGGTCTGTAGGTCAGCAATGTCTCTGTGTAAGAGCTCCATAATGACTCTTCCCATAGCTTTGCAGACAAGGCTGGTTAAGCTTGTGTGGTGGTAGTTGCCATGGTCTGTGGAGGCATCTCCTTTGTGGAATGGGACCACTGTTGCCGTACGCCAGTGTTCAGGTACATATCCTGTAGCAAGGCTAAGGTTAAATAGCATTTGTATATACGGGTCCAGCTCCTTCTGGAGTTCACATAGCATGCAACCGTGGATACCATCAGGTCCCATTGATGCTGTGTACTTGTCTTTGCTGAGTGCGGCTCTCACATGGACATCCAAGATGACAGTGAGGTTACATACAGCTGTGATAACTATCTTCTTTTGGGGGTGAGGGAGGGTAAATCGCACTGAAGCTGTCCGCCGGAATGTTGCCAATATCTGTCAGGTCACTGGAATATATGTTGTTGTGTACCAACTCTGAGCATATCTGAGGGTTCCCAACCAGGTGTCTGACATAACTGAAGAAAGCAGTGTGGTTACCTTCATTGTCTTTGGTGATTTATGTCCCCAAGTTGACCTTGCATGTCTTTATGACATAATGTAGCTTTCTACTAGTGCTAATCACAGCTGTCTTCCCTTTTGGAGATGTAGCTCTGTCTTGCATTAGTATCCCTCATCTGTTATACAGTTTGTTTATGGCTGTGGTCCACCAGACAGGCCACTTTCCCTTCGTGGAGAGGGTCCTGTTTTTATTTGTGATTGCATGGTCCATGCTTTCTGACATCTAGCTAAGGGGAGGTCATTGTGGTTCTGCAGTTATCTTTCATCAGCATTAGAAATGACCACAACAGCCCCTGTGGTGTGTACCTCATGCAGACACATCCAGCAACTGTAAAGTCCACAACAGTACCTCACCAGGAGTATGAAAGAGCTGGAACACATGTAATGTGTCGCCTGATTAAACAGAGTGTAGCTCCACACACTGCCATGCTGTCCACCCAGACGCAAGCTGTGCCTGATGTAGAAAGCCATGTCCAAGCTGGAATCAATGCACATGCTGCACCTTGTACAATCTAATGGCAGGGAGCTATGCACATGAGGGAGCTGAACCCCAGCACTGACATACATAGGACAGGCTGTACTGCATTATCCATAACACAGAAGCCACCCCCATGCATGAGTAAACTACCAGTACAGGTTATCCGTAGAGTCACTCGTTGATTCCCCTCAACAGGAATCCTAATGAGTGGATGGGAGATGGTAGGTTTACCCTGGGTATCAATGTTATGTCACAGGTAGACAGAGGCACAGTATACTAAACAAGACATATGTCATGGCAAACTACACTTACAATGTGTTGACGGACAAACACACTCTCCGACTAGCATTAGAAATGGCCTAGGACACATCGGTAGTGTTTGTCAATGTACACCCATGTTGTGGAATACACTACTGATGTTGGATGAGGCTGTTGTAAGTAGTTCACATCTGAATATAATGCAACATGGTCAGATAGGTTCATAGGTATATAGGGTTATACTAGACTATCTTCCCTAAGGCAGGTATAAGCCTACCCAGAGTTTGTTGGAGTACACCACCCCTTATATGGAAACAGTACTGTGCCCATTATTTTGTCGTGCCTCTCTCCAGCAGTGACACAGTGACAATCCTCGGGTTAAACGTATGACCTCCCATCCACAGGTCAAGATACCTCTTGAACACAGCCAGCAAGGTGCTCTTCCTCACATGGACCGGGATTGTATTCCACAGCATAGGGAGTCTCCGAGTGACAACTCCATCACTCCAACATGTCCAACGTACATCCATGCTAAGGTGTAAGTCACTTGCACTACTGGTTCAGGTGGATCTGCCGATTCTGAGGTGGAGCATGTCCATTAATCCCTGTTTGGACATGGTCTTGCATGTCAGGCAGATGTCACCTCTAAGCAGACGGTATGTGACTGAATAGAGCGGGAGTGTCTTCAATCTGGCAGCATATGACAGATGTTGGGGTTCCTTTATCCTTTAGGTGGGGGACATTCAGGGTGTCTCCAATTGCTGCAGATGTTGGGTGAGATACATCCAGAATAGGGCATTCTACTCGATCACCGGTCTGATAAGTGAAGAGTACAGGGGAACAATGACCCACTAGATCTGGATGTGAATCCCATCCTGATCAGGTGGGCAATGTAGAAGGTCTTTCTAGCCACTTTAGCAACGTGAGTGTCAGAAGAACGGTGACTGTCAACCTGGGTCCCCAGGTCCATGATAACCTCCTCTGTGCTTAGAGGATTGCCACCTATATGGTAGCTTGGGGTTACCTTGATTTTCCTGAAGGGTATGTCTACACATGTTGTGCACTTTGACTTCAGGCCATGGCTCTGGCACCAGCTATCAGTTACCTTGAGTCCCTTCTGAAGGATATCCGTGTCTGATGCACTGTCCACTATGGCACCCAGTGTGCAGTCATCTGCAAACGTTGTCAGCCAAAGTCCTCCCATGTTGGCCTGTACTTCTGGGAAGTACATGACAAACAATAGGGGGCCAAGAACTGAGCCCTGTGTGACACCACCTGTGACCAGCCTGGAGTCTAACATAGTGCCAGCAACTCTAACCCTGTGGGTCCCGTCCTTAAGCCAGTTTGCAACCCATCTTGTGACATATGGGTTTACATTTCAGTTGTTAGGGTTTTCCACAATACCTGAGTGGGGTATTGTGTTGAAAGTGTTTGCAAGGCCAAGGTAGGCTGTATGGACTGCCTTTCCCCAACAATGGCCTAAGTGACCGTTTTGAAGATGTCATCCGAGTACAAAAGGCATGATCTGCCCTTGACCAAGCCAAACTGAGACGGGTACAATGTCTGCATGTCCCCTATATCTTTGTTTATGAGCTCAATTATGATCCTCTCCATAGCTTTGCAGACTAGACTTGTTAAGCTTATGGGGCAGTAATTACCAGGGTCCGTAGAGGCACCGCCTTTGTGCAGATGTGCACAACTGGACCCTAACCAGGCTGTTATGCACACTATGGAAATGTAAAGCAGTGATAGGACTAAAGCCCAGGATACTGACTACCACAGTGAAGGTACTCAACCACTACACTATACCGTGCTACAGTGTTAGGTCAGTATGAACGGATGTTGACAATTGTGTGCAAAGTATCCCATGCAAAACCTGCAGGCACAGTATACTCCCTGTTGTGTTCACACAAAAAGCATTTGGACAGTAACTACACAACATGGCACAGAACACACAACCATAAACTGGAGGTATTTGTTGAAGGTCACACTCATCCACAAATGTGATGGGCTGCAGAGTTCAACATATGGAAAGCCCACACTGGGCATGCTCACACACTTAGATAAATGAGACATCTTTCACACAACATGCCATGGGAAGGCTGAACTGGGCATGCTCACACACTTGGTCCAAATGTTACTCCTAGCAACTGTGAAAACACACCAGAGGATGCTCATTCCCCTTTCTAGACACTGATCATGTAAGCACCCTATAAGTATATCAGGAGAAAAGGAATCTCACAGTAATCCGAATAGTGCACTCCGCTAATGCGTCCATCTCTAGTGTCATAACATAGTTAGGTAGGGGTTTGAATCCAGCAAGTGTGTGTGGAGGTGTGTATGAAAGGAACATCCCTTTTGGCAACTGGGAAAACACACCACAGGATGCTCATTCCACTTTCTAAAATTGGATGATGTCAGCACCCTATAAGTATATCAGGGGAAAGGAAATCTCCCAGTAATGCGAATAGTGCACTGCGCTAATGCGTCCATCTCTAGTGTCATAACATAGTTAGGTAGGGGTTTGAATCCAGCAAGTGGCAAGTGTATGTGAAGGGATGTAAGTGTGTATGAAAGGAACATCCCTTTTGGCAACTGGGAAAACACACCACAGGATTCTCATTCCACTTTCTAAACTCTGATGATGTCAGCACCCTATAAGTATATCAGGGGAAAGGAAATCTCCCAGTCATGCGAATAGTGCGCTGTGCTAATGCGTCCGTTTCTAGTGTCATAACATAGTTAGGTAGGGGTTTGAATCCAGGAAGTGGGGGGTAAGTGTGTATGACTGAAATATCCCTTTTGGCAACTGGGAAAACACACTACAGGATGCGCATACCCCTTTCTAAACGATATCACAATTATGTATGGCTTTTGATTACAGACATGCCACATGTGTTTTGCCCACACAGACTGCCCATGTGTGCGGGTTGTCCCTCACAATAATGCATGACATTGATTACACCAGTTATGGCAATGCACACATGATGTATGTGTGTGCCAAATACACATATGTACCTGTGACCTTCAATAGTTACCATGTGTGATGCCTGCCACATGTGAATACATGGTATTTGCACAGGGTAACATTATGACTGTGGTCTTCTGTGCAGGTGCTGCATGTGGGGTGTGTATATACAGTGTGAGATGTAGATGCTATCAGCCTAGTAGTGAGGGATACACACCTGGTCTGGGGCATATAGTCTACATGTTGTTGATGTACAGGTGCTGCATGTTTTCACCTGTTGTGGGAGTGGTAAGACGTTATTCCATAGCAATGCAGTGACTGCATGCTAAGAACTGTTCAGCTAGGGTGTTGTAGCTACACAAATTCATTAGCATTCAGTAATATGTCAGAATCCCTGGTGAGGGTCTGATGCCAACCAAGGTCAGGGGTCTACCAGCCTGTGTCACTTGCTCAGTGATCCCTTCCATGTTCCCTAGCATCTATCCCAGTGAGGGACATCCCACATCAGCTGTGGTGGCATGGACAATGACTGAGTCATATATGTCCATGCATCTGACTGACCTGTATGCTTGTGTTATGTGGTGGACCACAGTGCCCCATGAGCTTATCACTGTGACCTACACCTTGTCCAGCCTGGTGAGCATGTTCTCACTGTACTGGACAATAAAAGTACCTAACACAACTGCGGCAGTAGTGTTGTATAGCTGTACAGACTGTGCTTGTTTGACACACAGGATTTGTGTGCTATGTGTTATGCGTGCTGTGTGCAGGCCTAATGTATGCCTGTGTGCCAGCTGCAGAGATGTCTGCCAGTCATGCAGGATGCTATCCTTAGGCTCCGCAACTGGCCCGGTGTGTTTCCGTGCTTGTATTGCTGTCCGTGTAGGTCCACATCAGATTGGTATTGCTGTCACTGTAGTATTTCATGCCACCAGACAGGTTATGCCAGTACTGGGTTCAGAGTGTTTAGTCCACAGTTTGGCCATGTGTTTCCATCTCATACATGTGTTGTACATCCATGGGTAGGGGATAGGGTTGACTGTGTACATGTGGCAGCTGTGACATTACTACATGACACACATATTCCACAACTGTACCATAGAGGTGACTGACAACTGACCTTTGCACATGCTACCATAGTATTGAGATTGCATTGGTGATTAACAGCACATAGGGCCAATGGTGAGCAAGATACATAGGTCCATAGGTTCATACAGGGATGTCTGCCCAGGGCATGTATCCACCTAGCCAGAATGTGTGTGGCTTTCAACATGCATTGTAAATCTGTCTTGCTATGCCCTTTTCCAAGGTTAGTATACTGTGCCTCTGTCTCACAGTGACACATAAGTGATACCCAGGGTAACCCTACAATGTCACATCCAGTCATTAATATCACTCTTGAAGATAGTCACTGAGTCACTCTGCCTAACCTCTATTGGGATAATATTCAAGAATGAAGGGAGCCTCTGAGTTGTGAATGTGCCCCTCCAGCATGTCCTATGTATATCACTCCTGAGGTTCAAGTCTTTCCAGCGTGTATCCTGATGGGATCTGGATATTCTGAGGTGCAGCATGGCCATTAAGTGAGGGTTTGACATGACTTTATATGTCAGGCACAGATTGCCTATGAAGAGGCAGTATGCCACTGAGTAGAGCTGCTGTTTCTTTAACCAGTCAGTATGTGGCATCTGTTTGAGCCCTTTGATCCTCTTGTCGAGGTACGTATGTGGTATCTCCAGTTGCTGCAAGTGTCTGGTAAGGTGCATGCCGACAGGTTCATCATAGTCAATTATGGGCATGATGAGGGATGAGTAAAGGGGCACAATGTCCTCCCCTGATCTACATGTGGATCCCATCATGATAATGTGGCCCATATAACATGCTTTCCTAACCACTTTGTCCATGTTGTTGTCAAATGGTAGAATGCTATCAACCTTTGTACCCCAAGGTCTGTAATTCCTTCATCTGCACTTAATGGATTAACACATATGTGGTACTTTGTGGTCACTTTGTGTTTGACAAAGGGGATGACTATACACTTTCTGTCATTCACCTTGAGGCCATGGCTGTGGCACAAGTCATGTGTTTGCAAGAGGCCCTTTTGGAGGATGCGTGTGTTAGCTGGAGAGTTGATTATGGCGTCCAGTTTGCAGTCACCTGTGACTTGCTCAGCCACAGTACTTCCATGTTGGCCTGTACCTATGATAAATATATAATGAACATGACAGCTCCCAGGGCTGAGCCTTGTGGGACACCACTTGTACCAGGTTGGAGGCTGACATGGCTCCAGCAATTCTAGCCATGTGTGTTCTGCCCTTGAGCCACTGTGCAATAACCATAGTGACATAGGGGTTAATATGTACACTGGTGAGCTTCCCTAGAATGCACAAGTGGGGTATTGTATCAAAGGCTTGTGCAAGGTCCAGGTAGGCTGTGTAGACCTCCTTCCCCTTGACAGTGGCCTTGGTGACTGTTTCAAAGAAATCAAACAGGTTTGAGAGGCAGGATCTGCCATTAACAAAGCCAAACTGTGTATGGTGACATGTCTGTAGGTCCACAATATCTAGATATGTGAGGTTCATGATGATCCTTGCCATAGCTTTGCAGACAAAGCTAGTCAGACATATGGGGCGAATAGTGTCCAGGATTCGTGCAGGCACCACCTGAATGTAGAGGGACCACTGTTGCTGTACGCCACTCTTTGGCCACATATCGTGTAGTAAGGCTGGGATTGAACAGTGGTGTTATGTCTGGGTGTAGCTCTTCTTGTGGTTCATGTAGGACACAGCCTGGGACACTGTCTGGTCCCATTGATGCAGTGTTTATTGCTTTGGGAAGGGCATCTCTTACCTGAGCATCTGTGATGTCAGGGGGGCAGCACTCTGCCGCGAGACATATTTGCCCTTTTGGTGTGGTGGGGGGGAGAAGGCAGCAGTGAACCTGTCCACTAGGATGATGGCAATGTCTGTGTGTTCTGTATTTCGTGTGACATCTTGGATTACCTCTGAGCATATCTGGGTAGTACCACCCAGGTTCCTAACATAACTACAGAAAGCCTTGTGATTATCCTCAGTGGCTTGTGGAATCTTCTCTCAAAGATGGCCTTAGACAATCGTATGGGTGCCTGTTATTGTCTTCCAATACTCATCAGTGATGCCTTCACATTTTGGGAGGTTGTTGTATCATGTAGTGGCATCATCCTTCTATTGTATAGTGTGTTTATGGCTGGTGTCCAGCACACAGGACATCTGCCTTTGGAGAATTGGGTCATGCTTTCATATGTGGTTTCATGATCCATGCATTCCTGAATGTGTCCATAGAATGCCTTTATACAGGTATCTGCAGTCTGGTCCATATTTTCAACAGGCCTGGGGCCTTTGAAGGTTTCCACATCATTTATGAGGGGTGTGAACTTGCTTGACATGAGCTGTTGACAGACGTGCCGCCCTCCAGACAGAGCAAGGTGAGGGTCACATTTAGCTACCTGTCGGGTGATAGAATGTGCCACATAACACAGGCACACAGGTCACTCCACAGCAAGTACAATTATGAGGCAGTCATTGTCCATGCTGGTGCAAACAACCTGAGACGTACCTCCCTGGACCACATGGAAAGAGACACAGAGGAGCTCTTACAGCACCCTCTCAAACTCAGGACTCCCACACAGCCTTCATGCTGACACAGGAGAGTATAGATTTCTCTGCAAACACCATCATACTGGGTGACGTCAGCTACCCAAACATAGACTGTGAACATTACACAAGCCACAATACCCAAGCTCTAGGGTTCCCATAGATCAGACATTCTTTAGCTATGGAACAGGTAACCAATCTTTCCACAAGAGGGGCAGATATACTAGACCTGATCATCACAAACATGAGTACAAAATGCTCACCACTGGGAGTATATCCCTCATTGTTGCAATCAAACCATATACTAATCACACTGGAGTACTGGATCCCCCACATATGCAAACCTCGAACACATTGATGTGTGTGTGGGAAATGCCCCTATTAGCAACTGTGACAGTACAGTACAGGATGCAGATCCCCCTTTTGAAACACTGATGATGTCAGGACTCTATAACTATATTACCTGTATCAAAGTCCTCCAGTAATTCGCATAGCGCGCTCTGCTAATGCGTCTTTCTCCAGTGTCATAACATAGTTAGGTAGGAGTTTGAATCCTGCAAAGGGAATGTATGTGTGTTAGTATGAGTGGGGTTTATGTGTGTGCACTATGCTGGGAGGGATAAGTGCCTTTTGCCAACTGGGAGAACACACTACAGGGTATACATCATCGGAAGACAAGTTATTTAGCCAGGTTGGTTTCTGCTCAGGGTGTGCATATGAATAGTTCTTACTCATGGATAAATCTTAATGCAAAGATGTTAATACTTTTAATCAGAAGTTAGGTACCGCATCTGGGCCTGGGGTTGTCCTACCTTAGATTCTGGAGGTGAATAGTCAAGCAAATCTCTTTCAGTAGCTCCTTCATTTTCTGCATTGGTTCCATACTTATCAAATGTAAAGATTTTTGCAGACGATACAGATTTTTGCTTCTTATTTTGGGTCAGTTTTTCACAAAATAATGGTTTTCTAGAAAATCACTGGCAATCATTGAAGGCTGAAGTCAGAAAATAATTGCATACATTTGTGTTTCAGACTTAATACCCTTCATAAAATTCATGCTAATGCAAAACCTGTTATTCTTTCAACTTTAAGATTTTACTAGCTAGATTTTAAAAACTGTCTCTATTTTTGGGCCTCTGTTCCCAGATTATTCATGGCTTTCTCCAGATTTCTTGCTCTATGAGGTTGAGAGGTATGGTTGGCCCAGAGGGGTTATAAATAATGAAACCCTGCTTTCCAGGAGTGATATCACTATTCTGAATTCATATTTAAGTAACTATACAAATATTTATATTTTTAAGAGTTAGCAATGCCTGTAAGGCATGTAACTTGCAACATGCAACTGCATTGCATAGTGCTACTTTTATGTAGTCTGATTTTTTCTGGCTATGTATGTAATTTGAGGAGACAGACCTTGCCTAAGTAATGCACTGTGGGAAAAGAAAAAACCCTAGCCAATATACAGAAGCCATGAGGAGAGATAGAGGTACAATCATCCCAAACTATCCCTTTCTAGGCTAATCTATCTATCTATCTATCTATCTATCTATCTATCTATCTATCTATCTATCTATCTATCTGCTTATTCAGGATGTCACTGAGTGACAATAATAGCTAAGCTAATGGTTAAACTCAATTATCTTTTGATTGTATTTTGGCATCATTCTTGGCGATGGCAGGATACTGCTCAAGGCCAATTTTATGCTAAGTTTCTGTGCATATTCAGAGAGCTTCAGCATATTCCTCTTCATATGATCCAAGGGGGTATATCTCAAGTCAGTCATTCCCACATGCACAATATCAGGGCAATATGTGTACCTTGGGTAAAGGGAGATAATGTGGATCCTGGCACCTGAGAAGCAGCTGTCACCCCGTCTTTGCTCAGCCTGGCAAATGGTGTATCTGTACATCTGCTATAGGTCACCTATGGGCAGAAATTTATCAGCTGCTTTATCTTGGCCTAGTTATATTGATGGCTTCTGCTTGCCAGATGAGCGACCCCTTTCTGTTGTTGTGTTACAGTATGCTGTATGCTGATTTTTAGCTGTAGATGAGGGTTGCATGCAGCAAGTTGATTTTGGGGCATTTGGCTGATGCCTGGATCTAGGAGGTAAGATATAGATTTTTAATGGCATCAGCACATGGCAATTTTGCTTTGACAGTCTGGGAGCATTGCATAGATGAGTTTATGGTAAGACAGTGTTTTGCTCCCTATTTACAACTGGCTGCAAGATGCATGCCTCCAGTTCAGTTAAATATTTACATCTCTCACAGATAGAGTCTCAGGCTGAGCAGGAGTTTGATTTTAGTGAGCATGTGGCAGTTTTTACACTGCCATAAGAAAGCGAGTGCTATAAGGCTAGCAATAACAGGGAGGATGTGAAAGCTGTCGCCCCATGCTGACCAAAACAGCTGTGTACTTAGAATCAGTGAGAAAAATAAGAAGTGTTGAGAGTGTATTCAGAGGGAAAAGTTTGTTGAACTAGTGATGCTTTTCATACCTGCCAACACAGATAAGTACAGCTGGTAGCCAGACTGCACAGACATTCACAGGTAAGAGGAAAGTAAGTACAAGCTGTTGACATAGAACAGAAATGAGTGTCTAACTCACAGGATTTAGAGGAAGGCACATTTAAACTAATAGTATGCAAGAGAAATTACTTGCATGCACTACCCATTGTGAAACTATCACTACCATGCTGGTGCTACTGCTTACAGCACAACCATGCACAGTAAATAGAAAACATGAAAATAAAAGAACCAATGAAAACCAAGTGAAACCTTAAGCCAAAGTGCTCACAGTTACCTAGGCCATGCAACAATTAGTCCATCTCTCAGTTAGAATAACTAAAACTCTATCAAAGATTGCCCTTACACCTGTCCAAACAGATTAACTGAGAAAATGTAGAAGGCAGTAAAACAATTCAGAAAAAAGAATTTAAAATGGCAAAAATGGTTAGGTGATTTAAGTGTAAAGACAAAAATATAATTTCTGAGCTTTTTCCTTAAAAGGAACAGACCCAGAAGCACTGTTGCAGTTAATGGACAAGGGTACAGCTCTCTGCATTCTTATCAAGAAGAAAAGCAGTGGGCAGCACTCCCCACAGCAAATAAAGTAAGCAAATTATATAGTTATAATAGGGTCTATATTAGAACACCGCACTTTAAAAATTTCAAGTGTTTTAATATCGACCCATTTTCAGCGAACGCTGAAAATATCGAAGAAACAGAAAACCAATTTTTTCCTAGGGAAAGAATTTGGTTGTCCGTTTCTGTTGCTTCTGTATTTTCAGTGCCATGGTGGAAAGTTACGGGTTGTGTTCAGGTAAGTGTGCGATTGTGTGGAAGTGAGGGTTAGGGCGGGTTAAGTGAGTTAGGGTTAGGGCACGGGTCAGGTAAGTTTGCGATTGTGTGGATGTGAGGGTTAGGGAGGGGTAGGTGAGTTAGGGTTAGGGCGCGGGTGAGGTGACTGTGCGATAGTGGTGGACCTTAGGGTTAGGGTTTGGGTTAAGGTAAGTGGATAGTGGATAGTTAGTGGTGTATTTATAGTTTAGTGTAGGGTTAGGTGTAAGAGTTTAGGTGTATGTGTGTGGATTGCTGTTTGTTTGGTGTGCTTGTGTTGTGTGTATGTGTTTTGGAACAGCAAATTTTTTCCCTAGGAAAAAAATTTGCTGTTCTGTATGTTCGATCTTTTAAATTTTCAATTAATGGGATTCAATATTAGAACACTCGAAATTTTGGTGGTGCTGCGGTAGCGTTGTCGCCTCACAGTAAGACGCTGTCTGGTTCGATTCTCAGCTAAAGCATCTTCTGCGTGGAGACATGCGAATGGGTGTACCTTCGTTGAAGGTTGTGCGTCAGGGCTGGTAACTCGGCACATAAAAATCAACTACCAATCATTAGCAGAACAGAGTTTCGCTGTGGCGACCCCTAACTAGGAAAAGCCGAAAGACACAACAAGTGTTCTAATATAAACTTTCATAATATACTTGTCTTTATGAATTCCTTGAATTCAGAAATGTTCATGGTGATAGGTTTAGACATCTTAAGCAGAGTTGTAACTAGGACAAGGTGAAGGAAGCAGCTGCCCCAGGTGCATGTTTTTAGGAGCATAATCTGCAGGTGCTGATAGGGGTGAGAATGCAGTACAAGCATTCAAATAAGAAGCCATAGATGACCTCAAAATAACAGTCAAGTCACCTAGCACCAAAAACTGTATTTTTTGGTGTTATATTTTGTGGGCTGGGTAACTTGAGCGGTTTACCTTTACAACTCTGAATCACAGTGGTGCGATTGCTCATATGAGCAAATCATAACCATGAAAATCAAAACAGCGACAGATTTACATGTTCGAAAATCAGCAAATTGAAAAGCTGATTTACTGATTTTCGAATATAAATGTCAAAAAACTAATGTAATTAAGTATAAAGCAGGGGGCAAGCACCCCTGCACCCCTATGTGGGGGGCTGCACCCCTCACACCCCCCTACTTTAATAGTCTAACTAAGAGATCGCACTGCAGTAGGGAAAGGGACCATTTTCTGATCCCCACTATAGTGCAATCTGCCCCAAAATGCCGAATCTGCAATGAGCGAATGTCAATGTGCATTCACTCAATGCACATTCAAACCTTTTTCTGTTCGGCATTTACAATCTTTGCAAACTGCCTTTGGGACAATTGCTGTTCACCCTTGTGCAATACGCACACATGAAGGTAAACTAACTTGAGCATTATTTTGAGATTTTGATTGCTGTCTTTACATTTTATGGAACTTTAAATGCAGTTTGTAACCCACAGATGATATTGCGGCTTTCAATACCTGTAGCAAGCAATTTGCTATAGTTACAGTTTGGAGTGGACTTTTTTCTTTTCATATTTTATTTTTTTTAGTCCTCAACTTGGGTTGAAAGGGGTACAAGTCTGAAGAACTGTCCTAGGTGGAAGATGACCTGGCTATGGTACTGTCCCGAAGCCAGAAGATTACTAATTTGCAATCAGATTTGACCAAAGATGAAGATATTATGGCAGTAATAAAAGTAGGTGTAATGTCACTGAGGATGAAGTCAAGAAGAGTTTGACACTAGAAGACTTCTTAACTGTTAGTGCAAGGTGATTAACATTTACTAAGTCTAGAAATCTTTGGCTGTACTCAACCTTTGCTGTGTAGGTCTTACAATTATCAATGGATAGTTAAAATTTTCCATCATAGAGGTACTTTCATTCATGACTAGTTCAGTAATAACATTTATATATGTTTTATGGTCCCCCATGGACATGAATGGAAATCTATAGCAGGGTGGCAATTTGATGTTCTGTAAATTATAATTAGGAATCTGTCTAGAGATAATTGATTCACTGACAAAGACTAATATTCCCTTACAGTTTCTAACAGGTATGGATGTATGTTCTGTGCTGAACCCAGTAAAGAAGGAGTTTTGTCTTTATGTTGAAACCAAGTCTCTGTTACAAAATAAATATGGATGTGTTCAGATTGCAGGATAGCCTCAAAATCTAGGAGCTTATTTTTAAGACTTCTGGCAATGAGTAGCACAGTCTTGATGTGGTCCAGACTGAGATTTACTGAAAGCCTTTTTGTTATGTTGAAATATCCAGAAGTTGGTCTTTCACTTAAAAGTCAGTATAGAAGCATCAAGTGCTTTGGCCAGTGTGATGGTCCCACCACTGCCACCAATATGTGATTATCTCAACACTGACAACAAATATGTGACATCCCCATGCTGAGCCAGTAATCAAGGATCCTCAATCCTCACCACTGAAACTGGAGAGGGACATGCACTTGGAATACAAATGATACACTAAATATTTCCAGATGCAGACTCTCTGCATCAAACACAATTTCCCTTAAGAGCACACAGAAAACACACTCAGCCTGGCATCTGCGTGTCTCTGTCTGTTTCCCTGCAGGTCCCCATGAAGACTCTCCACTGTTATAGATGCAGAGTTAAGTCCTCAGCTGTGTTCTCAAGCCAGGTCTTCCACCACTCTCTCTGTGAAGCCAGTACTTTTTTTCCCTGTGTAAGTAGCTGACACACACACACACCTGGGAAAGGCTGGCACAGGTTTACTAGCTATGCCCCCTTCTGCCCAGACTATAACGTAGTTATCACTGCCACCATGCACTACAAAGCCAGCTACCTAAGAGTCTTGCAAGGGTACCCAATTATATTGAGTGTAATTAATATTAATATAAATGGTAGTTGACCAGCAGCAAGGCTTTCAGGAGTGGCTAGAGCTGTCACCAAATAAATATATGCAAATACTCTCAAAACTTAAATATTTTCTAAAAGGACCAGCCACAATGTAATGTTTAAATATATTTAATAATAAATAAGAGAGCACTAAATATCTGTTCACAATAAACACCAGAGTTTCAGTGACAGGGAATATTGAAAATAACACAGCTGGAAAGAGTCACACAGTTACAGAAAAAAATACTATTTCACTAATAATACTATATTTTCCTGACTAATGTAAAGGGTATTAGTCCCTGGTCACTTACTGGAGCAAGGCAAGATGAAGTGGTTGAGTAGACCTTGTTGGCAGATCCAAGACAGAATGCAGAATGCCTAGTCTCCTTGAGAGACTTCTCAATATAATATCTAATATTATTTCTGGGTTGACTACAGACTGACATCATATCTGGTCATCTGACTCTGTTTCCATCGCCATTACCAATATTAGAAGCTGCTTGGATTTTAGCAGCTATGTGTGACCATACACATAGATAGCGTTTTGCTCAGATATTCTGCAGCTGCTGGAAGTCATAAAACAATTTCAACCCTCTAGCCTTCCAGACTAGCAATTAACTCCTTGCTAGAGACAGTAAAGAAGGCTTTCCAATACTTGTTCTCAGACATTTTGCCTCTGGCTGCAATCAGAAGCGTAAGATAACATCTTTATGTCTTAATTTAATATCAGCCATGTTTTGCAAAGTCAGGTGGATTAAGATTAACCTCTGTTGTCAAAGTCTCCTCTATTAAGCATATACATTTAATTCAGTTACAATAATACATGTACATTTCTTTTCCTTCCAGCAGGGTGCACTGTTGATACATTTTAACACAAGTAAACCTCACAGATACATTTTATGCCTAAGCATCTGTACAAATCAGTTGGATACACAAATGACGTATAATTATTTACAAACTTCCAACTAGCTGTGCTGGCATATGTTACAAATCCACTGCCCTATTTCTCCTGGCTTGGCTGGCAACACTTCCTATCATAACAGCCAGTATAAAGAATATGTGAATTTAAAGGTTCAAGCCAACTTAGTGAGCAGGTTTGGCTGTTAATCATCCCATCCCAAATGGACACAAAATGGATACTCCTAAAGTGACACTAGTTAAAGTGAATTATTTTCTCTTGTGTGTGGGCAACTGGGTATCATTTTTTTTATTCTTGTTGAGGGTAGGATTCCTCATATGTCCAGAGTTTTATTTGTATTTTACTTTCAGTGGAGGCCCGGGGACAAAAGCTCCATAGTACAAAGTATAAACTACATAATACAGAATACATAGTACAAAGTAAAAGATACATAGTTCAAAGTCAAACAATTCAATACATAGTTGCTTAAAGGGGAGAATAGCTCCATAACACAAGTATAAACTACATAATTCAGCATACATATTACAAAGTAGTACATAATTCAGAAAACATAGTGCAAAGTAGAAGCAACATAGTTCAAAGTGAACAAGAGTCAATACATAGTTAATAAAAGGCACAGTAAGCATCTTGTGGGTATAAAATGGCAAGTAAGAACAGTTGGACTGCAATATATATACAGTATATCTTACATATTTACATGTTTGTAGGTTGAGAACAGTTGTAGAGGATAGAATTTGTTCATAGGGTAGAAATGTTAGATAGTGATCTGAGAGTAGTTATTGGGGAATAGATCCCTGATAAGTAAGGGAAATGGGACTTTGGATGTGATAGGTTAGGTAGGTAGTATTCAATTGCACTTCCAGCTATGGGAGAGGTGAGAATGGAGCTTGATTTGGATGAGTTCAAAGTTTTCAGAGATTCTTAGAGATGGAGGGAGGGAGTTCCATTTTTTGGCTAAGGTAACGGATAGAAGTAGCTGCCCAGCAGGACAATTTGGTTTATATACTGAGATTAGGTTTTGGAGGGCAGATCTTAGGGGTCTGAGAGGGGTATATGAAGGTGAAATGTTAGCAAGTGCTGGACATGCATTACGTTTGAAAATAAGCTTGTGGGCTGTACAGAGTTAGATGTAGTTCAGGTAATTGGGAAGTTCTAGCCACTGCAGCTGATGAAGGTGAGTAGAGAATTTGGATGAGGTTGCAAACTTTGAGAGCTTGTTGTAGCAGCTTTCTAGTTTAGAAGTGTTAGAGGAAGATAGGGTGTTTAGTAAGGGAGCACCATACATCAGAGAGGGTAGTAAGTAGGTTGAGGCCAGGGTCTGTTTAGTTAAGGGGGAGAAGAAGTGTGAGTTTCTGTACAGCATGCCAAGTTTCTGATTTGTTTTTTTAATATTTAGTTGAATGTGGGTATCAAATTTTAGATTCTCATCAATAGTAACCCCAAGAAGTTTGGCAAAAGGGACAATTTCTATAGTGGATTCAGCATGGCTGATAATTTTGAAGGAAGTTTTGTAAAGAAGGAAAGATTTTGAAGGGGTGAATAGTAGGATTTTAGATTTATTGGCATTAGGGAGAGATGGTTTTGAAGCATCCAGTTCTCAGTAGTTGAGAAAGCAGTTTGAGTTATAGTTTTGAGTTCAAGGAGGTTGGAGGCAGAGCAGACTAATGTGGAGTCATCTGAGTATTGTACTATTCTGGTGTTGGGAATTGATGTGTGGAAATAATTAATGGAAATATTAAAGAGCATAGGGCTGAGTATGGATCCCTGGGGTACCCCAGTTGGGGTTGGAAGGAAGGCAGAGGTACCAGTTTTCCATTTCACAGCCTGGAATCTATCAGAGAGGTAGCTGCTAAACCAGCTGATGGTGTTTTGTGAGAGGTTAAGTTTAGAGAGGTAGGTAAGGAGGTGGGTATGGAAGACAGTATCAAAAGCTTTGGAGAGGTCGAGGAGGACTGTCATTACTAGATTTCCGGAGTCACGGGCATGGTTTACTATGTCTAGGAGTGCGTAGATGAAAGCGCTTAACCTGCTGTTTTTTATGTGATTTAATAAAAGGAAAATTGGATCGTGACTGCTTCACTATAACTTTATCGTGGTGTTTGGAGACTTGTACTGTTGTGAGTTCTAGTGTTTCCTTGTTGTACTGTTGGAGGTCATGGATTCCATGGAGGAGATATCTACATGCTTATCACCGGTTAGACGAGAAGAGCTGGACAAAATTCAATCGGAACTGGTAATAATCAGAGGGGAAATTACCAGGCTATTAGAACTGATGACGCCTAGTAACATCCAGCATCCAGTACAGAAACCCATAGCGAGGCTTGACGAGATGATGTCACCACGTTCGGAGGTTGAGGATGATTGCGTGGATGTAATACCTAATGGCCAGCGGGTAACGGAAGGATTTCCAACTCTTCAATCGGGCTGTAGACCAGATTATAAGTGTGCAAACGGAGAAGGGAGCCAGTATTTGGGGTCCGATAAGGAAGCAAATACATCTGAGGAATTTTTTTTATTTTCGGGCGCAAAACCCAAAAGGAAACCGCCAAACAGGACTTATTCTACAGTCGCTAGTAGAATGGAGGGGTCCAAGCAACAACAGGACTCCAGGGACACTCAAAAACAAAGTAAGGAAGCTAATTTAGCGGACATATCACATTGTAATAACATTGACAATTTTCTTAAGTCAACGTTTGAGTTTGGAACATTAAATAGACAGAATGAAAGGGTTGGAACACCTCGGGAGTCCAGCCCTAGCTTAAAAGATACGATCTATAATTTTGGTAAAAAGCTTACACAAATCAAGGCATTGCAGGTTGACAATTCATATCTGCGTAAATGTATAACTAGTTGTATTGTACCAATGGGCCTACGTTTCTTTAAACAGCCCATAGGAGTTGATATGAATGATGAAAACATTCAGGTGTGTAACAAAATGTTCGACAGCTTTGGAATGCAATTCATGGAGTTTATAATTATGTGCAATGACAATAAGATTAGTAAACTATTGCAGGATGTTGAAAAAATGAATATTGAAATCACACATGATTTAATATTTCCTCAATGGGAACAATTGTATAACAAACAGTACAGATATGCTGAAAACAATTGCAAAAGAATATTTGATAGGAAATGTAAGAAATTTATTCGGGATACAAACCAGTATGCTAACTTGAAGGCCTATAGGTGGAATATTAGAAGTGATAATGAGTACAATAAAAGAACCAAACTATATACAGGTAGGCAAGATACATTTGAGGAGAGGGGGTATAGCAATGATTTTTAGAGGAAGACTTTGGAAACAGGGGGAATTACAGAAGCGAAGTGAACCAAAGGTATTTCAGGGGGAACAATCATTGGAAGAGATAGGAGACAATGAAACAGAAAAGAGCATAGATACTGAAGAGATACAAAGACAAGGTATAGTTAATATATGGAAGGACTTTAAGATATATAACTATACATCCACTATTATTAGTAAGGAACTTTTTTTAGTGTTCTCTAAGGGTATGAAATTTATACATAAGGACAATTTGATTTTGTGGATGCACTAGTGGAATTAAAGCTGTATACTAGGAAGCTCAATTTGGGCTTATTTTTTCAGGATAAAACTAGAGCAGATATAGTCCCCACAGTTTTAAAGAGAAAAAGTAAATTCATTCCTCCTATGCATAACACGATAGCTACATTTGAGAAAGTTATAAGTAAACAAATATATCAGCTCAAGAACAAAAGTTATAAGGAAGGAAATTTTTGTTATTGGAAAAATATGCTTGACAAAATATTGGAACAATTGCAAGCTGCCAACATCAAGATTCTAGTACCTGACAAAGGTGGTGGAATTGTATTAATTGAAACATCCAGATACAATGAAAAAATATTTGAAATTTTGAATAATGTAGAGCAATATGAGAGGTCTTCTCTGAATCAGGTCAATATTTCACATAGACGTATAGATTTATATTTGGAAGAGTATTTACTGGATGAAAGAATAGATCAGGTATTATATGATTTCTTAAAGGTGCAATATCCCCTATTAGCCACTATTAATGGCATACCTAAAGTACATAAAGATATACTTGATCCGCCACTTAGGCCAATAATAGCAGGGACCTATAGTAAAACTTTTCCATACGGGAAGGTTATTGATCAATGGTTAAAGAATATATACATGAATATTAACCATATTATAAAGGACTCTTGGGAATTTTTAGGGAAATTTACCCAAGATATATGGAATTCTGAATTAATTTTTGCAACAGTAGATATTAAGGACTTATTTTCATGTATACCTAAAGAGGATGGAATAAATAGGTTTATGAAGAGTGTCAACACTTATAGTAAGTTGGGTGAAGATAAAAAAGAACTTATAAATGAGTTCATTAATATAGTATTGGACAACAATTTCATATATTTTGATGGGGAATATTATAAGCAGAACAATGGAGTAGCAATGGGGGCAGCCTGCGCCCCCATTTTTGCCAATCTTGTATTATTAGACTGGGAGAGTGAATTCGTGTTCAGTTCACCCTGGTATAAATATATGATATTGTATGTCCGATATTTGGATGATATTTTTATTCTATGGAAAGGCAAAAAGGAAGAATTCATCCAATTTGTAGATTATATAAATAATACAACAAGTTATTTAAGGTTTACACATAATTTTGACTATAAGGGTATTAACTTCTTGGATTCTTATGTATTCACCGATGGAATACAATTTCAATCTAAAATATTTAGAAAGGAAACCTTTTGTAATAGTTACCTTAATTATAGTAGTAACCACCCGTATGCTCAGAAGAAAAGTATTATTAAGGGACAATCCATTAGAGTGGCCAGGATGACCACAGTAAAGGAAGATTTTCTTGAGGAGATGAATTTTTTGAAAAAATTATTTTTGGATAGAGGATATCCAGAAACTTTAGTGCAGGATGTCACCATGTATATTATTAAAGAGTGGGGAAAAAAATATACACCGGTTTTGGGTATAGGACCATCACCGAAGAAGACAGTGCAAAATGGTCAAAACTTTCAAAGGGCATGTATTGTAAAGTTTGGCAAACAGGCAGGTGAAATTAAACGGATTATTGATAATAACTGGAATATCATAACTAGTGATGATAATATTAATGAGAGACTGGGGACTAAGCCTTTGTTTGTATATAAAACTGATCATAACATAAAGAGAATATTTGAAATAAGATCTCATAGGAATAGTAAACATATACATATAGGTAAGCAAGGGACCACGAAATGTGGACATTGCAACCAGTGCAGCAATATTATAGACAAGGATAGTGTAGTACTCAATAACATTCTAAGAAGTAAGATTAGGTTCAGTAAAGGGAATTGCCAAACACAGCATCTGATATACATGGCAATATGTTCCTCCTGTCAACACTTTTATGTGGGTAAAACTGACAGGAGATTAAAGGAGAGAATATACGACCATTTATATTGTATACGTAAAAAAGACACCAATAATGCCCTATACAGGCATTTAAATAACAACTTGAACTGCACAGGTTTTCTGTTTGGAATTTTGGAAGTAGTTAAGCAGAATCCCAGGGGAGGTGACATTAAGGCACTAGTTTCAGAAAAGGAAATCAAGTGGCAAATTAGGTTAAATGCAGCAACACCTCCAGGCCTGAATGACTGCATACCCACCAAACCTCTCATTACAGATTAGTATTTATATCTTAAATCTTATGTAACAGATGGTTCTTAATAAATAATACAGGCATTATATTTATAAGTATAAAATATATTAATGTTATGCAATCAATTTTATATGCAGTAGATGTTGTGCACATATATGTAATAAATGAGTTACACCAATAACATACATATTAAGTAATACTAAGGTTTTAAGTAGAAGTATGAATTTTGAAGTGTGGTTTTTATTATATTTTATAATACTAGTAATGTATAGACAGCAGCTTTTAAATATATGTAAATAGTTTTGTGTGAATAAAAATGATGTAATGCTGGATATTTTAATATAGAATTTATAAAATGATAGTGTAATTTATAAGAATATATTATTAATAAGGAAAGATTATATTTAAGGAAGTGATGCAAGTATTTGTTAAAATAACTGTGACTTTAAGTTAGTAATAACTTCTAATTGATTAATTGAGAATTTTTTGGCGTTTTTTCTGGTATAAATAGGTGTGTTTAAAGTTTATTAAGTGTTCTGATGAAGTCTACGAGTGAGTAGATGAAAGCGCTTAACCTGCTGTTTTTTATGTGATTTAATAAAAGGAAAATTGGATCGTGACTGCTTCACTAGAACTTTATCGTGGTGTTTGGAGACTTGTACTGTTGTGAGTTCTAGTGTTTCCTTGTTGTAATGTCTAGGAATGAAAGAAGTGCTGTCATTGTACTATGGCCAGGATGAAACCCATGTTGGGTTGGGGTGAGGAGTTGGTTATTTGTGAGGAATGGCATTAACTGGAGGTGGATACATTTCTCAAGAAGTTTTGAAATAGGAGATAGTATTGCTATGGGTCGGAAGTTGGAGAAGTTATTATTTTTCCTCCTTTGTGGAGGGGTAGGATGAAGGCAGAACACCGTAGTTTAGGGACATAAGATCCCTGTATGGATCTGTTGATAAGTATACTAATGGGAATGTCAATGCTGTCTGCTGCTAGTTTTAGAAAGCTAGAGGGGATATTGTCAGGAGCATTGAAGCAAGGCTTAACTTTAGAGAGAAGTTTCATTATGTATGAAGTGGGGATGGGTTTGAGATGAAAAGTAGGAGAGTTTAGGATGGGAGATTGGGGAGAGGATTTGAGGTGGGGGGAGGAGTTGTTGTTAGGGGAAGGTTTTGGTGAGTTCTGCTATGGAGTTAGTAAAGAAAGAGTTTAACTGTGTGGCTATTTCTGTGTCAGGCTTGCTGGTGTCAGGGCAAGGATTGTTTTTTGGTACCTGGATTAAGAAGGGAGTTGATGGATTTCCAGAATTGTTTGGGATTTGCGGAATGAGTGTTCTGGAGTTTAATATAGTATAATTTTTTGTCTTGTGTAATATGTTTTTTGGCTAGTTTGCGGAGATGTTTGTATTTAAGAAGGGTGTTAGGGTGTTTGTTGCAGTGATAGAGTTTCCAGGTCTTGTCCCTTTGTAGCATGAGAGTTTTGGTATCCTTAGTAAGCCAGGGGGCGGAATTGGTCTTTATCCATTTTGTTCTTGGAGGGGCCTGGGAGTATAGGGTATCTATGAAGGTTGAGTTGAATAATTCTACAGTGTTATCTAGAGGTTGGGTTTTTAGATTTTCCCAGTTTATAAGTTTTAGAGAATTGGAGAAAGTTGTGGCATTGAAGTTAGTGAGATTCCAGGTCTGTATATATTGGTGTAGGTGAGGAGACGATGGATTTGATCTATGTATGAAGGCTGGTAAGTGATCTCTAATAGAGTCTGGTAATGTGCCTATGAGGGAGATGTTGTTTGGGTGTGAGACAAGGATCCAGTCCAGTATGGAGCCTGGGGGGGTATTTTTATTGGGTCTAGTTTTAGAATTAGTAAGTTGAGAGAAGTTATATAGATTGATGGATATGGTGGGGGGTTTTGCAGTAATTCTGTTCCAATTGATGTTAACATCTCCTAGAATATATGTCTCATACTTGATATTGGTTGAGGCCTATTGAAGAATTTCCTCAAGAGTATTGATATTATTTCCTGGGGGAATATAGAGGGCTATGACACAAATGTTCTTATGATTATTTAGTTTAAGGGTGCCTATGACTAGTTCAGCGTTATTGAATTGCAGAATTGGATTTTGGTAGGGGGTGATGGAGAGTAGGTTGGAGTAAATAAGGGCTATTCCTCCTCCCTTTTTTGGGGGGCGATCATATCTGAGAGTTTGAAAACCTGGAGGTAGGAATTTTGAGTCATCTATATTGGGTTTTAACCATGTCTCTGATATGGTTACTATGTCAGGTTGGGTATGATATAGCCATGCATGAAAGAGGCCTATTTTGTTGTTTAGACTCTGGACATTGATAGTTAGGAGTTTGAGATATTTAGGGTTAGAAACATGGGTAGTAGTAGAGGTGGTTGTGGTGTTGTTTATAGTAGGTCCTGGGTTGGGGTGTATGTCACCTGCTAGGCATATGAGGTTAAAGGGAAATGAGATAAGGGGTTTGTGTTTACTTTTGGAGCATATTGAGAGGAATAGTAATGATTTAGAAGTTTGCTGTTTCATAGAGGTAGGATGTTTTAGTTTGAAGCAGAGAAGTTGGTGTAGTTGTATTAGGTTGGGAGATATTGTGTGGAAGTGAGATAAGGTAAAAGAATGAGTGTTGGTAAGAGTGATGGTAGGATGAGGGGGGATATGATTGAGAGTGGTATTCTGAGAGATGAATAAGAGGTAACATGGTATAGAGGAATTAGAAGTATTAGCCAGAGGCTAGGGATGAGGGGGTGTAACAAGGCATGGTGTGGTGTAGGATTACAGAAAGAAATAGCAGGTGGGTTTGTGAGTGAAGGAGTGGGGGAGTGGAGAAGTAGATAAATGTAAGGAATGTATGTGAGTGTAAGAGGGAGGGGTGTAGAAGAGGGTGAGAGTATCTTGTTGATTGGGCAAGGGAGGGAGGTAAATGTTATTGGGTGATCGGAGTGGAGGGGCTTGTGAGGAGCTGTGTGTTGGTTGATAGGGAGGAAGGGGAGGTGTTGTGCAGCTACAATAAAGGTAGGAGTCGTGGGGGTGGGTAAGATTTGGAGGTAGGGCAGGGGAGCGGAGTGAGCCTGCAGGGCGAACGGAGCAGGTAGACACAAGGAAAGGTGACAGCAGGACAGAAAACAATCAGTCTGGTGGAGGTAAGTACAGAGGGAGGTAAGCAGGATGGTTAAAGGGATACTTGTGGTACCATACAAAGGTAAGGGAGAGGACAAGTATCAGAGCTGGATGGAGGGTAGGACTGATACTAAGTAGTTAAAGAGAGAGAAATGACTATTAAGATGTTATAGTGAGTGAGAAGGAGAGGGAGAAGAGAGGTTGCAGATGGGTAGACAGTGTCACCTAGTGGACAATTCTTGTAATTGTAGGGAGAGGAACCACTATATCAGTTAAATAGATGAAGGGAGCAAGGTGACTCTGATATAGGCAAGGGAAAAGCCGGGGAAGAGACAGGTATGAGGGTATTTACAAATATAAGGGTAAGGGTACGGCTGCTGGGTATTCTGGCTGGGATCCTTTACTAACATCAGGCAAGTGGTTGAGCAATTTTTACAACTAGAGTTACATTAGGTATGGCAGCATATTACATACTTTCTTTAATCCTTTAATTACACTTCTTGGAGAAGGTAGGACTGTCCCTGTAGGGAGTCAGGTAGACAGGGTAAGACATGATATATTGGGAACGGTCTTGAATGTCCAGGAGGGCTGGGCCAGTAGACTAAGTAAAACTGGGTAAAGAAGGTTGAAGAGCTAGATAAAATAGAGAGGGGGAGGTTTATAAATTACATATAAGGTTAAGCAGTAGTTATGGATAATACAAAAGTAAATAGGTTAGACAGCAGTGGACATATGCAAAACTAAGCACAGATACTTCAGGTACAAATCCCTACTAAAAAATATGTATAACAAATTCCTGCAAAACAGTATTAATAATCACATAGAAATAATGCATTAAAATCTTTGTCAGTGTTTCAGTGTCATAGAATGCAACAGTCTGTAACAGTTAGGATGGACACTGTGAGATTGCAACATTAAAGCAGTGTTTGCAGCAGATTACACATTAACCCGCAGTCATGTAATGAAACAGAAACACAAATGCATTCTATAAAAAGGATCTGTTTCTGAGGAGGATAGTTTTAGGCATTACCAACACATTATATTGCTCTAACAGAGGCAGCAAGCCATTTGAGTTTGCCAGTTAAGAGTTATGAAGGGGAGCACAGGTCAGTCTAAACGAGCAGCTACTATTAAGTATGTCCGTTTTACCCAGTGCAGGATATGCAATGCTACAGTTTCTCAGATAAACATGGACTAAAGGTAATTTTGAGTGTAGGAAAGAAACAGCAGCACTGCCAGAGTATAGGTATAAATTATAGATGGGGTTTATTCGTTCTGAATTAGAGAGACTGCATTCCCAGTATTGTAAACTCTATAAAAGAGTACATACATGTGTCCCTCGCTGAAGAAGTTGATAAGCGAAAGAGGAGCAGTTAGGGTTGCATTCATGGCTAGGACATTTTAGTTGAAAAAGGATGCTTCCAATGCAGTTATAGGGTATTACTGGTATATTTCGGTCATTAAGTGCTGATATCGCTGGTGAGCGAAGGGGCAGTTTGCGAGAGCAATACTGTTGTTTGGTAGCTCAGCTAAACCACATGGAGGGGGTTAGCAACCAGGAAAGCAAACCAGAAACAGTGTAACTCACTTATCTGAGTAAAGCATCAGAGCTGGATGACTGTTGCGTACTATTTGCAGCCTGAGTAAACTGAAGGGTTGCTTAAACTAACAAAAAAAAAAAAAAAAACTAAACTAAAAACTAAGAACCTAAGCCACTAATGCAGTGAGCAGTGAGCAGGCACTGAGGCTATGGGATGGCCCTCATAGGTATGCCACAGCATAAGGCAAGAATATCGGAATGTACAACAGAATCTCTATGAGGCAGAAAAAGTACAGCGTAATATGGGAGCTAGAGCCGCTTTTACAGCGGACGGAGTGAGAAGACTTATCAGCACAGAGGCTTTATGATATAGGAGGTCCCTCACAAATACGCCGTAGAATACACAAAAAATAGCAGATCTAAGGCACAGATATATGGCAGATAGCAAAACCATGACTTAGTATGTTATGCATATTAAGCTGCAGATTAAGGTGCAAACATTTAGGAAAGCAGCTATTGTGCTATAAGTTGAAAATGCGCCAATTACATTAACATTGTGGGTACAATGATATAAGTAAGAAGTTAACTCCAGCAGTGGAATGCACACAGTTAGGCTGTCTGGAATCTAGCTATACAAACATTTATACATCAGAACTAGTGCAGCGTACAAGCAGGACTACCGCAAACCGTATACAGCTGAATTAGATGCATACATATGTTATATAAATAAAACACAAATGGATTGGATAAACAATTTAAATAACTAACTAAATAAGTTCAGAGGATCAAGGTAGTGTTTCAGCAAAGTATTAAACAGCAAAAGACAATTGCGCACTTACTGGGAGTGTGGGATTTCAAGGCCAGGAGCACACAGCAGCCACGGGAGGATCCAGGGATCTAAAGATGGTGCCCTGGGGGATTTGGCCTTTATGATAGTTGTGGGGCGGATATGGAGGAGAAGGGGGCAGAGGTGAAGTAGGTGTAAGCAGGTGAATGTCAGAAGGAAGGAGCAAAAGCAGAGGTTAGAAAGTAAGATCATAAGGATGAGGAAAAACAGGACAGTTTGCAATAGTGGGAGGGAGGAAATAGGGAAAGCACAAATACAAGGAGAGAGTGAGGTGTGGAGGAGAGGCAAGGTCGTTGTATGTAGTAATAGGTAGGGAGGCACAGAGGAGACCCAAGGAAAGGCGACAGCAGGGCAGAAAACAATCAGTCTGGTAGAGGTAAGTACAGAGGGAGGTAAGGATGGATAAAGGGATACTTCTGGTACCATACTAAGGTAAGGGAGAGGACAAGTATCAGAGCTAGATGGAGGGTAGGACTGATACTAAGTAGTTAAAGAAAGAGAAATGACTATTAAGATGTTATAGTGAGTGAGAAGGAGGGAGAAGAGAGGTTGTAGATGGGTAGACAGTGCCACCTAGTGGACAACCCTTGTAATTGTAGAGAGAGGAACCACTATATCAGTTAAATAGATGAAGGGAGCAAGGTGGTTCTGATATAGGGAAGGGAAAAGCCAAGGAAGAGGCAGGTATGAGTGGATTCACAAATATAAGGGTAAGGGTATGGCTGCTGGGTATTCTGGCTGGGATCCTTTACTAACACCAGGCAAGTGGTTGAGCAATTTTTACAAGCAGAGTTATATTAGGTATGGCAGCATATATGTGTGTGTGTGTGTGTGTGTGTGTGTGTGTGTGTGTGTGTGTGTGTGTGTGTGTGTGTGTGTATGAACCATTACGTCACAGTCATAATTTTCCTGCTGAAGGGACTGCAGGTTCTTCTCATTCCAATCAAGAGTAACTCCTTCTCCATCATTGTGTGCTAAATATTTCTTCTAACCCTAGTTATGTATTAATGTGTTTGTCTATAACTATACAAAATATTAATTGTGAGAGATTGTATAACTAGCATGTCTGAACTTGAGTCTGTAATCTGTCCTTCATTTGTATATTGAATTTATTTTTGTATGTATGTTTGATCTTTCTGTATGTATGTTTAGAGCTTTTCTGACAGTGCCTCTGCTGAAAAAGGACATGTATCCAGTCAGACTATCCAGGTCAACAAATGTAAAATAAAATAAATAAAATGTCAAGGATCCTGGTAGTGGAAAGGCAGCTATCATTCAGTCATTATCCAGCATAGCAATTTTAGAGTCAGTGTGCCAAATGTTGTACTCCCTAATATTAGTACACTTCTACTTAGATGCACAGACTCAGTGGCAGCAGCAGCCTGGTCACTGAGTGAGTTATGTGAGTATAAAAGAGTAAAGATTGTTGACAGGGCTTTTTCTTTGATTTTTAGATGCCTGGAGTCTGACTTTTTACAACAGAAATTAATTTTAGCCAAGTCTGACCTTGTGTATGCATGGATGAGTGCATGTGCTGCTTGCCAACTATGTGTATAGGTGAAAGGGTGCCCTCCGTGTTACACAGGTAATTACACTAAAGATCATGCTGATCCAGTACTACTTGGTAGTGGGGATTAGGCAGTTCCTTCACTGACTCTGAATACTAAGTGTGATGAGACTGCCAAAAGAAGGGATAGAGACAGATTTGTCTTCCATGTTTGCCAAGTGGGTACCATTATCAAATATGGGAATGATGTATTGAACCATTTGATTCATGGGTAGAGAAGATATGTTGGGTTCATAAATAGTGCTGTGAAGGAGATGTAGTAAGTGAAGCAAAAATGAGATAGATAACTATGTGAGGCTGCCCTGATGCAACAACTACTTGAGTATACTGGGGACCATTATCCAATATAGTCTAATCTAAAAGTAATACACAGGTAAAGTTTAGCAAAGAACAAAAGTTCTGTATTATAGTATGAAGATTGAAGACATCAAGTAAACTCAATGTGATCTGAGAGTATTGCACAACTATAGTTTGGTGCAAAACAGTTACAATAGCAAGAGTACCATGCACATATTCTATATATTAACAATAGGATGACCAGTAAACTGGAAATAATAATTAACCTGGTATATTGTAGAATAGTAGGCTAATATGCCACCAATAGTTGAGTCACGTCTAAAGACATGCAGGTAGCTGCGTGCATGAATGGGTGTGCCTTCTTCAGAGGTTGGGCACTGGACTGGCAACTTGGCACTAAAAATCCACTGCTGATCATTAGCAGACCAGAGTTCCGCTGTGGTGAACCCTAACCGGGAAAAGCCGAAAGAAGACCAGTATGACACAAACTACACACATTAAGGCTTGACTGCCACCTACAGAAAGAAGACAGGCTGGCTTGGATTCTACAAAAGGTATGCTACAAAAGATTCAGTAGGCAAAACAATAGTTGCTTCTAGAATGTCACAGAGCACATGCTTCAAAGAGTCAGTAGGTTTGGGTGCCACACAATGATTGCTTTGAGAATTTCATAAACTCAATTGTCACACACACATAGATGCAGCTAGTTATAGTAACTGCCAAAGGCAAATATCAACAGTAGTTGATGATGGCTGTGAAATGGAATGGGAACAGCAAGACACTATTAAAACAACAACAGTTTGAGTACATGACCTAAAAACAGTTTGAATAACTGACCTGCAAAAACAAACAAACAATTGTATAAAGAGCAGCACCATGCAGGGCAACGCAGCTGAGCTGTAAGCAACAAGTTCCTGTAAACAAACAACAGTAGCAGCTTATAGTTCTGTGCAGCTTAGATCCAAGTTGTACTGTTAATGGTGATTTTTATCAATTGTTTTAAACAAGGCAGAGAACAAAGCTGAATGCAAAGAATGCTTCCTAAGTCATCTACACATTAACATAAACCTCTGCATCCATGCAGTGCTCCTCTACTGTGTAGTGTTATAAGGTCAAATATAGTTAGAACTGGCCAATCACCCGGTAGTGACATGCAGCAAAGGGAAGTAGCAAAGGGCAACTCAAGTAATGGAGGACTAGCAAAGGAAAGCAGCAAAGTTCAACTTAACTTAATAGGCTACCAGCAAAGGTGAATAGCAAAAGGCAACCTTACTTAATAAAGGACTAGCAAAGGAAAATAGCAAAGGGCAACTTAACTTTATAATAGAGTACTAAGTTCTGCCATGCAGAGCAATTTAAAAGCTACTTTTACCAGTCACAGCTAGTCAAAAAATTATTTTAAGTTAAGCCTGGAGCAAGCCCAAAACCTCAGATATCCCCACCTCTCCTTGGAAAAAAGGTGTAAATAGTGTTAACTTAGTGGCAATTGTACTATAAAAGCAGAGAGATGGAAAGGGGTGAAGTGATATTAAATAAAAAAAGCACTTCCCAGAGGTCTCTTGGACTAATATGTGGAATCTGGTTAGAAGTGGTTCATCCAATAGAAGTGAGTAGAAAGGAAGGGCAGCACAGAGCAGCTCAGCCAAATAGAGCAGCAGTGCTTGCTATGCAGTGCAGTTTAAAAACTACGCTTGAAAGTCAGAGACAATTAGAAAGTCATTTCTTCATACATCCTTGACAAAGCAGAATACCCATTACAGCAGCAATTTTTATATTCTTACAAGAAAAAAGGGAAAAAAAGTGTCCCATATAAAATTCTGTTATAGTAAACAGTATTAACAAATTAGCAGCAAATGCACTTTAAAAACAAACAGATGGAATTGGATTAAATAAATTGGGAATGGTTGCTTCGAGTCAAATCTATAAGCCCTACAAAGTACTGGCCCTATGTTTTGCAACTGTCATAGAAATACTAAGCAATAGTGAAGAAATGCTAATTATGCAGTTGCAAAAAAATCTTCAAAAAGAATATTGCCTATTTTGAATGAAAGATGTCTGGTGTTATTTCCAGTTATTGAGGGTAGAACACTTTGTTTATATTCATGAGGAATATATTTTAATTCATCTCAGCTGATTATAGGATAATAAAGGAGCATAGCTCGTTTGTTCTCAAAGCAGCACGAACTGCCAGATGTTACTGCAAACTTAGTTGAAGTTTACAACTCTGAAAAAGTCAGACTAGTGACTTCCAAAGTGTGTAAGCCTTTAGCCTGGTTTTAAATTCCTGTAATAATTTGGAACATCTAAAGTCATGAATGCTACATGTAGTCTTGAGAAAGAGGGTATTGTAATGCCGTCTAATTTTAAGATGTTTTGAAAGTAACCCTCTTAAACATGCTGACTCTTTAACATGTGGCACTGACTGGTCACTAATGGGCAGTGGACTGGAGTTTGACTTTTTAAAGGACTAGAATAGTTACACAGGGTAAACAGCTCTGACAATGCTGGGTAAAACTAAAGAAAGTACTAAAATATAAATATTTTAGTAAATATTTCAGTATTTATTGGCTGTGCTGCTCATTCATTTTTCTTTTAAAACTGAGAACAAAAAGCATCTGCCCGATATTTTTTGTAAGTGTGATTTCTATAAGTCTCATTACCTAAGCTGAATTTTGTTTAATAACTGTGGTGAGCATTCAGGGCAATCATTTAGTGCAATCTGCTAGGCAAATAAAAAGGGCAATCCAAATTTGTATTAACAGCAGTTAAAGCTTTTAGTAGTGGAGAAAGGAAGCATATATTTCAGCCTGCAGAAGATATCTACAGAGGTTGCAAGCAGAATATAGAAAGAAGAGATATACAACTTAGTGTCTGCCTAAGACAGACATGGGTACTGTCCAGATGGGTATAGAGTAATTCCTTGAGTCACATTTGACATTTTGCTTCAAAGGCTATTTCAATAAGTTCTGACATTAATGTGCAAAGTCTAGTTTCTAGTCTGTTATTCCTAAGTGATTAATGAATTCTCTTAATAAGCATTGTAAATGGGTGCATCTGAACAAAGACTGATATAGCACAAATATCTGGAGAAACATTGGTGATCCAAGAAATTAGACATTCAAATCCTTTAAGATGATAATGTCAAAGTTGTAAAGAGCTATTTTAATGTCCTTAAGATAATTATTAATATTAGTAATGGCCTGCTGGGCATGAGAAGAATAAATGAGGGGCAGGTGTTTTGAGTCTGATTTGTAGGGATGTTAGGATTTAGTTTACTATACCATGTATTTAAGTGAAGTGATCTGTTTTAGCCATGATTATTGTGGATGAACTTGTACTTTTCTGATGTGTATTACAAAATTAGTATTTATGAAATGAACTACATCCTGTAAAGGATTTGCTTTGTTTGGTGTTCTGTGTTATTTGGAAAGATCTTTCAAAGCAGTGTGTATAAACATAAGTATTTGTTGTACTGCACTAAGTGTACTACTTTTGAGTATCAAAGTGTTGTGAAGTTAATTAATCATGTGAAGAACTGAATCGTTGCAGGAAAGTATAAAACATAGCATTTTCACTTTTGTTTCATTGTTCTGACCTTTTTGAAGTTAAAATAATTCTTCTTAACATATTTGCCATTAATGCTTATGTTTACTTCCTTTGCAGTCTTCTATGTGAACATTACCATATTTCCAAATACTCTTGTAATTTGGCCCTTGTGATGTTATGGGATGACATATTGTTATTTTATAACATGCTACATTCAATTTATTCTGAGTTTGTAAAATTATATGTGCATGTACAATTATTGCAGTCAAGATATGAAGCAATCATTTTTGTATAGCTGAAGATTTTCCTGTTTCATTCACTCTAAGTAAACAAATAAAAATGCAATGTATCTGAGTGTTACTAAATGCTATTATATGTGACATTTCACCTAGAGATGGGATGATTCAGGAAGTGCTTACTGTCTCTTAAGAAATTACAGAAATAGTGTGAAAAAATGCATGGTCAGAATGTTACATGATGCCAGCTACATAACACAGTGTGACACAACAGTTTAGAATGTGTTATTTACTGCTGGCCAGAAACTGTGAATCAGCTGTAACAGATGCTCAGCCTATAGGAAACACTGCCAGAATCTCACATCTGATGGGTATGTCTATTTATGGAAATATACTGCTTGGTCAAAAGATCAAACCATGCTCTAAAGGTTTGAAATGTCTGCTCAATTAGTGATATCATTGTCAAGAGCTGAAAAACTGCCTTTCCTGTTATAAAATGGTTGAATATGTTTGAATTAGTAATTTTTAGACAATCAAGTTAAATTAGAGCTGGCTCGACAACCAAATATTGGTTTTGTTAATTATGTTTCTACGTTTTGAAATTGAAAACATTGTATCTTCTATAATTTTTGGTGAGATGTTTTGCGTCACCTAAATTTATCTGAGTTTGTTTAAAAACACAGCAGTATCTTTAATGAATGCTTGGAGTAACAACCAGAACTGGTAAACTGGGCCTTATTCTGCTCTATTAGCCATTATAAGGTACTGCATCATGCATTTCACTGAAGGAAAACATGCTGTACAGCACTGACAGTACTGAGATTTTAGATTAGGCTTCTCCTGTGGGATAATTTCACATCATTGCAGCCTCACTGGCACAAATATAACTAACTAAGTATGTGACAGTAATTAAGATCTGGAGTCACATCTTTGCTGTCATCAACAAGTAAACTGTGAACTTGGAAAGCCTCTAGGAATTGTAAATAATTGGGCTGTCTGAATTCCTTAGCCTTGGACATATTATGATAAAATCCCAAGAGTTTATTACAGTGAGGAGTTATTTCTGTAAGAGAGCCTACTATTGGTTGAGTCCTGCAAAAGCAATATCAGAATTTCATAGCAAGAAGATCACTGTTACTGTTTACCAAGTTAAGTTAATGTTAACACTAATGTAGTCGTGCAATGGACAAGTGCTGTGTTGCACTCAGAAAAGAGGAAGAAGATGGCCTTTGTGTTTCTTTTCAACCTTTATTTCTTTTCTTTAAGCTAGTGCAATCTAACTGTTGGTACATATGGAGAACAAGGGTGTGAGGACTTGCCTCAACATGAGAGGGTACAGGCAGGATTTGATAACCTGTGAAAAAGAAAGTTTTTTGTATTCTGTGACACATTGTACATCACTTGCTTAAGTGTGTGATATTTTAAGTTTTAGGGGTTGGTTGTGCTAGTGACTGACTGTTTATGTTCTGGGAGGTGGTCTTTCATAATGAATCTGTTTCTGAGGTCTAGTCTTTTTTTACATTTAACAATGAATCGTATCACACTTTATAGCATGGAAAATAACATGATCATTACCAATAACTTTGATTATGTGGGAGGTATATGCATGATCTGTATTTTTAAGAAAGTCTTCCTGTTTAGGAATAAATGACTACTGAGACATCACATCACTTGATCAAGCATTTCCAGGCTGCTCTGACTGTACAGATCCTTCTTCTCTTCTGTTCTACCTCTTGCCTGCTCTGTGTCATGTGACTGCCACAAGGCAGTGATAGTAAAGCTAACACATATTCATGTGATTAAGTCTCAACACGTTCATTTCTACCAAGTATGAAGTGTAGAATACATGTGCTATGAGTATCTGGACAAGGGCTAAGTGCAAACCCATCAGCTCTCTGCAAGGTTGACTTTGCTGGCAATCACATATGCTCATCTGAAGGACATATACAAGTGCCATTGCCCACACTTCCAAAAACAACCAAAAATGGCAATGAATCTGCAGGTTCAACCTACTTTACTCATAATAAGGGCCACAGTGCACATCCAGTGCACAAATGAAGAATGTGGGCAATACAACTCCACACATAAGCTTATACACTGCACTTGGATCACATCATGTTCCTGATATTCATCAAGAGGGAACATGGGCTCTGTGGCATAGAGGGATGAAGCCTCGACTGTAGCCAAGACAGCCTGAAACACTGGAGGAGCTGATGGAAAAAAGGGGAGAAGAATGGAAGGACTAATGCCTGCATAGCTATCTGAGAGGGGGAGGGTGTGAAAATGTGTTAGATACATCTAGACTCATGGCCTGTGATGCTGATCAGGGATCAGTTTTAAGAGTCTTAACAAGTACAAGCTGGGCAAGA